>NC_141787.1:15680284-15989892 GCF_054643075.1 Acanthaster planci | reverse complement strand
TTATAGTGTATTGTCTTTATGTTACATGACTCAATTTAACGTTTCCACATCGCCAACATCAACATTGATGAGATTTTGTCATTTGACATGTTTGACTTCGCCAATCATGAGCGTGCTCATCATTAGGCCTACTATCATATTACTGCCTATGTCGGATTGTAGGTCAACTCGCCCCCTAGCCGACTCGCCCCTTACCAACTTGCCCCCTAGCCAACTCGCCCCCTTACCGACTCGCCCCTTACCAACTTGCCCCCTAGCCAACTCGCCCCCTTACCGACTCGCCCCCTTACCGACTCACCTCCTGACTGACTCGCCCCCTCAGTTTGCCAAGCACGTATGGCCGGCCCATTCACCATTTAATGAAAAATACAATCAGTCAGAGATGGAATCGGCGATTGCTGCCCTTAAAAATAGGTTCTGGGGTTTGCAGCAGGCACTCAAAGTTGAGTTTGTTTTAAGCTTGGTGGATATTCCCTTTGAGTGGAATTTGGGGGTAACAATATTTTTTTTATATTGGGAAAACTAATTCAGTATTATCGTGTGTATGGGTCATGGCGCAGTGTTTCCTGTGTATTTTCTATGGGATTTTGTGCGCCACAACACCAACACTCTACCATATTAATTAACTTTGCGGACTATTTCGGATAAAAAATGGTACATATTAGGCATAATGCCCGGCGACGCAAACCTACGAAAGTGTTAAGGAGACATGATTTATGACAAAGGGTGTAACGGTCGCTACACACTTTCAGGTTCCAATAACTTCACAGGATGCAATTATTAACACTAAATTTATTCGGCGAGTACAGTCATCAAGGATCACATTGTTGATCGGCAATATTAAATTATATCCCAGCATGCACTGTCGGTGTCATGTGTCATGGAAAAACAGTCATGTCATCTGGTGCCCGTTCAATTCCAAAAAAGGAATAAAAATTACACAAATAAAAAAATTAATAATGGGGCATTAAAAATTGACATTAGTGTACAATGTACCACTATGACTTTATACATCACACAAAAAGCGTATATCCACTGCAAGAACCTAAATCAATTTTCGCAGTATATGTGAGGTCCCAGTCAATTGAATGAGCAACAGAACACTATAACTAACTAACTAACTGGATATCAGGTCACTACAAGAAGATACAGTCACATACCCAAATATTAATGGGACGGATCAAGGGTTTGAAGTTGTTGATCCTGAGGGTATGTTGGATGTACAAATAACCTAATCAGACAGTGGACGTAGGAAGCGTTTGAATAAATAAGTGATTAGTGGTGATGTCCAAATATCCATCACCGTCCGTGAGTCATTCGTGTGGCGTCGTTGGTTAGAACCATTTTTTTTTTTTAATACATTTGGCCGGCCATATTTGTTTGACGTTCCGAGGGGGTGAGTCGGCCAGGGGGCGAGTCGGTCAGGGGGCGAGTCGGTCAGGGGACAAGTCAGCCAGGAGGCGAGTTGGTAAGAGGCGAGTCGGTCAGGGGGCGAGTTTACAAGGGGGTGAGTTGGAAAGGGGCGAGTCGGTCAGGGGGCGAGTCGGTCAGGGGGCGAGTTGACCTGACACCCTATGTCACCCCAAACCACTTCGTCCCACATTTTCAGCCACATATGGGACGAGAAGAACGGAGAATGTATGTGTGTAGTCTGCATACTCCTTTACGCAATATTGACAGCTTAACCTGGAAACAAAACTGTGCACCTACGCCATGTACACGTATAGTCTACATCCATCATACATCATGTACAGTACATAGGCCTACATCATACATGACCATGATGACATGTCATACTTGGAACTAGACCCGTAAATAGGGCCCGACGAATACTCTTCCGTCGTATACTGGGCCCTGTCCCAATTGGGATTTCTTTCAAAAAGTTTTATCCAGGATATCTGGCATGTCTGGGGCATTACTAAAACATCCGCTTGATTTTATGAGTTGAAATTGCACCGGTATGTTCACTACTTACGGGTAAAGTATCCGCTAGGTTGCTAATTGCAGAAAATTCACCTTTTCCTCGTTTGGAAGAAAAAATGTTGCCTTTTTTGGCCGTTTTCCCACTTCGGACGAATTTGCCCCAATTGCACTAAACTGAAGGCTGTTTTGTCACTTTTGTGTCACGTCACAGAGAGCGAGCCACGCTACCAATGATTTGCCACTAACAGTGTGTGACTAGACAGGGAACCAGTCAAGGGCATTGCATATTAGCTGCAACACAAAACAGCCTTTTTCAGTACAGGGTAGATGCGTGGATTTAGGGTTAGATCATACCCAAGTTAACTTGTACCCGGCTCAACTTGTACCCAGGTCAACTCGTACTCCCCAGACCCAGTTAGCAGAGAATGTGCAGAGCATAATATGGGTTTTGATGCTCGCATTTATTGATTGCAAACGTATGTACCAGTCGGATTTCGTTCAAAAATCCCCACTGTATTTGGAAGTAGGACATAAATGGCGTCTGACTACAGTGCCCCCTGAACACAGATGTTCCGGAGATGGCACGTTAAGTCCCTCTCTAGTCAACACCTTTGTCCATTTTTTTTTCTTGGATGGCTTGTTTAATTTGAATTAATAAAATCTGTGAATACACTCTGATTGAATGTGTATGTTTGAGGTTAGTTCCTGCAAAGAGATTTTTCCTTTTTCTTTTTCTTTTCTATCACAGTGGCCTGGGATAGGAAATTTCCATAATTTGTAGTTGATGTTAGTATTGGCCTTTAACGCTGTCCAGGCACAGCCTGGCCATGTGATTCCATATTGGCCTTTAACGCTTGACAGGCACAGCCCGGCCATGTGACTCCGTATTGGCCTTTAACGCTGTCCAGGCACAGCCTGGCCATGTGACTCCGTATTGGCCTTTAACGCTTGACAGGCACAGCCTGGCCATGTGACTCCGTATTGGCCTTTAATGCTTGACATGCACAGCCTGGCCATGTGACTCCGTATTGGCCTTTAACGCTCTCCAGGCACAGCCTGGCCATGTGACTCCGTATTGGCCTTTAACGCTCTCCAGGCACAGCCTGGCCATGTGACTCCGTATTGGCCTTTAACGCTTGACAGGCACAGCCTGGCCATGTGACTCCGTATTGGCCTTTAACGCTGTCCAGGCACAGCCTGGCCATGTGACTCCGTATTGGCCTTTAACGCTTGACAGGCACAGCCTGGCCATGTGACTCCGTATTGGCCTTTAATGCTTGACATGCACAGCCTGGCCATGTGACTCCGTATTGGCCTTTAACGCTCTCCAGGCACAGCCTGGCCATGTGACTCCGTATTGGCCTTTAACGCTGTCCAGGCACAGCCTGGCCATGTGACTCCGTATTGGCCTTTAACGCTGTCCAGGCACAGCCTGGCCATGTGACTCCGTATTGGCCTTTAACGCTCTCCAGGCACAGCCTGGCCATGTGACTCCGTATTGGCCTTTAACGCTTGACAGGCACAGCCTGACCATGTGACTCCGTATTGGCCTGTGACGCTTGACACTTACAGACCGTCTGGATGATCGTGTTTATTGTAACATTTTCCTTGGCAAATTGCCTGAATGGAATCTTTAGTTTGGCTGGGTAGACAGACTGTCGACATTGCAGACTTTGCCTTAAAAAATTCAAACTAACCCCAAAGATAATTAACTTTATACTGGGGAGAAGTGGTGACACGTTAAAGTGGTGGTGGGGGAAGCGGCACTGAGACGTTGTGGTGAAGGGCAAAGCAGGCAGGGGATAGTTCCTTTTATTTCATTTTTTCAAAATAATTTTACAGTACTCCTTGTTTGATGTTGTTCCTCTTGTCATGAAGTGTTATTCCCTGCCCAAGTTTTAGCTTGCTGTTAGTCGTCGACGCTGGGCAGAGTTGGAGCAGTGAACCAATTTGGGATGTAACATTTTGGCTTGAGCATACAAAACAAAAAATAAGCTTTGTTGTCCTGAGACCTACTTATAGGCACCACAGACTGAACGGGATTCAGAAGTATGATAAAACAATCTGTGTCAATGAAGCTTGGTGTGGAAAGTGTGTAAAGAACATTACATAATCGTTTACTCATAAACAAGTGTATTTTGCAAATTTTCTTTTGTAACCTTCTTACATCAAGAAATGTCTCACATTGACTTATTGTAGTTCCCAGTTTTGTTTTCTAAAGAAAATATATACATTAGTTGTTGTAAATTGTACCACATGGTAAACCAGTTAAAAAGTAATCCCTGGCCACGTCTGTACCTTGTCCATCTTCTTCCCAGTGCCGCCTGGCAAAGGCTGTGCCCAAACAACTTGGCTACGGCTAGCAAGAACATAGGCACCTGTGGGAGCCAGTAGCTTGTGGCTTGTAGCCACTTTCCATAGACATGTGTACTGTTACTGGACTTACAATCCAGGCCAAATCTACCTGCGCTCTCCCCACTTTGCCTCCCTATCATTATTATCTATCATTGCATAGTCTGTCCTCCAGCTGAAGATAACATTGACCAGGGGAGCGGGGGACCTGGGGACCATACTTGCCAGATTGTAGCCTCGTGATTCAGGTGCAGCCTATAAGCCACAGTCACCACAATAAGTCTCCATGCGTCCACCTGAAGCAGAACTGATCTCATGGTTTATTCTTTATCCAAGGCTAGCAAGATGGTGATTTTCTTCGACAACGGTATGAACTCACATTCACTGCGAGTTGGAGTCTGTGGCTAGACACAGCTATCGGCACCATGTCTGTCCAGATTCCAGACCCCAGTGAGCTTTTCCCTTTGCTGCTGTCCAACGACCTCCACGTCATCCAGGAGATCAAGTCGTTAATCCAGGACAGTCTAAACTCAGGTAGGTACAATTTTTGGCACATTCTCCGGGAGCCCTTTATGGGGTGTTTGCTCTGTGTAACTTTGAGCAGTGCCAGGAATGGAATACTTCACTGCCTGCCAACTTCAGTGACTTCAAGGAAGCGTTTGACAGCTTAACTAGCAGAACACACCCTTGGAAAATCTACGTGCCTACGCTGCACATACCCGACAAGATGGTCACAATGAATGATTATACTCGTCAAGGGTTACCTTTTTCCCACTAGACATGCACAGTGGCCTTTGAGTATCAGATTGATTTCCAAAAAGTGATGAATCAATTTCTTTCTCCTTATTTTGGTATTATTTTAAAGTAAGCACTTTACTTTTTGCTGGTTGGCTACAGCGGCATGTGTTTTGTTTGGTCTTGAATGTCTACTGTACCTAGAGGAATCCTACAATGATAATAAAAATATTTTTAACAAATTCACTTTTGCTTTGTTGTTTGCAGCCAGGGATCCCGGATTTCTAAATGCCCTTGTAGATTTCTACATTCACACCAATTCCAATAATGCACTGGAACTGTTGGCCGGCATACGAGAGCCTTTGGACAAGGTAGTATGTGCTGATAAGTTATATCTGTCGTGACGCTGAGCATCTAGGCAGTCATTAAAACTTGCAACCTGGAGATGTAACACACTCATGAAAAGGTCATAGAATAGGTAACCTGGAAGAGCTAAAAGAGCATCTTCCTTTCGAGATGCTCCAATGAGAGATATCCACTTTGCCAAATTCACAGTAATGCTGATGCAGTCTTATACAAGCATGCAACTTTTCCTTGGATCAGCTGATTTCCTCATTTTTCACTTCACACTTATGTCACTGAAAATGGAAAAACACTGTACAAAGTCTTGTAAAGATTGGAATTTCCTCTTTTTTTTGCCAAAGTCCATGTTGCATGCCTGCTTATATTAAGCCCTGAGGATGTCATTAAAAACAGCAATAGATTCCATACAAATTGTAACCCTGTAAACTTTATATATAGACAGTTGCTCAATGGTTCTAGTGGTTTATTTCTTTCTTGTAGCCACTGATGGACCGACTGAATGACAACATGAAAGCTGGCCATAAGCTTCAGAGTTTGACACTCTTGAGTCACGTGGTCAGACATCAGCCATCGTGGCTTCATAAGATCGTGCAAGCACCACTGTTTACCTCCCTGCTCAACTGCCTCAGGGTAAAAATGCTAGTTTCATGGATTTGATGGATAGAATCGGGACAGTTGTATTTATAGATTTGCCTTAGGTTGCAGATTATCTTCATGCTTTTGATCTTTGCCTTTTTTTCTGACTTTTCCTTTAGATGGACACGGATGTCCCGGTCATAATGTGTGGGTTGCTGACTGTAACTACACTTCTGCCCATGATTCCTAGCCTGGTCAGTCCATTCCTTCAGGACATCTTCGGTATATTCTCTCGTCTGGCTTCCTGGACCATGAAGAAACCTGGTAGGTCATGAGTCTTTGTAACACCGCATCTGCATGGAGTCCTCATGGTAGAAGCATGGTGTGTTAAGTAATATTTGATCCAAACCATTTGTCCTAATTTACAGTGCTTTCCAAACTTTCTTACTCTCTCACACTGATAATTCCTGAAGGAGGAGTGTTTTGCCCCAAGTAGCTTTTTGAATTCACCTGTTCTTAAACAGTTCCCATGCTGTTTAACCTTTGTTCTCATATTTGCAAACAGGTGGTATACCGGATGTGTACCATCTCCACATTCAAGTTGCTGTCTATGCCCTCTTCCATCGTCTGTACGGCATGTATCCATGGAGCTTTCTACAACATCTGAGATTCTACTACCAAAACAAGAAGATTGAGTTTGAAGCAGCAGTCCTGGTGAGTGTTTCTGGTTGCTGTATGTTTCCTGGTTAGTCTGTTTAATTTTGTACTTCACAATCCAAATAAGTTTGGCTGTGATGGTGAAGCTGTTTTGTTCCTTTCTTGCAGCCTATGTTGGAGCGTGTTCGCATGCACCCTTCTTTAATTACTGGCTCTGCGCAATCTGAAATGGAAAAAACAAGGTATGATAACGCTTCTTTCATCTCAGTTCACATTGGGTTATGAAAGTTGAGGTTGTGCTAAATAAACCCCTAATTATTACAGGTTGTTATTAATGAGTGTGATATATTGTAAATGACCCAACCACTCAACCATATCACTACGTATAGTCAAAACATAATTTTAAGTACATTTGGTCTGTTCAGTATTTCTACAAATTGACTTGAGCGAAATCTGTTTTTTATAATACCAAAACAGTCATTATTTAGAAGCTTTTTTGGTCTAAAAGGATAGTAGAGAATAGACTTAAATTTGTATGATTTACCTGGAGTGTTTTTTACAGCGTCTGTATTATTGTTGCAGAGTTTCCTAATTGACGTCTTTCCGTTTGCTCCCCCCCCCAGATGGCGGCAGATGGAGGTCCATGACGTACTGATGGAATGTGCCCGTGTTTCCTTGGATACGACAGAATCAGCCAGAGATGATTCCTTCAGCTTCACAGCTGTATCTGTGGGCCATGACCTCGAAAGATCAGGGTCAAAGGGCATGACAGGTCAAGGCATCCGCACTTCCTCACCTATTGTTGATCCTCAAGGTAGAAATCCCCACGCTTCTAAGTCATAGATGCTTTTTTGTTTAAGTTATACGGAGAAATATTGTTGGTGAAATTCAGCTCAACTTTTGTACAGTGTGGTTTTGTTGAAGAATGAAGAGTTTTGTCCTTGGTCCTTACATTTGGCAGGCTTATTTAAGCCTGGCCCTTGACATTGTCTTGAATATATTTTAAAATGCTTGAACTTTTTGGAACAGAAAGGTGGATAAGACATTAGTTTTCACTGATTGTCAGTAATTACATGTGAGTGTGTTTTCTTTTCAAGGGGTAGAAACAGCTCACAAGCCAGTTATACAGTGGGAAAACGACACCAAGAAAAGAGATCCTGATGCCCAAAGTCTGGTCTCGTCTCAAGAGGGTGGCATATCCATGTTCAGCCCCTCCATGGTTTGTGGACTGAGTACGCCTCCACAATCCCATCCTCCGTCCCCCCAAGGCAGCCAGCTAGACATCAGTCTGACATCCTCTGTCCACCTTCTCTACACCACCCCTCACCTGGACACCCCTACCCCCTTGTCGACACCCCGCGATTCCCCACACCCAAGCGCCGCAGCACGGCTCAGTAGTCGCATGTCCAGCATGAGTGACACCAGCGTCCACAGCCGGGGGAGTAAGTCCAAGGCATCATGGGGTAAACTCCCGCCGATAGCCACTCAATCATCCATGGCTCTTGGCCGCACTGTCTCAGCACCCGTAACGCCGGGATACGAAACGAAATCTCTCCCAACTACTCCTCAAAAGCCACTCATCCAAGCCAAGGCTGCTTCTCACGAGATCACAAAGCAAAGAAGATTCGTCTGGGAGGATGCCAATCTGAGCGACTCTCTCCACAGCAATGGAGACCTATCCCTGATGGGGAAACAACACAACGAGGAGGACATGACGGAGGCAGAGACAAGAACTGAAAGGGCGGAGAGCTCGGTCTCCTTGAAGGACCTCCCTGGCGTCATCAAGGATCTAAATCATGAGGAAGAGAGACCCAAAGATGGTTAGTAAGGCTGGGTAGAAATTGGTCAATTCTGGTTTTGGTCTTGATAGCAGCTGTCAACTCCATACCCATCATGACTCTCCTTAGCAATAAATAAAATAAATGAGAAAACCTTTATCAGGCTACAACTATCAAGGTTTGGTTCTTCAGATGCCAGAAACAGCCCACCACAAATACTCCATCCAGGCATCTGTATGATTATGTTTTTGTATTTCAGAAGTTTTCTTATATTCTTGCAAATAACAAGTTTCTCATGTTTACTTTTTCAGTTGAAGCAATGAACGAAGAGGTTTCATCCTTCACTGATAGTCCGTGTGCACTCCGTGACTTTGAAAATTCTGGAGGTTCTGGTGGTAATGTTCCTATCCAAAGTCAAACTACCCAGAAAACATCTGATGCGAGTGAGGAAATGGACTCAACTGAAGTCTCCAGCTCATCCGACCAACCCACACTCACCAAGGCCCAGGAGAGTTATGCAAGTCATCAGCTGAATGGGAATGCACGACCGGAGACCGTTCGAACCCAGAGTGATCCCAGCGCCTCATACCGGAGCGCAGCAGTCAAGTCATTGGTGGAAAGCGAGTCACGCCCACGAACTAGCAGTGTTGGCAGCAAGCCAGTCAGCAACATATCGGCTGACCTCTTTGGGGTCAGAAGGTCACAGGAAGCCACCACAGAACAACGTTCCACCTACCAGGGTTTCCTGCCTATCTCAGATAGCTCTGAATCGCCAATTTTGAGACCAGGGGCTCAGAGCACTGCATCAGCTGCTTCCAGCATCCTCGGGCCATCCTACTTCCAACAGGCATCCCTGCAGATGCCCTATAAACATCTCTTCAACCTGATTTTGCCAACCCTTCAAAATCTGACCTCTGCTGGTTCGGCGAATAATTCCCCCTCTGTTTCCAGTGCAAACACCACCGGAAGTGGGCTGTACGCCACACCTCCCCCGGCCTCTAGGGCGGAGTCTGCTCTATCTGGCGGCACCCCAATCGACAACATTGGCACAGTACCCTTGCATTCATTGTATTCACCGAGTCAGTTGCTAGATCGACACCTCCAGCTTGGAAACCAGATTCATGATGATCAGCTGATAGGGTAAGCCACGTGTTCAAGCCTTTTGTTCTCCAACCAAGCCTTTATTCTCAGTTTTTGTTTTGAATGTCTAACCTACAGTGTCTTTTATTGCTCTCAGTTTTTTTCAGTTTTTACCTCAGGATCATGTGAACTCAACAGTTATTTTGTTCCCCATACAAACAAATCCTGCCCACCTTTGTGAAATCCATTTCGCTTTGTGCACTTATAAACGAGAAATCAAATTGTCGGGGACATATTTCTCTAATGGTTAGATTTTGCTTCTTTCAGTTTGCCCTTGACCAGTCAAGAGTCAGTAGACTGGACTCATTTTGGGGGTAAGTTTGCCTTACTGTGATATAATTTCAAAAACACTCCAAAGGAGACACGGGCCTTTGGCTCTGCCACGCCCTCTTGTAGTGATGAAAACCAGAGCGTCTAAATTTGCACCTAATGTTCTCTATCCAAGTTTCATCTTAACGAGGTATACTTTGCAGGCTCGCCTCCAGTAGATGAAATCAAGCTCTTAAAGGGTCAACTGCAATTGCTACACAACCAACTCCTGTATGAGAGACACAAGAGAGAGGTACACGCAGAAAGGAACAGACGACTCCTGGGCAAGACACACAAGGTAATTAGAGCCGTATTCAGTCAAGAGGTCATAGAGGTCATAGGTCATAGGTCAACTGCAATTGCTACACAACCAACTCCTGTATGAGAGACACAAGAGAGAGGTGCATGCAGAAAGGAACAGACGACTACTGGGCAAGACGCACAAGGTAATTAGAGCCGCATTCAGTCAAGAGGTCTTAGAGGTCATAGGTCATAGGTCAACTGCAATTGCTACACAACCAACTCCTGTATGAGAGACACAAGAGAGAGGTACATGCAGAAAGGAACAGACGACTCCTGGGCAAGACGCACAAGGTAATTAGAGCCGCATTCAGTCAAGAGGTCATAGGTCATAGGTCAACTGCAATTGCTACACAACCAACTCCTGTATGAGAGACAAAAGAGATGTGCATGCAGAAAGGAACAGACGACTATTGGGCAAGACACACAAGGTAATTAGAGCCACATTCAGTCAAGAGGTCATAGGTCATAGGTCAACTGCAATTGCTACACAACCAACTCCTGTATGAGAGACACAAGAGAGAGGTGCATGCAGAAAGGAACAGACGACTATTGGGCAAGACACACAAGGTAATTAGAGCCACATTCAGTCAAGAGGTCATAGAGGTCATAGGTCATAGGTCAACTGCAATTGCTACACAACCAACTCCTGTATGAGAGACACAAGAGAGACGTACATGCAGAAAGGAACAGACGACTCCTGGGCAAGACGCACAAGGTAATTAGAGCCGCATTCAGTCAAGAGGTCATAGAGGTCATAGGTCATAGGTCAACTGCAATTGCTACACAACCAACTCCTGTATGAGAGACACAAGAGAGAGGTACATGCAGAAAGGAACAGACGACTCCTGGGCAAGACGCACAAGGTAATTAGAGCCGCATTCAGTCAAGAGGTCTTAGAGGTCATAGGCCTCGAGCTGGACCAAGAGAGGGCAACATTTTTCTTAGCAATGGAGGCTCCTTTGGTGAGAACTGAACTTAATTGGTTCACGAACGACTTGGAAATGCATGCAAGACAGTCACATTGCTACCAACAACTGAACAGTCCTGAGCAACATGGCTCTTTTCAACAGATGAGGGAGTGCTTCTGCTCAAGGCAGATTCTTTCGTTTCAAGAGTTTTTATTGCAATCATTGCCAACTTTTATCTTTTTCTTTACCATCTTATCATCAACACCAATATAAAGTAGTTTGTCTTCTCGTTTTGCATTTTTGTCAACTTCAGCTACATGTTAAATGCACTGATGGAAAGCACCATCAAATGAGTTACATCTTGACCAAAACCAAAAATCAAGTAGATGTGTCAAGTTTGTCTTGCTTTATTGTTCCATTCACCCGTGATTCTGTGATTCTCTTGATTAATTTCTTCCCGTTCTGTTTAACTATTAGAAGTGTGATTAGTTATTGATCTCTTATCGATCATCGCCAATCAGTATTCATATTGTAAGCAACACTTGGGGAAATGATTATTTCATTTATATACTTTTGTTTTATTTTTGTAACATAATTTAATGTTTTCGTAAATAATTTATAAAAAAAAAAGAATTGTCTTTCTGTGAACTGATTTCGGTATTGCTCCATCAGGCCAAAGCGCTGGAGGAGTCCAATGCTGCCATGCAGAAGCAACTACAGCTCCTGGAGATGGAAGTCAACCAGCTCAAAGCGGCCTTCAAGCTACTCCGGGAAGAGAACAAGCAGCTAGTGGAAGCAAACTTCAGCAAAGACCAGACCCACAACACGCTCATAAAGTGAGTTACTTACACTCGCAGCAGAGCTCAAAACCAGAAAACTTGAATCCAGACGGCCTTGTAGGTTCCGATGGCTCAAAATCCTAGAGGACCTTGGCTGGCAATTTGGGTTCTTACCTGGTAGTCCTGTTTTCTTTGAAAACTCATTGAAAATTCACAGTGGATTGCCATGAGCCCAATGGCAGCATGTGTGCCGTAGCTGTCTCTTTACATAAGTCCCAGAATGAATCTTGAGACTAGGCAACAGTTCAGCAGACAATCTTTCAAGTCTGTGTTTGATTGTATGTCTTTGCTTTGTAGGAAATTACAGAGTGACAACGACCGCATGAAAGACGCCAAAGAGGAACTGCAGAAATTGCTGGTCGATCACAGACTTCAAGTGGACAAGGTGACAAAGGTATGTGCCGAATACACCCTTCAGTCCTCGCTCTTCTTAACGGAACCCACCATGGCCCACAAGCTCTGATTGATAGATCACACTGACGTTGCCCACACTGATGGTCCATGAACCATTCAAACAGTTTCCCTCTGACCATTATAAGCGCTTTGACGTTTGACTTTTCAGGAGCTGCAGACGGTCAATGCCGAGTTCTTCACTGTGCAACAGGAGTTAGAGAACACCAGAGCAGACATAGCCACAAACAGACATCTTAAAGATGAGGTACAGGAAAGCTGAGAGATATAGAGGGGTTTGCATGGCTGCCATCTTGTAGGCCCGGGCTGTTGTTCCACAGGGCTTGCACAAAGGAGGTTTCCCTGCTGAACAAAAGAACTGCACTGCAAGATGGCTACCACGCAAAGCCTCTATAAATGTATCTACACCAACTTGGTCAATACAAAAACGCAAGTCCTCTATCGTCTTTTTTGTGTGTTGCCAGCATGTGGGGTGCCATTTGCCTGGTGACTGAAGGCTTTTTCATTAATTGTTCTTCATTTTTCCTACGAAGTTGTATCGAGAATAACCACGTTACGACCCTCTTCTTTTTTTTGGTCTCAACCCCCCCTTCCCCCCAGATTGCCCGGTTGAACAAGGAGCTTCTCCTGATGGGAGAAACCAATGTGAAGTTCCAGGAGAGAGTCAGTGGGGTGCAACGAGACGAGAATATGAACGATGAAAGGGAGATGAGTTGGATCACCCTCAAGAAAGACCTGGCAGGTAGGACAGAATGGGGGGTGTAGGCTCCACCCCTGGGGAAATTGATGTCGTGGTGGAAATATGTGGTACCATTTACAGAAGTGTGATGATCAAGTAATCAATTCTGAATGAGGTGACTTTCAGATGGGACATTGCTTTAAAGTAAACATTGTACCAAGTGTGGTCTCTCGTATCCTACAAAGCGTAAAATAAGCTCACAGTTTGGGTCACTATTCATGTTACCTGCCTGGTTCTCAAAGGGTTTCTCCTAGTGGATCACATGGCTTGTGCCTCTAAATAGAATGCATTGGCTTTATGTGTGTGGGTGTGTCTCACACCAAAAGTGCCGTGTGAGAACAATCCACGTTGTGATATGATCAAAGCTTCACGCGTGAGTGATCAGGATTGACATTCCTTGAATGGCAATTGCTTTTAGAGTTGTGGGCTTATTGGAAAACCTCCTGGATTGTTTGCGGTTTCTGACTTTTTTCCCAGCATCCCAAGAGGCGCTGAAGGTGAAAAGTGTCCAGCTGGAAGCTGCTCATGCCCGCATCACTGAGATGGAGGCTCTCTTGTCTCAAAAGGTTAGACGTGTTCCTTTTTTTTCTTTCTGTGCAATGTTTTGTAATCACACCAAATCTTTAAAAAGTGAGTATTTGATGGATTTATTTTGGCTTTTTGGACAGGAGCTCGCAATGGCTGAGCAGAAGCGCTTTTTGGAGAATGTGAAAAGTCTCACCAAGGGAAAGATTGAGGTAGGGATGATGGATTTGTGTTCATTCAACTCAAGGGATTCTACAGTGACTTTAGTCCACTTTTGACAGCCTCAAAATC
This sequence comes from Acanthaster planci, assembly GCF_054643075.1. Taxonomy (NCBI): domain Eukaryota; kingdom Metazoa; phylum Echinodermata; class Asteroidea; order Valvatida; family Acanthasteridae; genus Acanthaster; species Acanthaster planci. The sequence continues at coordinate 15,976,043 of NC_141787.1, read as the reverse complement.
AAGGCTCTCACGCATCAGTGTTTTGTTTCAATAAGATGAGCTAAAGCTTCCTCCTTTCTTGTGTTTGTCCCAGGCAATGGACGGTAAATACAGCATGCTGCAGAAGATCAATCAACGGCTAGAGGCACACATCTTGAAGCTGACCAAACACTTGAAGGAGAAGGACAGAAGGCATTATCCCTCAGTGGGGAGTGTCATCTCTCGCAGTCAGTCACTCATTACATCACAGACAGAAAACGTCCCCAAGGGATCCAGAAGCGACAGTCTAGACTCTGGCCAGCTTTTGAGATCTGACAAGGGGTCACGTCTGATCCAGAAGGCCCCCCGGCCAGCCTTGGAGAGAAGTCAGTCTCATGAGGAATCCCAACAAACCATGCTTCTCCCGGTCTTTGCAGAGAACAGCCAGCAAGAGTCGATCGTCCAGTCACAGAGCTCAAAGTCCAGCCAGGTGGTGAAGGAGACTCCCCCAACGACATCTAGTGCGTCTGGAAGTCACTTAAGCCCGCACTCAAGCCCCATGAGTGACTGGGAACATGTTAGCAGTGAGACGATTCCAAAGAGCAGCAGAGTCCCGAAGCAGCCAGCAGAAGCCATCAGGGTCCCTGTACCAGTGGAACGGGCAAGGATTCGGGATGAGTCACCGAGTCATCTCAATGTTAACAGCCCACCGCTTATCTTTAGCGAGTCGTCCCCATTTCAGAGGGTTCAGCAGAGCCCTCGTTTGGGCACGAGACACAGCTCCCTGTCGCCATCCAGCAAGATACCTCTGAACTCGCCCGGGCGGATCGCGATCAGCTCGGGCCCCAAGAGCCAGTCCTGCCCCAACCTGGAAGCCGACATTAAAACGGCCGTATCGCCGTGCCAATTCACGGGTGCTTTTCCAGCACAGGCCGAGGAGGGGGAGGAGTCATTGCAGGAAGGGGAGGAGGCAGGTGGCAGTAGCTCCACGCCACCCGCTGCTGTCGTAGATAGCATGGAGCCAAGCATGTTACATCATAGTTTGGCAGCCATGGTTCATATGGAAGCCAGCATTGAAGAGGCTGATCTGACAAAGTTGTAGCTTATTTTGGTCCTTTCCCACCGTTATAGCTTCAAGCACTCTGCCTTGGTTTACTGCAGTGGTTGTAATTCATATCTCTTGATTAGACTTTGCGTTTGTACAATAATTCATTCGTTTTCAAACTCAAATTATTTCCTTACAGCTCATGACAAGATATTCCATTCTTTCTCTTGTTATTATTCTGAATTGACAATAAGGCAATGATAGATTTCATACAAATTGTTTTCACTCTAAAATCTCATGGAGTTTATTGTCACACACAGCACTGATGGCACTACTGTTGTGCTTGATGTGGTTTTTTTTTTTTTCAAACATTTCAAATCTTTACAAACTTCTCTGGTTATAACTAATTCCAATGTTAGAGTCACTGCCGGGACAATTTATGCCCAATTTTGGTTCATTCATGGTGTCTTTGCTAATAACACTATTGCTTTCACATTTATTTGAAAGTAACAAGTTGGAAGGTGGATTTTGCTCGGTGTCAGGGAAGGAGTATTCAGCTTGTGTCAAATCAGCAATTGATACAAATATTGCAGTTTTTGAAATAGTTTACTATTTTTTTCCTGTAATTCTTAGGTTAAGCATTGTACGTCATTAGAAAATGTCGACTTGAATTTATCGATAACCATTGCCTGGCATTCAAGCTAAATATCATTTCTGGATGCAGTACGTGTGTCTGGATTACTTTGGTTACCAGCACGTTTCAAAATATATCGAGTACCCAGTGCAATTTAATTTCCGCCATAAAACAATATTTGCAAAACGTAATTTTGTCCAGTATGCTCCTTTACAAAATGAAAATGATGAGCCTTTTGTTTGTTCACATATGTGTGGTTGTAAGCTTTCCATCTACTTAGCATTTCTGCAGTTGGAGTGTATGTTACTGGCTGAATTTAATTTCTTCTTGTAGACTTTGCTTGTGACTTTATATTTATGGCGTAAAATTGCCTTTTATTTGAAAAATAACGAATTGTCTCAATCCTTGTTTCTGTGCTCATTTTCTGCCAAGTAATGCATGCAGGATAAATGTGATTATTGGAACTATACATCTGCAATCTCATTACAATGATACATGAAAACTCTGTGTGTGTGCGTTGTCGCTAATAAAACTGTGAACAATGGCACAAGCGTTTGATTTGTTTTTCATCCAGTCAAAAATTGCAGATACATCCTGATACTTCCTAAATTCCATTCCTTGTAGCCATGGAGATAGGACGATTTTTGAGGAACAGTTGCAGAGATGTACCCCACTTCCCTGCCCACAAAAAAAGGAGCTAAAAGCAGAATTGCTTTGATAGAGGGAGTAAGTCCGAACTTCTACCGGTAGTTTTATTTTGTCGCAGTTTACATTTGAGGTGTTCTAACCTACAAAACTGCATCACTTGATCTGAAGATGTATTTTCCGGAATGATGAAGTTAAATGACAATGAACGATAAAGTTAAAGACGAATTCAACACAAATCCGCACATGTATCTGGATTTGAAAATAACTGACTTCAAACGTGATAGAGTAATTTTCTAAAACGAGATCGCCAACTTAAAATAGGTTAGTTTTGCGATGACTTACATATTTATCACTTTGAATAAGAAAATATGTAAACCGCAAACACATGCCCTGCCAAATGGAAACCTGCAAAATTGCAATTGTCACTGATTTCATATCAGAATTTCACATCGATTTTTAATCTCTTTTGTATTTTTTTCAGGGTCGTGTATTATTTTTTCTCTGAATGCAAAGAGTTTAAAGCTTTTTCACCAGTGGCACTGAACTTTTTCCAAAACACCGACAGAGATTCAAATATTTAATTTGCTCAATTACAAAACTGAACATAAAACAGATGATTTTTCCCGTGATCATAACTTTCACTTGTTAAAAGATGACAGTCTACACAAAGACTTTCTTACGAGTAGCTGCTGCGCCTTCCCAATTAAATGTTAAATCCAGCGGTAGGAAAAATTAATCAAACCGTACCCTACGGCTGTTTCCTTGGTATCCGGCGCACGTCTGCTGCATTAATTATCATGAATGCTGAGAACCAATCAGCAACTGATATGCGCCATATGCGCGTACGTACTAGCTGTACCGGATGCCACGTTATCATAATATATCATGTACCGACTGTACCGCGGTACCGATCGACATTTCTTAATTCCACGCACCGCTTTCATGTAGAAAAAATGGCTGCGTCCATAGCGAAATCACGACTCACTTTTCTCTGCCTTTCTATTCTAGTTTATTCCTTCGCCGCCGAGATCGCAGCTCATCGGTCTAGTGGGGATGTGCACAAGGAAACGGTGCAGTCACACGAGGGGATCCACAGCCATGACACTCCGCAGGAGGCCAGGATAAAGTCCAATTCGATGCAGAAATGGGGAGATGCGATCGGGGCTACACTCCTCATCAGTGCCGCGCCGTTCCTGATCCTGTTTGTCATTCCGCTGGACAAGGGCCGAGAGGGACAAGAGGCGTTGCTGAAAGTGCTGCTTAGTTTTGCCTCGGGAGGACTGCTGGGAGATGCCTTCCTGCATTTGATCCCTCATGCAGTGTCGCCGCATCATCACCATGGTGACGGGGGAGAGCATCACCATGATCACCATGAACACCATGATCACCACGATCACCATGACCATTCACATGATATGATGGTTGGATTGTGGGTCCTTACTGGAATTGTTATCTTCCTCGTCGTTGAAAAAACCGTCCGCTATCTGAAGGGTCATGGCCATGGACATTCCCATGGCACTCCAAAACCTGTAGAACAGAACGAGACGAGTGTTGTTAATGGGGATGGGAAGTCATCAAAAGAAGGTGGAGCTAGGAGGAGGAAAAAGACGAACAGTGGAAGCGGGACAGAGAAAAAGGGAAAGACGGGGATTGTTGCCAACGGTGATACCGGTGATTCTGGTGTGTATTTTGGCAAAAAGTTATTCAGATATTTCGTTATAATAATTTGAGGTGTTCTGGTAAAATCCACGTCATTTAGGTACAGGCTTTAATTAATGAAATAAGCATGAAGAAACCAATTGGGGGGATTTTTTTACAGGATTATTGATATTTTAACATGTTTAATTTTGTCAACTACAAGTAGTTTAAAAATTAATGCAAATTTCAAGAAAAGTTTTATAGGAATGGGCATCTTTCATATTATGAAACTTGAATTCCAGAGCTTTTTCTCTCCATACTTTTTTTCTTTGGGTCAAGTGCAAAGGTTTAGAATATGTCAACGTGTGGCTGATTGATGTGCAATAAACAGAATTGTGAGGAGAATTTTGAAAATAGTCATGAGATCATTGAAATTGGTACTTGCAGGTGATTGGACGGTAGATTGGAGGACCCAAGAGCATTTCTCCCCATCCCCACCACGTACCTCCCCTTCCAAGTGCAGACATTTTCCATGACATTCTTGTTAAAATTTGTTCTCAAGGAATGTTGTCATTTAACCCCCAATATTTTTTTTCCTGTGAGCTGAATGTACACATCTGATATAAAATTTGTGGAATGTTCCCAAATATAGGGCCCAGCTCTATGTAGTCTTTACCACTTTTCTGTAGTGGTAATTTTATGTTCAGGTAAAATTTTGCCAGGCAACTCGGTTAGTTCACAACTTCCCCTCTGTTTTTCTGAATTCTGATATTTGTGCATGCATAAATTACGACTACCAGTATAAAAAACCTGGGTAGGAACTGCCCAACTACTTCACAATCCACCTACATGTACTTCACAACCAATCCATAACACGGCATTTGTCATATTTGGTTGAATTGTTAATATAATCAGAGTGTAAAAATGGAGGGTATTGAATTGAAAACTGTAACTTACAGAACTAAATCTATAAGCCATTAACCCTAACAGTCCTCAATCCTTCACCTGTTGGAGGACTGAGGACTGTTAGGGTTAATGAATTTTCCTTTTTTATTTAATAAAGGTGTGTCAGGCAATTTAAAGCTAAACATGTACATGCAGGGCCAGCATTGAAGCAAAATGATTAGGAAAAATACAATTATTTTAAATGTTGGTACAGTGCCTATTCAATATAAGTGCAGTTTTATACCGTGAAGAAATATTTTTTGAACATATGCTCGACAAAACACTGTATTAACCCTAATTTTCCCCAACCACACAGAATTAAACAGTAGTAAAGTGTTTAATAATTCTGTGGGGATAGGTCTGGTAGGCCCATAACAGCTGGCTTTTGCATTGGGTTTGGCATACCTCAGAAAAACAAAGTCCAACAGCCTCTGTGCACTAAGTCTCATATGATATGGGTGTTTAACTTGGTGTGAATGGGGAAGGTTAGGGTTAAAAGAGAAAGAAAAACCACCATATGTTCACATTCAGCAGAGAGTAATTACATGCACATAAATTCATGTAGAATTGTACATGCAAATAACAGTAGATTTTAAATGCTGAACTGCGGGCAAATTAATCCTTGGAACGTCATGCTTATTGCTGTGCAGATGGCAGAAGGTTTTGGAATAGAAGTTTGTCCACGGTACTGTTTTATGGGGACACGTTTGGTTGGGTTGATAAAGATGATACTGTCAACAATCTCACTTCATTGATTTTGGAGTGGCGCACATGTTCAAAGGTCCTGTTGGTGAGAAGTGCCATATGGAACAGCATCTCATGTCATCATATTCCAATCAATTTGTTTATCGGTTCCTTGCATTATAAGCTGATTCAAAGTATATTTGTGTTAGTTATTTTGTGGTAGATACACAGTATGTGGTTCTGCTCCAGTCATTATTGGCAATATGCATAACTACCTCTAGACAGAGTTGTTTAACTTGAGAGATACTGAGAACCTTACAGGTGGAAATTGACTTGCACAAGGAATAATTTTTTGTTAGAATTGATGGTGATGGTACCATTGACAATGACCAGTGTATCTAAAGCCTTATAGTTCAGGAAAAATTTGGCTTTTTTCAGATAAGAATTTTTAAATTAAAACTAACACTGCCAAAGCTTAAATATTTCCAAAAATACATGCACTGTTCAGAAGTCTTTTTTATTACTCTGAAACATTTAAGAAGTTTCTACAGGTGGGAGAATGATGTCTTTTATGTCAGGTGTTCGGTGCAGGGCCAACTTCACAGTTTTCTTCTCTTCCCTTGCCCTTTGTAATCCGTCGTCTAATTAATTGCTTAATTTTATTTGTTATTTGGCAGATGAAGGCATCAAAGTAGCTGGCTATCTAAACCTAGCAGCAGACTGCACGCACAATTTCACTGACGGCCTTGCCATAGGAGCGTCATTCCTCATTAGTCGCAATGTCGGTATCGTCACGACCATCACCATCCTCTTGCACGAGGTGCCCCACGAGATAGGCGACTTTGCCATTCTGGTACAGTCAGGCTGCAGCAAGAGGAAGGTGAGAGGGTTTGTGGGTAATGCAGGGACTTCTGGGTAATCGTCCATTTTCATTCTGACAGTTGAAGAGCTGTTTCTGATTTCAATGTTATGATTCATTTGGAATCATGCAGGAGTCAGTCATATCAGTTTTTTGTCACTACTTATGTAATGATGTTTTGTATGAAATTTATTTTCAACAAAAATTCATTATTCAGTGTCGTAAAACACTTTCTGAAAGTTTTCTTGTAGTAGTTTTCTTAGGGCAACAGAAAAAGTATATTCAAAGAGAAATGAATAGGCCTGCTATTTTTCCACTTTGAGCTCTTAACCACTTCCTGCCGGGGCATTTATCAATGTTGATGATGCTGGGGCAGGATATTTATCATTTTTTTCTGTTTTCAAATTTCTTTAAGAATTCCTATCTTCATTTACAGGACAATTACCAACATGTGAAGGCATGTCTGGTGTCCTCTCTAGCCAGACAGACAAAATCTATGGATGCCTGAGTATTTCAGCCAGGCCTGCAGCCTTGTAAAAAGAGCCCAGATTTTGTGGTGTTGCATAATATTCTTTTGTTCATCAACCTGGCTCAGTGCACTGCTGACCTCTTTTCAATAGGGGCCTGATTACCGTGCAGCGGTGCTGTGTGGCTCATCGCTGCGGTGGTGGAGCGCTTTTGTCCCCAGTGGTAATCCGCTGGCTCTAAATACCCCAAACCATGGTACACTGTTTCAAAACAAGGCTGGATTATTTCCACCTTTGAGAGTGAAAAAATGTCCGTAAGGCCCCGCAGCCTGGTCTTTTGTTCTGAGTACGGTCTTTACAAGGCCCCGTTCCTTTTGTCCAAGTTCGGAGATGCTGGCCACACATATAAAGCATATGTGTCTGGATCCGGAGTCCCCGGCAGGAAGTGGTTAAACACAGCACACTAAAATAAATGTTACTTGCATCCATCTTGTTGCAGGCTATGTATCTTCAGCTTGTTACAGCTGTCGGAGCCCTTGCTGGCTGTATCACAGCCCTACTGGCTGAGGGAGGGGATGACTCCGCCCCCAGCTGGATCCTGCCTGTCACTGCAGGGGGCTTCATCTACATAGCAACCGTCTCCGTCATACCAGAATTACTTCAGCATAACAACATCAAGCAGTCTATCGCCGAGATACTAGGACTGTTATCCGGTGTCGGTCTTATGATCCTAATTGCATATATAGAGTGAGAAATTAAGTTTTTTATTTTTGTTTCCTGCAGTACAATGATATTTTACATACGTAGATTTTTTTATGATATGAAATGGTTCTTCAAGATAGATAATCATATCAATTTGCGCAAACTGTCAGTGTCATATGCTTGATGCACAGCTTATTCAAATGCTCCATCCAAATCAAGTGGCCGTGGCTGCATGTAATAGACGTCTTTATGGGAAGTGGCTGTAGCCACAAGCCAGTGGCTTTCATAGGTCCACATGTTATGTTTAGCCACAGCCACAACCTTTGGACAGGGACTTAGTTCTTGAACCAAACTACAAACTGTTATGTGCGATGGCTGCCTGCATGCATTATCATGTCAGTCTTGCATCAGAGGCCTTTTCTGTCTTTGATGGGTTCGGTAAAAGATTTCCACGTGGCTTTAACATTTGTATCCTTCCTTCCATTTTTGCATTGGTGTTGGTATTTGCTGTGAATATCCAAATCCACAGACTCTGAGTATCCACCTCGAGCGGAAGCACCCCCTCATCATTTGAAAAGAGCCATGTTGGCCAGGAGTGTTCAATTTGTTAGTAGTGATGCAACAGTGACGCATGTATTTCCCAGTCGTTCGTGAACCAACAAAGTTCAGTTCCGACCAATGGAGCTTCTGTTGCTAAGAAAATGGTGCCCGCTCTTGGTCCAGCTAGAGGCCCATAACCTCAGTTGTTCACCAGAACCAGCCGTAGGTCAGGTGTATGGATACCTGCTGGTTGTGGTGAGGAAAAATAAAGCCTAGTTGTTGTTTAAAGGAAATCCAACACTGATGGAAGCCAAAATAAATTTCCCTTGATTCTAACTTTTAAATATTTTTCAGAGTTGATTTAATGTTGTCTTTAATGTCATTGATGTTGTGTAACCAAAATGGTGCGTGTAATTTTCCAAGACCCTGTAACCCAACCTTCAGGTGTTTGAATCTTTTTCTCTTTTTCCCTCATGTATTGTGGTGTAGGCGTTGGGTAGGATTGTTTGTACCCTTAGTGGAACAGGTTTCTTTTTTTCAGCAGTGCTTCGTGAAAAATGATTACTGTTGATGACTCTCTCATTCAGTCCACATTGTGAAGCCTTGTCTGCAGATATTGTTTATCTTATATAACAGGATTAAAAGGTTTATCCAATAAAAGAAAAATTCCTTATCTTTAAGGAGAAAAATTAAAGATTATGTTCATGTTACACATTGGTTTCTTGCCAAATTAGTAAAATTATCAGCTTAGGAATGAGTACATTTAGTGTTTGACAAAAGCAGTATTTTTGTAATCTGTGGAATGTCTTAATTGTGAAAGATCACATGCACTGGGCCACAACTTTGCTGGAAGACATTCTACCTACATGTACATGTCATGTATTGCACACAACATGGTTACAGGTTTGCACTTGTGAAGCGTGGAGTGTAGGCCCAGTACACGACCACATTCCATTTAAATGTGCAGTCTTGATGTAAGAGCTGGGTACCAGTTTATATATTGTTAGCCTCGCCTCCTTTAAATCAAGCTCTAATACACGACAGAGCGCATCAGCTGTATAGAGGGATATATTACACTTCATATTTTTTCATTGGTTCCTTGCCACGTTAAAGGAACTATTACCAAGTACCAACTGCAGGGGGTCTATTGCTTAGATATGACTGGTTATGTTATTTGTGCAGATTTTTTATCATAGACACTTGTGTCTCCTGATTGATTTGTGAAGTATTGCTTGTTACACTTGTGAAGCAGTATATTTGTCTGTGGCACTGTAATTGAAATGTAAATATTTTTTCAAGTCAGTTGCTGACAGATCCAAAGAACAACGAAGCACACACAACGAATTTATATAGACAGGGACTTTTGTCTTTCTGACAGGCTAATAAGGCAGAATTTACAAATGTAGAAGTTGAAGAATCAAAGTTAAGATATATAGGCATTTTGTGTTAAATTTTTAAGTGTCAACAGTGTATGTGTGGTGACAGAGTGGTTCCTACTGAAACAGACACTTCCATCAATGCCATGATGTAATGCCTTGGCATCTCCAGGACTTTACAGTCAGCCAACTTTGTTCAACTTTTTGAAATTTTAATCCAGCATTTCTTTGATCCGGACAGAGTATTTTTGTTTTTTGGTATTTTTTTGCTCAAGAAATTATTGACATAAGTTTGGTTAAAACTTTTACAACATTCTTGGACTTTGTCCACTATGCATGACTGCAATGTGAATTATTTCTGCCTTCATTACAATTAAAGAATGGAAAATAATCATAAATGCATAATTTGTGTATCTTTGCAATGAGAGTATATGTTTGTTGGTTTCACTCTTGAAAAACAAAAATGTAATTGTGACTCAAAGTGGCTACTTAATGTATCATGTATTTGTATGCATTGGTGGAAAATAAATAACAGTAAGCGGAGGAAGTAGTTGTTTTGTACTTGAAATCTCAAGTATTTTGGAAGTTTATAGCTTTTACCCCCCCCCCCCCAACACAGCCCAACATATGCCTATCATTCCACTCTTGGGCTGAAGTAAAAAATATGTTTGGGGATGCCAGGGAATCCGTGATTTTTCAAAGGGGGGGCGGTCATGAACTAAAAAAGTGAGAGTCGCGGCCGTAAAATTAGCGAGGTTGAACAATCGGCAGCAGAACTTTTTTTTTTACCCATTTGTCACATTGGGGCTGGGTTTCTCGTCCTCTCTTTTTTTATTTATTTTTTGAGTGAAAAAGGGGTGTACGCCCCGTGGATACGCCCCTGGGAAATTATGTTGCTGTAATTAATCAGTTGGTTATTTTTATGCATGAGCGCTGAGCAAAGTTAAAGGCTGTATGATGCTTGACGCCCTCTCTCGAATTCGCTGGTACTCATGGTAATTGTCTAATGCTGTTGAGTAGGGAATTGTGTACCAGGCAGTTTACCGTCCGGCCAGTCGATCGAGCGGTCGCCCTCGTCGTACACGTGCGCGATTTCAGTGTAATGGAAGTTGTTCGGAACTGAGTGACCGATAGACGGATTTTCTGATAAATTTTCCGTTTGTCATCAGCAGTTGTTTGGTCCATCATACCCTATGAAACGACACGCATCATGTCAGACCAGGCAAAGCTGAAAGAATCCGTCAAGAAGTCCATTAGGGGGCTGGTTGGGTCCGCCCCTTTGGGCCTGACACCCGAGGAAGTTGCCTTGGACTATGAAAGTTTCGAGGGCCGGCCGTTGCCCTTCCGTCAGCTGGGATACAACACTTGCCAAGACTTCTTACAAGACATCCCTGACACTGTCAGACCCTGTTGGGAAAGAGGGCAACTTATCGTGCGAGTCGTGGAAGGAGAATCGACCCGACATATCCATAGCTTGGTGTCCAGGCAGAAAGTTGATGTTTTGAAATGCCTGAAAAAAAGGCGAGGGGCAGCACGTGCTGGCGCACGAACATTGTTGACAGAAGCGAACGCGCCGGGGCGACCGGCAGGGGGCATATCACTCAATACCCGGCCCAACAACAGAGGCCCGCCCGCTCTGTCCCCTTCTGTTCCGGCGTACTTGCGCAACCAGATCAAATCTCTCTTGATCACACACCCCAACGGAGTCTTGAACGTACACTTTGACAGACTGTTTGCGGAGAAATATGGCCACACAATCTCCTTCAAGAAACTCGGGTTTGAGTCCCTGGCACACATGTGTCAATCCATGCCAGACTTTGTGACCCTAGAAAGACTGAGAGGAGATGAGTTCCGAATCTATGAGAAGTCTAATCACCCAGTAGTCAATAAACCAACTTCTGAAACAGTTCCATCATCCACTCAGCCCACTCGAGCTAACAAAACAGAACATGTTCAGAGAGATAATGTAGACTCATCACTTCCCGGTAGTCACACTATTTGCTATTTTGGCTGTAATAATGAAATTCGTGAAGAAACGATTTTTTGTAAAGTTTGTATGTGGATTTTTAACAGCTTTTCATCACATGCAAGGTTTCAGCGTGTAAACAGTAGGCAATGTAGCTAAAAGCAGATTTTCGGCCAACATTTGTAAATACTGCCTTTGATGATAGTGACCACAGACAGCTGTAACTCTTCATGACATGAGATGTCATTCCACGATACATTCACAGTATAAATAGTTTTCCTATATTTGTTTTACCACACAGATAGCAGAAAGGCACCTCTTGCTAGTTGTAGTTTTGAGGACGATGACAATTTCAAACAAAAATCAGATTCTAACGTCCCACGGCCAAGTAACGCCACCTCCCACAGCAGTACCATGTCAAAAAATGCGGGTTATGCAAACTCTACCGAGCAGCCAGGGAGACTAACTGAGCCACAATCTGCCCAACGTACAAGGCCACAAGACACGAAAAGCTCAAATGCATCACAAGACGTCTCAAAGGATGTAAATGCCTCCTCGGAAGACAGCAGTTTGACGTCTGAATTGTTTGACACAAAGTTCCTGCAACAAATTCGACAGGTGTTTATATTTAGAGTCTTTTTGTCAGCAAACATTTCTCGCTAGTGTTTACATGTATGCTTTGCATAAGAAGGTTTCAGTCACTTGGCAAATCAGCGCTTGGCTTTGTGTTACATGATCAATGTTATGTATAAAGATTCCTGTTTCATCTTCTCTAATGCCTAAGGGCCTGTTTGTTTCTCATGGATCTTGATCTCAACCAGTGATCCCATCACTGGTTCACTCCATCCATTCAGCAGGTTTTGGTGTAAGTGAACCAATGACAGACCTCTGATGGCAATCCAAATCCCTCTGAAACAAACTGGACCGTAGATATTTGGCTGTTCAAAATGTTTTTTTGTGAGGAAATGCTTGTATTATTCCACAATTGTTTTATAAAAATTTCCTTGTGTTATCTTTGAAGCTAACATCACAATGTTGCTTTGTGTGTCCAAATAGATTTTGGAACGGCACCCAGAAGGCCTGTGGGCAGCTTACTTGCCAGATGAGTATAAGGTACCTAACTTTGACTTTTTTTGTAGACTTTACAAAAAAGACCTTCATTTCAATTAAAAGTTCTATAGAATCAGCTTATGCATACCATGAATATGAAGATAAAACTTTGAACAAGTATAACAAAACTTAAATCTTCTGTAATAAATTCCATTTTTTGGGGGGGGACCAATTCTTGTTTTTCCTTAGAAAAAATATAAGAAAGCACTTCCTATGATGTCGCTGGGTTACTTCAGTGTCACAGAGCTGATGGCAGCCATGCCAGAAGTGGTTGCCGTAGAGAGAGAACAGAAACAAGGTGACTGGAAACTCTACGATGTCAGGACGTACAAACCTAAGACAGTCGGTGAGCTCTTCCTAGAAACTTTTACCACAGCGGATGGCACCTACACTTTGAAAACTCTGTTAGCTACAGATTCGTTTGATTTATAATCCCCGTTCTGAGCTTGAAGGTTTGGTACAGGAACTTCATAAAACCGTGCAAGAACAAAATCTTCAGATGCAGGATGTATGATTGTGATAAACTAAGCTTCCTTGAAATACCGTCATCACAGAATTTTCTGCTACAGCAAGAACAGAAAATTATTGTTTTCTCATTCCAAGTAGTTTTTCATCTTCTTTTAACAGAATCTGCAAAATCCAAGGCTAGCTCATCCGACCAGAACGTCAAGGCAAACAAGAAACTGAACCCTAATCCCACCCAAGGCTTCCAAGATCTTAAGGACAAAGTCCGTCAGTTGCTGGAGAAAAATCCGGAGGGCATCTTGTTGAAGAACTTGGCTTTCTATTACCAGGTGAGCTGATGGTTGGGAAGGGTCCATGTGTCTCAAAAGTGAGTGGTGTTTTGGTGTGGATCAATGTGTCGACTTCCATAGTCCATCAGCAGGATTCATGCAAAGTGTGCTCTGTCCATGTTCGTGTCTGTTTTCCCCAGTCATTAGAATTTGGCTTTGAGATGCTGGACTTTTTTGTGTCAGTTAGGCAAGGCATTTTCTATCCCATCTTGTTGTTTTTTCATCAAAGACTTTTCCATACCAATGATCAAAAATATTACCAATAGGTCTACATTTGATAACGACTCTGTATTATCAAGAAGCCTGCATCTTGGGTGTTAAAGTGATAAAATGCTTTTGACTTGACAAAACATGCCTTATTTTGTTTGATTGGTTATTTTGGCAGAGGATGTTTGGTTTATCCTTCCCCGTTGACGAACTTGGCTTCCGAGATGTAGAATCTCTCATCATGATGATGCCAGACACTGCCACATTAGTCTACAAGGGATACGGTAAACCAAATAACAGCACTTTGCATGAATGTAACCCAGATGTCATTTCAAATCTTTCAATGAGGGTGAAGTGTGTGACAGTTTTGATAGCTGTAAAGAAATTTGTCATAAAACTGCTTGCAGAGCGTATCAGTGAAGCTTGAACTCATGAAGATTCATTGAATTTTTCATTCCTAGGTCGCCTTCTAGTGATGCTAGTTGAAGAGATGCCGGTGGATAGTCTGAATATTGGTGATGAAAAAGTAAGACCAAAAAAAGGGGAAGTCACCGATGAAAGCTAAAACTTGTTTCAAATGCTGTTAAATTGTCTCATTCCTCTCGCTCGTAATCATGTAAAGATGGAGATGTCTCTGAGTGATACTCCTTTAATGCCCTCTTCTTTTGTCCTAGCTATCAAGACTGTCGATACCTGCTGATTCTGTGGGTTGGGGGTTTAGTTACTCTTACTGTGAATATCCACCGATCCAAGACTACATCGAGGTCTACGTGGCCACCGTCTTCACTCCACACAGGCTTTCTATCCAACTCAAAGACAAGTTGAGAAATGATGCACTGGACGATCTCATGGATGAATTGGAGTATGTAATTTCTCTACTGATCAAATTTTCTAATTTCGTGCGTTTTGGGGTAGGGGGAAACATTCTCACGGAGTCACGATCACTCCATAAAATTTTACAAACATCACAAAATACATAATTCTCCTAATTTGTTATTCATGCTTTCATATGAGATGTTAGTCCCACATTGATGCACGTCTTTTAAATGTTTTGACATTGTTTTGTAGATCTATCTACTCATACCCAGAGGGAAACAAGTACGAGTTTCCAGAGTGCATGATTGCCGTGGGTCAGGTCTGCTGTGCGCTCTACCTCAGTGACAATAATTGGCACCGTGCCGTCATCACCGGTATCCCAAAAGTAGATTTCTTGGAGGTGGGTCGTGGAGGTTATGGTTTAACCCATCAAGAAAGGCTGTATATAAATGCAGTGGTGTTCAGAATCTGTCTTCCTTTATCAACAAAGCTTTGGAAGTTACGTATTTGCAAAATTATTGAAACTTAAAAGTATTCTTGTCTGCATTCAGGTATTGTATGTAGATTACGGAACTGTGGCCACTGTGTCAAGATCGTCGCTGAGATTACTCAAGTAAGTTGATTGGTTTCCACTTTCTTGTAGAATTGAATCATCTCACCCAAAATAGACCGATTACACCCTCTAAGTCATGTGACTTATAGTGGGTATTAAATATCAACAAACACGTCGTCCACACAAGCAAAGTGTTTCATAAGTATCATTTACTTAAAATAACGCAGACGGTAGGTACCGTACTCGGACTACTGATTTACTGGGTACTATTCTCTAACTTGGCTTACTGTTTGTAAACAACACTCAAAACACAGGTTGCCATGGCGTTGATACCCAGTATAAGTCATGTGATTTAGTGGGTGCAATCAGTGTTGTCAAGACTTCAGTGTCCACGATTGTCAGAGATTTTCACTTACCTGTTTAACTGGGAATGAGTTTGTTTTGATAACTGTTCCTCGTGTGTTTTTACAGATCCTGCTTTCTGAAACTGCCCATCCAGGCATACAATGCGAGACTGGCATTCATTGCTCCGGCAGAGGTAACAAAATTGGAATTCTTTACAGTCCCAACGTCCCCTTTCTCCTGTAAATTTCTTTATTCTTGGAACCCAGATTAATTGTTCCTGCTCATTAATTTACCAGACGCTATTCCCTTCTCACCGAGTGACGATGGTAATGACAAATGACAAAGTTCCAAATGACACTGGGAATGTTGTTTGCATCAGTGTTTGTTGTTGGTTACTCAGGACAAGTGGACAATGAAAGCTCGAGATCGACTCCTCGCTATGACAGCAGGGAAGCCACTGATAGCCTTGATCACAGAAATTCAGGTGAGCTGTCCCCATCAGAGATAGTGCAAGTTAATCAGTGAAGAGCATTTGTAGAACTGATGTCAACTTGTTAAAATTCCTACATTTCTCCCATGTAATGCAATAGTTTCCTGATGATTTTGATGTTAGAATCAATGTCATTGGTAGAGCATTTGTGGCCTTGTACATCTGTTGAAGTTGTCATTTTTGTTGAATTTGTGAATGCAAGTTTCTTCAATAGCATCTTGTAGTTTCTCCATTTGTAAAGAAATAGAATGATATCCCTATCTCCATTCTCATTTTGTTGTTTGTCGCATTAAATTAAGAGATTTGTTTGATTTGTTGATATCTGATTTTTTGATTTCACCATATAAAGAATGATGAGTTATACCTGTTGCTAAGCGACACGACGACGGAGGAAGACATCCACATTAACGACGCCCTGGTGGAAGAAGGTTTAGCAGTGTTTGCTAGAACACAAGACGACCTGGATCAACTCCTCCCGCCTCCGGTAAATTGAAGCTCCACCCCCTGCTTTTGTCAAGCTCCTGTTTTCTCATTATGTCAAGATTTTTTTACCGCATAAAACAAGTACATGCTGAGTCCACATGAAAATTGCATCCTGTTTTCAAAGTGATTTGAAGAGTTTTATGAAATGCAAATCAATTTTTTTTTTCTTTTGTTTAATACGAAATTTGGTTAGTTGGAGGGTGATGTACCGCAACCGGACTTAGCCATGTTGACCCTGGAAGATGTCACAGAATTTGATGAGAATGCCAGTGATGACCAAAGAGAATTGCTGGACATGACCCAGGAACAGGAGGAGAGCCCACTTGCCCCGGAAGGTACCCCCTTCAAACTGAGCGGAAACCCTTGAAGCAATATGTCAGAGCTGTGGAACATGTTCTATCCCAACTGCTTTAATGTGGATTCAAATAATTATTTGTCATATTTACCAATTTAGATATGTGCCAGGGACACAATATAATTGAAGTGTTTCAAATTTAACCTTTCTCAAAGTTGAAATTTTGATCTTTCTCTAGTCACAAATGTTGTGATCTAGTAAGTTGATTGGGTATGTTTTATACATGTGTTCCTAGGTGTCCATTGATGTACATCGCTTTATTTGTCCTGCTTTTATCATTATGAATTCTGCTGCAAAATTAACTTAAAAATACACAAAAGCTGCAGCAAACTTGAATACACAAACCTAAAATTTAGGAGGGTATGACATTTTCATCCTAGCAGAATCTCTCTCAGCGGCAGAAAAATTGAATTGCTTGCTTTTAAGATGGTGCAGAGGTGGATGTACCGCTTCCAGACGGAGGTTCGAATCCCCCCTCAGAGGACAAGAGTAGAGACTTGCCTCCTCTTGAAGCAATAACAGATGAAGCGCCGTGGATTGTCAAGCGGTGAGTTTATCGTCAGATTGGATGGGTTATCTGTGAGTTGGCTGTTTAATTTTGAATTGTAAGATTCAGTTTAAAATTCTTTGCCATCTTTGTAGCTGGATTTTTCGATATTTTGCCATCTTGAAAGACAGAGTTACTCGTTGGCATGGTTCTCATTGTGTCTTGCCCCCTGCATCCTCTCTGCACCCCCAGCATTGATTTCCATGATGGGTACCAGGTACATCTGATCAACCACGACAGTGATGCTTGCTTGACCGTCGTGGAGGTCGCTGACCTCATGTGTGGAGAAGATGAGTCTGAACCTGAGGATATCCTGTATCAACAGGTAAATGTAAACAAATCCTCTGTGTTTACACTCGGAGGCTCTTCCATGTCCATCAGTAGGGATGGTTTGTATGTTTTTGTTAATATGAACGCTTTTAGGACGGCATATGTGTCATATGTTGTATCAGCACTATAAAAGCCTCGTAAGAGACAGTCTTTCAGGTCGATGTACCTACTTTGATAAAGTCGTAGTATGTGAATACATAATGTGCATTATTAATACATGACATGAATAATTTGCATATATATTCATATATGAATACATTATTCATATATGAATATATGGATAATGTGTTACCTTTGTGTTTGTATATCTAGGTGGATAATTTGGGCGTTGAGATTCCTTTGCTGACGGCAGTGGAGAAGGAAAGCCCGAGACTTTTTGAAGAGTTGCGAAGGTAAATATAAAACGCTGAATTGCTCCATCTCCCTTGCTTTACATTTTACAGTTTTGTCAACGTCAAAATTTTTCCTTTTTCCCCCTGACAGCTTTGACTTGCTGGATGATTCTGAAGACTTTATACTTATGATGCCATTCACAAGGTATGTAAAGAAAATTTGTTGCTTTTCTGAAGTGTGTTGATGACGTTAAAAAATTTACCTTGAAATCTGTTGGCAAATTTTCTTTTTTGTGTCATTCCTTTACCTAGCGCCATGTTGTTGCTGAGTTCTTGTAGTTCAGTCAGTATGGACACTGTGCAGCAACTTCAGGAGATTGCTGAGAACTTTGGAGTTTTTGGAGTGAGTCTTTTGCTTCAATTGTAAGCTTAACAAGTCATAATCTTCTGTCCCCTTTTTAATTTTTTTAGAGGTTATTTAGTGTCTTGGTTTTTTTTAGGACCTGGTTGGCAGTGACATTGACGAATCTGCCAAGGATGAGCTTGACTTGTCTTTAGACGTAGAGGAGCTAAACATGACTTTGTCAGCATTGCAGTTCAGAAGGTACATATTTAGCAAAGTTGACTTTGTAGACTGTCTGAAGGTGTCGCATTGGCATTGTGTTAGATAGTTTTGCCATTCTTGTGTTATGATAGATAGTTATGCCATTCATATATTAAGGTAGATAGTTTGCCATTGTATCAAGGTTGGATAGTTTTGCCATTCTTGTATTATAATGAATAGTTTTGCCATCAACCAACCTGTAGTCAGAGACAACAGTGCCCATTTTTGGACATGGCCAAATATTGCTTGTGTAGGATTCCCTACCGCCAACATTTCTTTTGGTTTTTCTCTCTCAGAAAGCGCATTTTGGGAGACATGATGGTGAGCCATGATTCAAACGGTGTGGACCATCTGTCATACATAGAGAGGAAGATTGAAGAAATCTCCCAAAAACTAGAAGCCACCAAATCTCACATGCAGCAACAGGAAGTGGCAGGTAGGTACGTGCGCTAACATGTCTTACTCAGTTTACTGCTAGAAATTCCTAATTTTGCTGCAGCTTGAAGACATAAGAAAGTAGTTGATATAGAAGTAATGTCAGTTTTACCCAGATTTACTGTCTTCACCCTTTTTGGTGGTCTTTCTTCAGACAAAATGGTTTCTTTGACCAACTCGGCACTCCCTCACAGGGAACCAGAACAGTCTAACTCACCAGTCACCCCAAACCGTCCACTGAGTGTTGTGTCCTACTCTGATGGGAGTACTGAATCTCAGGGACGGTTGGTCCAGCCTGTCCAACCGTTGCCACGAGAGGAAGAGAAAAGCAGTCTTGCATCCCAACCACCACCAGTGAATGTCCAGCAGTCAGATCAAAGGGACACACTTTGTCTTACACAAGCTGCTGTTGGTCAGTCTCAAAGCCTGCACCAGCCACTGTTCAATCAGATGGCTCCTTCCACACAGCCCGGTTATCAGTTTGCAGCCTGTCAGAATACTCCCAATCCAGGGTTCCCCAACCCACAAGCCACCCGTCTCCTCGCACCTTCTCCATCTGAACCCTTCTTTGCACCCCACCAACTCACACACTCCCAGTACCCACTCATGGGCGGGGCCAACCAAGGGTACCAGCAGCACCTAGGATCGGGTGACTTTGTCCCCCTACCCCAGCCAGTGAACCCTAACCCTTGGCTTGGTCCCCCACCTCAGACCCATGTCATGAGTCAGTACCCTCTGCCACAGCAGATTGCGATCGCCCAATTTGTTCCCATACCAGTGAGTGACCCACCAAGACCCTTCATTGTTAACCCCCAGAGGTATGGCCCCGGCCCTCCTGGGCCTGGCATGCCAAGACAGATGCAGGAAGGTCAAGGGTCATGGAGATAATTAAAGTGACAAACTGCAGTCTATTAGTAGCAATCTCAATCACAGTTTATATTGATTTCGGCCAGTATTTGACACATGTTGAAACGTTGCTTAAATTTATTGTGAACCAAGCCAGCAAAACGGTGCTACTAATGTTTTACTTACTTTGTGAAGATTGTTTCAAACTTGTGTGAACGGTGCACGTACCAGGCATTATTTTATTTAAATTGAGTAATATTTTTGAAAGGTGACACTAAGAAAGTGAATCTGTACATATTCATTTTTAAAGTTTGATATTTTAGAGAAGTATGAGCAGGAATGACCATGAAAGTTCAAGGTACTTTATACAGAATACTTTGAAAAGAAGAATTGATGGAACATGCAGGATATGGGCTTAAGGAAGTTTTCTTTCCAAGACATTTGGTGAAGCACTATCATCTCCAAACTTAACAGCGAGATTTGTTTCAATGGGATGTATGTAATTTGTAAATAGTTTTTGCCAGTAATAGTTTGCTATAAAAAAGGAACATCTGCCAAAGTTAAAGTGTACAAAAGTTGCATATTTTTAAGTCAAAATTATTTACTTGCTTCTACAGGGCGGATTATTTTTGTACAAAATTTAACAAAAAATGATCTTCCTTTGATTTGATTTCACTAAAATTGTTGACAGTCTCCGTTTGATAGAGAAGAGGAAGTTAAACCAATCTCTTGTTCTTAAGTGTTTCAGTTGTGGTGAGGAATCTTCCATTTGTGAAATGTACATGGGCAAAAATGCTTCGTTAAATAAATACCCTTTTGAGCTTGGAATGGGGACTCATTCAAATGTTTCAAATGAAATTTTACAATTCTTGTCTTCTGTTTATTTCCAACTGTCATCTTTCTATGGTTTATTTTTTCAAATGCAAGAATACTTAACATGTTCAATATGTTTATCATTTTGTTCTATAGTATTAGGAAGTTTCTAAAAAAAATTGATAGCATCAAGTCAGCCTTGTGTTTGTAGTAGTAGATTTGCAGAATAATTTTTGGTGGGATATCAGATTTTGGGATTTTGAGAGGTGAAGAACGAATGTTGACTATTTCTCTACTGGTCATCTTTAACAGTCAGGCATGCAACTTTTCCTCGGATCGGCTGATTTCCTCATTTTTTACTTCACACTCATGCCATTGAAAAACACTGTCCAAAGTCTTGTAAAGATAGGAATTTCCTTTTTTTTCAAAGACGAAGTTGCATGCCTGAACAGTACAGAGTAAATATTCACCATTCAGGTGGTAAGGAAGACAATTGCTGTATTTAAATTTTTATTTCCATCGGAAACTGCCCTGTTTTCTTGAACTATTTACACACAAACTCACAAAAGAAAAGGCTTCCAAAAAGATCAGTAAAAAGTGCTTGAATGGAAACACTTTCTTTTAATGGTTAATATACAGGGTTGGTGGTACAGTGCACAATCATTTATGTGATACTGCTGAGAACACATTGGAGATCAATTATGGTACAAATTGGGGATAAATATCCAATCATTGCCAGGAAGAAACGGTACATTTGTTCAGTCTGTACATCAGAAATGGCTACATCATGGATGTCATGCAAATTTGGAGAGTCAAGATTGAAATTTGGACCTCTTTCTGGCAACCCATTTCAAATCTGACTGATTTCAAATATTGTTTACTGCCATCCTACATGATTTAATTCACTACCCTACATCTACATGTATACGCATATGATACAGTACAAAATGACTATTTACAAATGGCTTTTCCGCTGGAGGGAAAAGATGAAAACTGCTTTGTGAAAAAAAAAAACTAGATTGGAGTTGAAATAAACTGGAAAACACAAACGTTTTAAAGGGGGTGTGGTCTTCAAGGCGCCATATTCGATTCGCTGATGTATCAGGGCTAGTTGCTGCACCAACAAAGTCTACGGACGGTACGTCGATTTGTGGTACACCAAAACTACCCTGTACGTCACTGTGGTAAAACCAACCAATTATTCCATGAAGCAGATTTAATGATTTTTATTTTTACAAAATGGCTGCCAGATACTTTGCTTTTTGGTACGTTTGAGAAAATGGGGAAATAAATCTCTTGCTTCAATGTAGGGCCCTCGTTTTCAAAAAAAAAATGATTGAGAAAATGCCAGAGTGCTTTTAGAAACATCTTCAATGCATCAAAATCTTTAAAGTTATTCCCTTCTGTACAACTTTCAATTGTCAATAATATTCTAAATTGGAATAGAACAATACACAGATGCAAACATGGTGAAACTAAAACAAAATCAATATTTTGAGCATTTTGGTACGAAAATATTTCCAAGAACACTGACAAGTGCTCATCCCATTTTTTACCCTTGCTCTAAGCATCGCTCTGACCACAGATGTAGCCACTGCATGTCCAGAGACTAGGCGCTGTCTGTGACTTGTACATCAGTTCCTACCCCTGGGCATGATGTAACTGCAAACTGTGCAGTTGCTGTAAATCGTAACGAAGCCCTTGAACACCCAGGAGCAAAGTGGACAGACTACATCCTACGCTTCAAAATCATCTGGATCTTGTCAGTCGTAGGAAGTAGTGGTCCATGGTGGCATCTGCCTACGGATGTGTCTTAGAATCTCAGATGTGACTTGTGTTTGATCATGTACCTGAGAAAGACAATCATGACAAAAAGGGAAAAAAGATTCATTAACCCTTAAAATGATGTTTTGACTATACGTAGTGATATGGTTGAGTGGTTGGGTCATTTACAATATATCACACTCATTAACCCTCCTATGCTGAAGTCACTCTTTGGGTCATTTGGTGAACACCTCAAAGAAGCACAGCTGTGTTGTGTTGTGCACTGCACCAACAGTCCCTCACAGGAATATCAGATTGCACTTTTGTGCTGCCCAACAACTGTGCTTCACTGTTTCATGTGCATAATTGTGCAGTAAACCAAATGCAGTGAACAGGACTGCACAAAAGACCTTGGGTCATTTTGTGCTGACAACCTACTGTGTACACACTGAACCTGTGCATGTTTGAGTTCCATATAGAAACTACATGCTCACCAGTGACTGTGGGCATTTGTGCACATTTGTGCTGTAAAACCATAGGAGGGTTAAGGTTGGAAAGAAAGAGAAAAAAGGAGTTTTTTATGAGGTTGCGATGGATTGCAAAAGCAAGCAAACATTCGTGTGAAGACTAGGCCATGCTACATGTCGGCAGCTTGGTGTACGGTTTCACACAGCTTGCTTCTCTCCAAATTTTGATCTGAAGAAAGTTTCACAGGTGGCTTTGAGAGGACTAATCTATCCCTACATGGTTGGACGTACTTGTCTAATATCTCCCAGAATTTGAGGAGACAGGCCCGATCCAGGTGGCGTTTGGTGCGACTGACCACCAAAACGTGAACGTTCCACTTCTTGATGTTGGGGTCCAGTTTCATCTCGTCAAATTTGATGTGGAAGCCACGAACTGAAAAACCAACAAAAAAATCTGGATTAAAGATATGCGAAAAGGAGAGATTTGAATTGGTCTTGAAATGAATACGCGTACGACTACAAGAGGTTACTTCTATTTGGACACATTTAGCACACAATGCATTGCTGCATGACTTTCGTCAAGATCAACTATTTCCAATAAAATCTTCCAAAACAAGAGAATTGTAACTTGCTTCTCGCAAAGATGTCGACGGGGGAGCCATCGGAGAGAAGCCAGGGCCAACCCTTGAACTGCCAAGCAGGACCCTGAGCGAACACACCAACGACACGATCCCTGCACACACACAGGAAATAAACATCAGCAATGAGTAAACACCCACAGAGACACGACGGTTATCAAGCAGGTTGGTGCGGCTGACCTGGTCCACTGGTATTAATCTGACTGTACCGTGATAACTTCTTAAAATATTTATCTTGCACAAGGCTCTACAATCAAGGATCTATCTCGCTGCTGTAGCTGAGGAAAGGGTCAATACTGCAGCATCTCTCATGCAAAGCAGTATAACATTTATTTTACATTTACCAGATGGTGGTGCTTTTCAGGGGAAGGAACAATCTGATCTCCTTACCAGTCCTGGGGAGAGAGCTTGTTGACTGCGTCAACCACCCTGTAAGGCACCGAGCTGCCATCGTCCTTTCGTCGTTGTATTAGGACGTCGTTCTCCTTGCGAGCTCCTTGGGACTTTTTCTCGTCCGATGTACAGAACCTTGGGAAGAGGCATTTTATATGTTTCAATAAATTAACAGTGAAACAGTACAATGACATCTTCTGAAACTCAAATGGTAACAAAATGGTAACAAAATTTTGGTAACAAAATGAAGGATCCTCAATATTTCGATATTGCAGCTTGCAAAATGACAACTTACAGATTCTTCAAATGACACCAAAATATGCTTCCTTGATGATGCGAGAGAGAGACAAACCATTTCAGATGGAGAAAATAAATAGTTATTAAGTGTCTTGGCCTGTTGTTTATGGTTGCCAATGCCTCAACAGGTTACCAAGAACTGATTGACTATGACTGAGCTGGTGTTTATTTATCTAGTTATTTTTAGACTCACTTCAAGTCCTGCAAGATGTCCTTGGCGTTGTAGAGTGTGATGAGCGATGTGGTGGCAGCTGGAATGATGATGATAGGGGTGCGAGAGACGCGCTTCTGGGGTGTCTGCGGCTTGGGCTGGGGGGTGATCTCTCGCCGTGGGGGCTGGACTGGGGTCTGAGCCTTGCGAGCGCTGGCCCCTTCCTGTACACAATGAAGATGCATGCTTGTTTAACTTGAGACATATTTGTACATTCCAGGATTGAACTGAATTGTCCAAAGTGCAGATGTGAATTTGAAGATTTTCCTTTCACATTTAAGATGGCAAAATTGCCCATCTCGACTGAGATAAGATAAATTTGGAAAACCACTCGCTGCTTTTGTATGAGCTATGCTGGAAATTTGATTTGAAATTTTAAACAGTAGAACTATGAGAGTCATGGTTTTATACGAGTTGGACTAATTCCTTGTTTCTCTTTTTTATCCAGGACTTGCCAGTACGAGGTTGTTTGGAGAAATGACACTCTGAAATCATTGCACATTCCTGACTCACCGTTACAGATTTGAGTGTCATGCCATGGTATGTACCTCCGGTATCAATTTTGAAGCCCTCGGTTTCTGTAGATAATAAAAACAACAAGTTTGACCCCGCTGATACGAATATTAAAGACAAAAGTGTGACAGTGTTTTCAAAGTAACTAAGGTTGTCCAAATTGATCTAGTTTGTTTAGGCAATGACCTCTGACCTTCTTTTCCTCGGAATCTCTCCTGATCGTAACGATTGTACTGCGTTTGAGTGGTCAGCTTCCTCCGAGGATCCTAGATGAGAATAACAACAAGATTGCGATCAGACAAATGAGCAACATACCGACACAAAATTCCCTCTGTGGACGGCAGAGAAAGATAAACTTTGAATGAAATATGGGTGCCACAAAAGAACAGGTGCAATTGGGTGAATGTGCTGGAACGACGAGCAAAATGCACAAAAATGGAGAGAATGGGTGTTACACACCTGCTGAATAGCTGGAGTTTGTTCAGTTCTTTGCTGCGTGGTAGGTTTTGTCTGTTTGCCGTCCTCCTGTGCCTTCACAGACTGCAGTATAGCAAAGACATTCTTGGAGAAATCCTGCAAGATCACAATAATCAATCACTGATAAATAAACAAAACAAACCATTCTGGAGTCATTCATTACCATGGGTTCCATCTTCTGTCGTTGCCTGCAGCACGTGTACAGCACTCCTAAAACAACAAGTCCATTTACGAGTCCCTGCACGATGTCATCTTCTGTACTATTAAACAGAGCTAGAGCGCCCTCATGCGGCTATGCGTAAGAGCCCATCCCACTGTGCTTACCTTGCCAGTGCTCTGTAGGATGGAAGTCCTGGTTCTCCATAGTCTCTCTCGACTCATGATGTCCCTGGTCACGTCCACCTCAGCATCGATGAAGCTACGCTGCTCCAAGATCCCCGTGCCTAGGTCGTCCTCGTCCACTTTGATGGTAGTTCGCTTCTTGGCTCTCAGCTTGGCCTTGATGGCTGCGATCTTTTCCACGGACATGGTATCTGAGAGCGACCTGAAAAGTAGAGGTTAGGTCAGAGGTTAAGATCAAATTTATTGCACCTTATGTGCAAAACTTCACGTTTCTGAGCCGAGGAAACATTGAAAATTGATACAAATACATGTACACGCAATTTCAACCTGGCCAAATCTATTGTCATTGATTTCCTAAGTACACACCTAATCTGATCTGTGGTGACAACAGCGCCCTCTTTGGATGGTTCCAGCTTGGCCGCAAGTCGTTCCTACAAGAACAAATGTGAAGAAGAAATTATCACACATATAAAAGTGAATTTGTCACATTTTAAGCATGTAATTGCATACAGTAAGAACAGCGATATTTCAAATACTTCAGAGCTTAGAACATTTTGAGGTTGAGTAAAAAATTTGGCATTATAACTAGCGTGCACACTGCAAATGGTCACATGGACTTTTCAGATTTCAATGAATACTACTTTCATCACGTTTCTAGATATTGTTTCAACAATCAGCCTGGTACCTTGCCAAGACAACAGTGTTTGAGGTTCAAATTCAAAGAAACCCTTAGTCTGGTACCTTGGCCTTCTGCACTTGTTCCATCTCCAAGCGAATTCTCTTAGACGGGTCATTTTGGGTGTCATCAGTGGTGCGTTTGGCTAAAAGGTAAATAAAAACTGCATATTACGATGGTGCAATTTGTGTTTTGGCTACTAACTGAATGTACCTGATGACCAACCTATATATAAACCAAATGGCCTGCATGCTATGCAAACCTCTACATGAAGTCAAGGAACATGACCAAGATGGCTACCCTCTAGGACGATATTTACCCTGAGTCTGTCTCTGTATAGCAATCTCAAGTGGTGCACTTTTGTCGATACTGGCAGACGTGGCTGTTGGAAACAACAGAAGAATGAACGTTACCAAAAAGCACCTGCAAACTTTTGTTCAAAAAATTAAAAAATTTTGTCAACAGTTTTAATAGAAAATTTGTTTGAAAGTTTCTAGTTACAGTAGCAATTACAAACCTGTTTCTCCCTTCAGATAGGCCAGCAAGCCTCTCCTGTCAGGACGACGTACAACAGGAACGTTTGCTGCCTATTGGTAACAACGAATAACATCCAAATACATTCAACCTTCAGTAAAGCGAATCAAATTGTGCAAACCTTTTTTATGGATTATAATGTCCTTTCCTGGAAGCTAAAGAATCCTTTTACAGTGACTTCCAAAAACAAAGGGTGGGTTGATTTTAGTAGGTCTAAGAAATGTTGGAGAAATCTAGAAAGCTTTAACAGATGAAACTGCTTGCTAGCTTTAACACTGTACTTTCTTCAAGAACAACTCTGATACACATAAAGTGGGTTGACTGTGAAGTCACACAGTCCTTTTAGAATTTTTCTCCAAAAGGCAAGTACTTACGGCAGCCTGCCGCACATAGTTAGGATGGGTAAGCTTGACGTGTCTCAGAAGAAATAAGATGGAGTCCACAGTGTAATAGTCCTTGGCTTCACCAGCGTCTTTGCCAGTTCTAATTATAATAATTTGAAATTTGTGCATTATTTTAACACTACAATTATTGTGCACTTTAAACCAGTTTTTGTATAAGACCTTGAACAACTGTTGTCCACACGGGAAGGACTGAGTGGGGATATTTAAATGAATTTGTAGCGCAGATCAGAGAAGTTATTATTTATTACAGAAAACTTAATATCAATGAGATGCTTATGGTACAACTGGTGTACCTCCTACATGTAGGAATCCATTCCACTAGTACAAATGTTGCCTACGTTTGAAATAACTTTCAACTTCTTCTGGAATGTGACCTTAAAGATTGTTAACTTGCGGCACTGGCAGCATTTGTGTAACTGTGATGGAAACCTAGTGGTTATGAACATGATATCACAGCTTTTGGATTTGTGGAGTTGATCTGAAAAACAAATCCTCTCTAAAATACAGGCAAGAAATACATATATTTAACCATGAACTGGCTTTTGACTTTTTCACTCATGCATTGGCATATCTACTTCTTTCAATTTTTTTCCCTCTTTCAAAAGAGTCAACATAACAAATCATGACCAAAGCATGACTTTTGCTACGGTCCTTGCCCTGCCAGTACAGGCACGGCAGCTTGAAAAAAAAAGCTTAAGTTACCGCTTAACCTGTTCAAAGCACTCGTCAAGTTGTTAATTAGCCATCAGAAAGCAACAATGTGTCCTATCGCCTGATTACTCTGCACAGTTGGTTGATTCTGCATGACGTCTTCATTTTTAATTGTCATGCTTGTTTTGAAAAAACCATGAATGAGAAACAAAAATTGATTGACCGATAGCAGAATTATCGAGGAATCAAACAGTACGATAAGCAATCATGCAAAGATGGAGTGATCTCGCATATCAACAAATCATACCTATCATCAGAACATCTATGGATCAAGCTCTACTGAGAAAACAGCTAGTATCCCTCTTTTTCAAATTTTGTAATGGATCTGTCGTACTCACCGATCCAATACAAAATTTAGAAAGGGGAATACTAACATGACTAACGTCCATGACCGTACAGTTGCCAGGTCCCTTATTTTACCACTTACTATGAAAACCAGTCAGACTTGACAATAGGTGGCAAAATTAGAGACCTGGCAACAACACCATCAGGGATGTTAATACTTCCTTAAGTGGAGCTAACTCCCTTAAGAACATGAAGAACAATTTTTCAAAGGGAGGCCTGTCACTGTCATGGCTGTGTAAAATAATCTTACACAAAAGCAACATCATGCATGTGCTAAATGCTGGGCATGTTATGACATCACCATGGGGCAACGCAACTCGCATCGTATACAGCAACAATAATTGAACATTAAACAATGTGGAGAGATTGCATACACAGACAACAATTTTCTATTAAAATATATTAAATAACAACCATCAGGAAGTGATAACAATTTAGATGTCAACTGTCAAAAAAAGTGAAATTTAGCTGAGAAAATGCTGAAAGATTACTTAGAAAAACACTTAGTTTTTCAGGCAAATCTCGTACTACACAGGGGCATCAAGTATTGTCTGTCAGTCGTCAGCTCCAGTCTCCATGTTCATTTCTGCCATGATGTAGCCTGGCGTACTTCGGCGGCGTGCATGGCGTGATAATGTGATGGTGATGGGCCTGTCTGGTCATTCAATGCAATATTGTGCCACGGATTTCAAATATCGAGGCAACTTACCCATAAACTCCGTAGTTTGTCTTGGCATCTTTCGGCCACGAGAATTCACCAAATATAACTTGGTCATCGCGTTCAGTAATCTCTTTATTTGCGATGGTGTACTCGCGAATAAATTTTAGTACGTCTGCCATGATGGTTTTAGTGGAAGTAATGTCAGTAGATTGTTCAACTAGTAACGCACGCGCACTACAATCATATAAAGAGGCGGCACCCAGACCTAAATTGCCCTTCAAGAGACCTCTGACCTTTCTTGGCACGTTATTAATTTTTTAGTTAACTACAAATGAGGGCGCACTTTATATTTAACTGGGACCGCTTGCTGGATGTCTCTGTGTGGTGCAAGAACTGCAAAAACTGCAACGTTTCACATTCTCGAAAATCCCCGTTTATTTTAGGGGTTGACGTCATCTTGTCGCAGGGGATAGGCTGGGGTAACCTTCGGCTATTTCTCATTCCTGTGCAATACTTCGGGCGCTCGCCAACAGTTATATTTCTTAGACCGGCCCTGCATCTAGGCCCCCCGATGTATGTTACTGTTGTGATATTCATCCTGTTCATGAGTTACAACGCCCCTTTACTTTTAAAGTTTTGGTCACTGTGCTTTAATATTGAACACGCAAGGAATTTTCATCCCAGAAATGTAGGCCTAGTACTAGAAGTCTGGTAGTAGTAATATACTACTTATCAGACAAATAACTGTTGCCAGGGTCATTTCTTCCACTTTCCTGTATGATTTGTATCCGGTCTTGCTAGCTAGTTATTTTTGTGTGCCGGGATAAATTCTTCAGTTGATGCCTAAGGCTGAGTTGGCAAACATCTTCATTGAACAGAGTCAGTGAGCTTATCACATGTCAGTATCGGGCCTAGCCGGTGTATTGTCTGTGACTATCAATGTGATTTTAGTTTGAAGAGTGCCAGGATTTGACTTGTTTTACTCACTACATACCCATCTGTACATATATATTCTACAGATTGTTTCTGAAAAGTCATTGAAATGGCGGAAAACAGCCCCGTACCTCAAAGCCAGCCCTTGACAGCCAGCCAGGTGTGTAACAACGCTGGGGGATATGTCTGGACTTTGGATGACATGGACCGTCTACGTCGCTTCCTCTGTCTAGGCTCAGAGACAGGGACGTACTACTGCAAAGCTAAGGAGCTAGGCCTGCAGAACATGGAGTGCATCCAGAAACTAATTGAAGATGGGAGGGGAGAAGATGTTGTCAAAGAAATCCTGGAGTATAGCTTAGAGGGGCGTACCGCCAAACAAGACCCCATTCTCGTCGCCCTGGTTCAGTGCGCTCGTTGCGAACACGTCAAGGTTAAGCAACAGGCTTACGAGGCCATGCCCAAGATCTGCCGCATCCCGACCACCTTGTTCCAGTTTGTGGAGTTCGTAGAGAAGATCCAAGGCGGGTTTGGGACAGGCTGGGGGCGGGCCCAGAAGCGGGCAATCTCCCGCTGGTACAATGAGAAGAATCCAAGACAACTGGCCTATGCTGTGACCAAGTACAGGAATCGTAATGGTTGGACTCATCGAGATATTCTCCGGCTTGGACACGTAAAGCCCAAAGATGAGGGTGAGTCAGGATGAATGAGATTCCAGTCCCAATGTCAATCAATTGATCACTCATCTGAATTGCATATTTTTCCCATAGTATATCAATTAGTCATTGATACATCTTTTCATATAATTGACTCGCTAGATGATGCACTTCTTCCAGTTATTGAAAAATCATTGTTTTTATTTTAAGTTACTTGGATAAAGCTGTTTAATATCAACTACGTAATGGCATCCACATAATGTTATTCGTTATCATATCACCGTGTTGCGTAAATTTCTTGGAGCTGTTTAGCACAGGTATGTTTCAGTTTACTAAGCAGACTAAAAGATTTGCTTAGCATTTTTTTTCCAATCCATCAGTGACTGGCCTGGTGCTGAAGTATGTGGTTAAAGGCTGGAAGGAGCTTGACAAGTCAGTCAAGGAGGATGAAGAACACAGTGATTCTTTCAAGGAAGTCCTGACCTTCTTGAAGGATGCTGAGACAGCCCGGCTTTCCACAGACCAAACGGAAGTGATCGCCTTGGTGGAGAAACATCAGTTTGCCTGGGAACATCTGCCCACACAGTTTCTCAAATCAGTTGATGTAGGTCAAGAGTTCCATTGACACATTCTTGAAAAGCTTATGAAAACTGTTTACTTGTATTGCTTGGACTTCAATCAATGACCTCCTAGATACTAAGCACAGATAACCAGCTTACGTCCTCCTCTCTTTATAACCTGATGACCAGAGTTACCCGCTAACTTGCTCATCGTCTCTTCGACAGGTCTGGAAGGCTCTGCTTCAATCCATGCCCATGACAGCCATGATCCGCAACCTGGGCAAGCTGACCTCCATCGAGCTCTTGAAACCCCTCACCGAGGAGACGGCGCTGGTCTGTGAACGGCTGCGGGATGAGAACCGTTTGCGCAAAGCCCGTGTCCACCCAATCCACATCCTGGCAGCACTCTACCAATACAAGAAGGGGAAAGGACACAAGGGCAAGCTGTCATGGACGCCAGTGCAGACAATTTGCGATGCGCTGGATGACGCTTTCTACAAAACGTTCAAGGTAGGAGATAAACATCAACTTCACTGTTCTGCTTCAAATGTCTTTGTATGCGTTCATGACTTCATCCCGTAAGTTTTTACTTGAAGCTTTGAGCTAGAGAGTGTACAGTGTCATAATTGACAAACATGCTGAAAACTTATTACATAGAAGGAAAAATTGCAGAACTTAAGTTGCCAAATTTTTTGGGGGGGGGGGGAGCTGAACATCTGCATTATTCCAGAAATCATCTGACTGTTTTAGGACTACAAAGTATGCACTGATGGGCCTCACACAATTCATAATTTCTAAACTCTTTGCTCTTATTTGTGTCTTGTTTTTTATTTTTAGTTTGTTGAGCCAACCGGCAAGCGTTTCCTGCTAGCTCTGGACGTCAGTGGCTCCATGAGTTGTAGTGGCGTCAACGGAATTGAGAACATCATGGCCCGAGAAGCATCTGCTGCTATGGCGATGGTTACCATGAGAACCGAGCAGAACCATTACATCATGGCTTTCTGTGATCATCTGGTGGATGCTGGAATCAATTCCAAGATGAGGCTGGATGAAGTCATCCGTACTGTCAACTCAGTAAGTTGGAAGGGTTTAGGGCATGTTTTTTTCATTTTAAGAAATATTTTTAAAGCAAGATTTATTTGTGGACAGATTTATCGCTGTATTCATACATAAAAATGGCCTTATGAAGAGAAAATTTACTTTGTACTAATAGTCTTTGTGGTTTTAAAATATTGGGTTGAGTTGATTGGGTTAAAAAAGTGGCTTGATTTGCAAGCTTTGATTTTTGCAATAACCGTGGACTCCTCTCAATTGATGGAAAGAACATTGTTACAACCAAAAGAGCAGAGTCGGTTGACTCCTCTCAATTGATGGAAAGAACATTGTTACAACCAAAAGAGCAGAGTCGGTTGACTCCTCTCAATTGATGGAAAGAACATTGTTACAACCAAAAGAGCAGAGTCGGTTGACTCCTCTCAATTGATGGAAAGAACATGGTTACAACCAAAAGAGCAGAGTCAGTTGACTCCTCTCAATTGATGGAAAGAACATTGTTACAACCAAAAGAGCAGAGTCGGTTGACTCCTCTCAATTGATGGAAAGAACATGGTTACAACCAAAAGAGCAAAGTCGGTTGACTCCTCTCAATTGATGGAAAGAACATTGTTACAACGAAAAGAGCAGAGTCGGTTGACTCCTCTCAATTGATGGAAAGAACATTGTTACAACGAAAAGAGCAGAGTCGGTTGACTCCTCTCAATTGATGGAAAGAACATTGTTACAACCAAAAGAGCAGAGTCGGTTGACTCCTCTCAATTGATGGAAAGAACATTGTTACAACCAAAAGAGCAGAGTCGGTTGACTCCTCTCAATTGATGGAAAGAACATTGTTACAACCAAAAGAGCAGAGTCGGTTGACTCCTCTCAATTGATGGAAAGAACATTGTTACAACCAAAAGAGCAGAGTCGGTTGACTCCTCTCAATTGATGGAAAGAACATTGTTACAACCGAAAGAGCAGAGTCGGTTGACTCCTCTCAATTGATGGAAAGAACATTGTTACAACCGAAAGAGCAGAGTCGGTTGACTCCTCTCAATTGATGGAAAGAACATTGTTACAACCGAAAGAGCAGAGTCGGTTGACTCCTCTCAATTGATGGAAAGAACATTGTTACAACCAAAAGAGCAGAGTCAGTTGACTCCTCTCAATTGATGGAAAGAACATTGTTACAACCAAAAGAGCAGAGTCGGTTGACTCCTCTCAATTGATGGAAAGAACATTGTTACAACCAAAAGAGCTGAGTCTGAGAATCCCAATTTGTTGAATTCTTTCAGTTTTTCTTTGTTTCTCCACACCTTTTCTATGGAGCTGCTTAAGCACAAAATTTGTTTAAGCATGAAGAAACCTTGCTTAAAAAACAAAGGTTACCAGCTCAAACTCTTTGTGATTGTCATGCTAACCAAAAGAAAGCCGAATATCATTCCAAAACAATATACATGACGTGGAGTTTTAACTGATAACCTGATTTATAAAGCAAGGTTTTTTCACGCTTAAACAAATTTTGAGGTTAAAGAGCTCTGTGAAATTGGTCCAGCTGGTAATAAAAAGCAAGCCCTTAATCTCTCTTGGGCCAATTTCATAGAGCTGCTTAAGCACAAAATTTGCTTAAAGCCTGAAAAAATCTTGCCCGACAAATCAGGTTACCAGCCAAAATCCATGTGATGTATATTGGTTTGGAATGATATTCGGCTGTCTTTTGGTGAGCATGACAATCACAAAGAGTTTGAGCTGGTAACCTTTGTTTTTTAAGCAAGGTTTCTTCACGCTTAAACAAATTTTGTGTAAGGTTTTTTGAAAGCAAGGTTTTTTGTGCTTAAATAAATTTTGTGCTTAAGCAGCTCTTTGAAATTGGTCCCTCTGGTCTGGTCACTCTGGTCTGGTCCCTCTGGTCTGGTCCCTGCAACCTTGTTATAACAGAGTTGACTGTAAGTCTGTGATTAGGACTAGCACATGTAGTGCTCAAGGCACTGTGTTAGCTTCACCCTGGCTTGTCAGGCGCTTAAAGAATTGTCACCCATCTCAATTACCTAGGGGTCAATGACAGGTGTCTTGCTTATGGACACGGGTGTCACAATACCAGAGCTGGGCTCTCGGAGTCTCATCAACAAACTTGTAAACTATCAACAAGATCTTGGGTTCAGTTGACCAATCTGCAAAGCATTATCACTTGGCTGAATGTTTGTTTTCTGTGTTTCCTGGTTTTTCCATTCTCAGCTCAATATGGGAGGGACAGACTGTGCTCTGCCAATGATCCACGCCAGAAAGAAGAAGATCCCTGTGGATGTCTTCATTGTCTACACGGACAATGAGACATGGTTTGGTGATGTCCACCCGTCCCAGGCGCTGCGCGACTACCGCAAGGCAATGAAAATTGACGCCAAGCTGATCGTGGCCGGTATGTCAGCCACCAGCTTCTCCATTGCTGACCCGGCAGACAAAGGCATGCTAGACATTGCGGGGTTCGACTCGAACTGCCCTGACCTGATACGCAATTTTGCCCTGAATTTGGTATAAGTGGTGTCAATGGGAACTTTGTACAGAGCAGCTCAATAAGAAGCCTCAGGCAATAGGATGACCTTTCAAGGGGCGGGGCTTACAGCCAGCAGGTTGGGGGGTAATAGGCTACACGAAAAAACTAATGTCTGTCTTGAAAGGTACATGTAAAGTAAACAGTTTAAGACATTTAAGCAACATCATTTTAACTTTTCAAGAAATAAATTTGAATGATATCATTTAAAAACCAATTTTTAAGATGTCCAGTTTTATCCATATTTAATCATCAGTCGCAGTGCATTAGAGCCAAATATGAAAATTATTCTTGAATTTTCATGTATGTTGTATGTTACTTATGTCTGTTACATACAGTGTAAGCCTTTTTGCTTGTGCATGGTCAGCCATAGCAGTTGCCAGTCTTTAAAAAGCAGACTGATACATTTTTCAAAGTGTTGCCTATAAGTACCAATAGTGAGCCTGATGAAAAATCTGCAGTGCCCAGCAGCGTCAAAATTAGCTTGGGGATTTTCTTTAGTGCTAGAAATTAGTGCAGGCTTACAGTCTTCTGGCCTACATTGTATTTGTCCTGAAATCGCTTTACATAAACCTTTTTATGTTGTTATATTGTAAACCATGTTTTGTGTCTACTTTTGAAAAAAAAAGTGTGAAAAAAGTGCCACATCATCTGTGAGATAGTAAAGAGCTTCACCTGTTTAGTCGAGTACAATTTTGAATTGAAGTGCAGAAGTTCAGAAAATCACCTACTGAAAAGATGACTTGTTCAAGCCAAGACAGTTTGGGTTTGTTCCTAACCATTTGACTTGTGTCTGTAGTTTTTGGAGGAATGGAGTGTGTCAAAAATTGTGTAAATGTTCCAACTTCTTTTAAAAAATAAATGACGTTTGTAATTGAAAGGCAATGATATGTAAGTTATTCACTGTTTTGATTAAGGATTAGGTATATTGGGGAAAGTTGACAAAAACTTTCACGATGAAAGGTAATTAATTAAATATTTTAAGGATCAGGCATGTTGGAGGTTATCTTTGGTCTTTTAATGTTCATTTTAACTTGCAAATGAAACAACACATCGATAATCCAACTGTGATTTTGGTAAATACATGTTATAGAATGCCTGTCTTTTAATGATTTATGGGTAAAAAAAGGAAATTTACAGCAGATTTAAAGTAACATTTCTCAAATACCAACGGCGTCATTTGCCTGTCTGATGGAAGGCCATTTCATGGTTGTGTAATGCATGTTGTTTGCTGACTAATACTTTGCTGCACAGATAACGGAATTAGGCATGTAAATGTATTTTGAAAAGTGAGGAAGATTTACATTGTGCATAATCACATTTGCAATATCATAACTTGGGGAAAATGGAATTTCGGATTCAATTTGTAAATCCATGCCACATCTTAGTTTATAAATACATATACATGTACTTGGTTTGTAAAATGATATTCATGTTTGACATATGTGTCCACTAGGTCATATTAGGGCTTTATGTTGCTAGAGGGAGTTTTTATTAACTTTTGAAAGTTGTAATATGTAACTAAAGTTTTGAGGAAATAGACAACAAAATATTTTTTAAATGATAGATTAAACATATTTGCTGCAGAAGTTGATTTGAAATCTGATTCAGTCCGGAATGAATTGTACCTGAATGAACTCTTTGTGTAGCAGGAACAAGAGTGTAGAATGTTTTCAAATAAAATGCAGAAAAACTCCAATTCTGCAGTCACTCTACGCATGTATACGTGAAGTTAAGGAGAGAATCCAGCCATTAGCAAAGTTGCAAAAAAGTGACTCACAAATGCAGGATTGTACACAAACTCTCAGATGTTATTACACTGCCTTCAATGGATTCATCAAGTACATGTATTACCTTTCTGTTAATGGTGTATTCTTTTGAGGTCATTTTGGACCCTGGTGAAACACTACATAAACCATTCCAGGCTTATTTGTGATAAGAATTCCATGCCCCAGTAGCTAATTCAAACCAAGGACGCGTTAAAAACCAAACCAAAGATAGCACTATACCTGAACTTAAACTGAAATACTACAAGTTTACATTGATACTATACAAAATAAACATGACACCTTTCTCAAAGTTAGCTCCTAAGTATTTGTACAACTAGGCATGGCCTTACTTCTAATTCAAGGCGGCTAAATCTTAAATAGAGGTAAATAACCTGTCAGGGTAGCTGACTGGCAACTTGTTGGGGAAAAAGTGCAGCTGTAACTTGTAAAAATCGGGGACTATTCTGCAAGTAAATCCAAGGAGCAAACTGCCCCCATGGGGTCAAAGGTTATGCCAGATTAAGCATGGAGCCCAGAACATCACACCAAAACACCACTTCAAGTCACATACAAATTAAATACTTTACATCTATGTTCATGTATGGCCTGCCAAGCTATGTTTGTCTGAACCCTGGTTTCCGTAACCAAAATGAATGAATTTCAGGCTTTTTAAAAAAAATCCTAAATGACACCGTTGCATCACTTGGAACTCTTCTCACTGCTCAAAATGTCTCCAGTATTTGTCGTGAACTAGTTCACCAAAGATGTTGTGCATCCAGGAGAGTTAGATTTTTTAATCAGGTGCTTTGCCCTTCGTGAGCTCTCAGGCATCACTGAGCACACGGTGATATGAATGTATGTCAACGCAAGGGCAAGCCCATGATTAAAAAATGAGCTCGCGTAGTTGGTGCATGCAACATTGACTGCTTTATGCTCTGCACTGTGTTAAATATTTTCACCGCACGCAAAAATACCTTCTTGCGAAATTCCAGTGTCTGGTGCTTGATGCAATGATTTCATCTGTACAAAGATGTTGCACTTTAAATAAACACTTCATGCATGTCCTAAAGTCTATATTAAAATGGACAAAACCACGCAGTAAGCGATTTACTACCAAGTCCCATATATTACTGAGAGAACATCTCCAAATCTGGAATGACTGTTTATCTCAGAAATGATGCCTACTACAAAGAGGCATTCCAGGTCATTTCCCTGCTCAAATTTCTGTGTCGATGTATTTCTTCAGAATTCTCCTCAGAGGAAGTATGGCGTCGTGGTGCGAGTTGGTATCACTCTCTCAGCATCCGGCACGGCCCTGAAGAGTTTGGCCTCCTTTGTTGCTGTGTCGCGGAAGGCAAGGATGGATGCAATATTGCCACAGCGGTAGCAGTAGTTGGGCGCTGACCACACCGTCACCAGTTTCTCATCAAACATGTACTTGTAGCCTTCATGGACCAGTTGGTGGGCTCGGCAGATCAGCTTCAGGTTGTTGATGTGGACAAACTGTGGCGATATAAGAAATTGGAATTTCATTATCCGGCTTCGTTAACAAACCAAAGTCTGCAGAATCTGCAAAGACATCTCCTTGATGAGGAAAATCTGTGAATAGAGAAAAACCTGACTTGAGACGGGGAACAAATGTGAAGTGTGGTATTAATTTTACCGACCTCATTGACAACTTTGGCTCCAAACAGCCAACCTGCTCCTCGAGGGCTAATAGCCCAAGTGTCCACATCCTCTGGGTCCGACCACACCAGATGTGAGAAGAAAATGTTAAGGATGACCAACAACCAAAATGTACCTATGAAAAAATATTTTGTTTTGTGCCTTTTGAGTAAGATTCTACTGGGATGAACACATCAGGCACTCTAACTTTTTCGATTTGAAAAAAAAGATTTTGACAGCAAAATGAACAGTGAGCGACGGGACAGTTTTGGGTGATACAGGGATGTTTTGGGTGGTTTAGTGAGTAGTGACAAAGCATTTACAAAGGATATCACAAAAGGCCCCCTTGTGTGGGATTTCCTGAGCCCTCTCAATCGTCCGGATCTGGTCAAGGGTCTTGACGTCTGGCGAGAGACCACCATGAACACACAAGATCTGCTCATCAATAATCTGGGCAGAAAAAAATACAAAACATAGGCTGTGATTAAACTCGAACAGCAGTCACCACAGCAGGTTAAATGCTTTCATCATCAACTTGAAGTTGGTTCGCATACTTACAGCGGCAACTGTGAGCAGATCAAAGACCTTGGTACAGTATCGCCAGGCATTCGCATTGCCGTATTTAGTCTGACATTCATCTGTGGACAGAACGAGGGAAAGTTTGTTCAAAACTCTAAAAGTTCAGAGGAAGAACAATTGTCCATTTATTGATCAAAGAAAGTTCTACGATCTCACCATAGAATCCATAGACTTGTGTGATCTGTCTGCTCTCGTGGTTGCCACGGAGAAGCGTGATGCGATCCGGCCATTTGGCCTTGAGGGTGAGTAACCTGGTGAAAGTCTCCAGGCTGTAGTAACCACGGTCAACAAAATCACCCTGGAAAAGAGGAGGACGAGAAAGAAAAGAAGAAATTCTGATCATCCAGATGGCATCAAGAAAAAATTGTTGAACTTTTTGGCAGTCTTGCATTGGGTTGTGTCTCGGACAAAGCACGATTCAAGCACTACAGGGTTTTAAAAAAATTCTTACCATGAATATGTAGTTGGTGTCTGGTATCTGACCTCCTGTCCTGAACAACTCCTCTAAATCATAAAACTGAAGAGATAAAACAGGTCGGGAAAAACAACTTAAAAAACAACTTTAAAAGAAAAGTAATATAATAACCCTTTTTCACGTTTCATGTGTGCATACTCAGAAGATTTATCAGAGGGGAACAAATTCATGACATTACCTAACGGTTGGCAAATGGATGCTTGCGACTGTTATCATTGTAGACAATTTGTCCCCTTTGTTCACTTACTTGCAAGGGATCGCTAAAATCAACATGGCGACGCAACGGGAAATTGGCTTATTGTAGCGTGACTCATTCTAATAATGTTCAAAATGGAATATTCAGGGTTTTCTTGATTTTAATGGTAACCACTGGTTTGACGGGGAATAATAATCCAAATCTTAGCACAACTGAAAAGTAATATAGCAGATTACTGATATTAACATGCTACAGACAAGCTGAAAATTTCTCTGATTAGGCCTACAGTAAACCTTTGTGTTTACCTGTCCATGAATATCTCCACATACAGTCACTGGAGTGGAAACCGGTTGCACATTGGATTCTTCCAAGAGAAGATCGCACACGTAATCACAGAGTTTCTGTCACCAAAATTTCAATTAAAAATATCAAACAGTGTCACTCTCTCAGACAAAAATGAAAACAATACAGCAATGCAACTTTCTGTTAATGAAAAAAGGTGATTATGAAAGGGTTTGGTTTGCTTCGAGACTTTAAAACAAGTCTACTTTTAAAGCTTTGATTTCTTGGGAAGAATTCCATATACGAAGTTCACTGTAATATCGCGTAATTACTACAAAAGTATCCTTACTTTGATCGCTGAATGAAGACGATTCCAAAAGGCATTGAGAAGCTGAACATCATAGGACAGAAATGTGGAGTTTTGGGCACACTTTTGGAGCTACACATGGACCAGGTTTACATCGACAGCCGGCCATCTTTGCTTCTGAAGAACATGGCGAATGCGCACGACGTGTGCGCATGAACCGAATCATATCCGGAAAGAACCATTATGTAACAGGGGTTGGGCTGCCACAAGCATTGAGGTAATTTTATGCATGAATCCGCAACACGAGGAGTGCGAAGGGCCGTCATCTGTCTGGATGGATCTACACAGTTCACGAAATGCCGCGCAATGTGCCCTACTGTACATGTACAATTTTTACTTGGGGGAAAATAGTGCGTGTTTTGCGACAATTTTTAAGTTGGACAATTTGTTTAGAAGGAAAAAAGGGGCAAATTTCTTTTACAGACAGTTTGTAAGTTGGACAATTTGTTTAGAAGGAAAAAGGGGCAAATTTCTTTTAGAGAGTGCTTGTCAGTTGGAGGAGTTTTTTTCTATATTTATACAGAGGGAAGGGGAAAAGGGAGCTGAAACCTGTCTTTAGATTATTGTGTGGCTATCTGCGCTCTAAAATGTGAGGGGAGGCTTGTACAGGAGAAGAACATCCTTAAGGATTTGATTGAAGTGGTCTACTCCTGCATGTCGGCAGCGCCACATGTATTCGGCCAGGTAGAACCCAAACTGGTCGCTTCCACTGGTGTGGATAGTCACCTCTCTCACCAATTGCGCGTAAGACTCCAATTCTCGCTCATAGTGCATGTATTGCTAATGGATGAAGCAAGACTCCACCTAGCCTTGGACTAGCATTGGACTGAAATTCCTTCTTTCGTACGGCCGACTGCATTTCTTGTTCTTTCTCTCTTGGTTTACATAATACGACGGAGATAACTCACGTCATACAGTCAATTGTGCTCAGACATGTACCTTACGTAGTTGATTTCCTTTGGCACAACCTACTTATATTAACAACGGATAGCCACATTTATTTATATTTAAATTTCTAATTTATACAAATATTCGTGAATAATTACATATTCAGTTTCATAAATATTTAATTTTTTTAAATATTCATCTTGACCTCATCGTGACCTCTCCTTAATTCAACCGTAACTTTATATAGAACATATTGACTTCCTCCGGCAACAAGCGCTCGTGTGGCGTGGTCAGTTAGACTGCTGTATTTCTATATCTAACAGTTCTCTTCATTGCAGGTTCGATTCCCCTTTACAACACAATTTGGATTAAATGTATTAAATGTGTATACTAACTGTAATAATCCTTATACTAATGACAGGAAAACTGTGGAGAAATAAAAGGACGGGATAGTGAAGGAAAGAGGAAATAGTAGGGGAAAAAAAGTACAGCAAAAGGACTCACTTTTTTTGCCGTTTTATTGCGTGGGGCCCCTTCTTTTTAAACCTGTCCCCCTAAGTTACTGAACCCCCTTTCACATCTCTATCCCCCAAAAATAAATGTCGCCCCTTTTTAAATCTGTCCTGGAGCACAAATTTCTCCTAAAAAGTGAACTTCGTATATGGAATTCTTTCCGATTTCTTTATAACCCTACCTCTGACCACCCCTACTCATTTTATCCCCGCCCACCGATGAATTACCACTTTCACGTCATTCCACTGCAATCTGCAGTTTACATGGTTTACATCATGATCACCTCAATATTTGAGGAAATCAGCATATCGGTATGCATTATTGTGCCCCCTTTCACGTTTTATCAAAAAACAATTCAGAGTAATTCTTCGTAGTGTTAAAAACACTCAGTCGATAGTTTCAATACCTTTAAGTCGTTTTCCGGGAGATACTTGCACTGTTTTGCAATGTCGATCCATCTTTCAACTGACGACGGCTCCGCCATTTTCCTGGTTTGTGAGTCATGAAACAGCGCCCTCTCTAACACTGATCCAGTGATCAGGTGACAGTAAAAATGGCCGGATCAGATGTTGACCGATGGTTAGAACTGGCCAAAGGTTGTAAATATCTACCAGAAAACGACTACAAGGTACGGTGAATTGAATTTAGCATATTTAGGGACACATCAGGTCAATGGTGGCGGCTTGTGGCGGTTCAAAGCAGGTGAAGTGCCTGAATCGTCAGCTCGAACAAGTTTGACTAGTTTTATGCGCCCCGCCCCACATTCCCCTAAGTTTGTGTGTGTGTGTGTGGGGGGGGGGGGAGTTTGTACTCACGGCACACTCAAATCCCTGAGGTAGGATTGATCGAGTAGGAATAGATGGAGCTTTGATCAATGCAGGATGATGGTAACTAAATATGGGAATTGTATATTTTGTGACACCCCCCAGTATTTTGTTAATCTTGCAAAACTGGACAGTCAACCCCCCAGAAATCACGTACAAACCAAAGCTCTCATTTTTTTGTGCTGACCCTATTTTTGGAAATTTTGAATCATAAATTGTGAGAAAATGTGACTTTTCTTGCTGATAAACCAGCCATTCCAATTTGAATCCATCATGTGTCATGTATTAAAACACTCACAGTGTCCCCTCAAACTTTCCCGCAAACTCTTTTCACAACATCAACCCTAGAGTTATTGGGCATGATGTTAAAGTCATCTACCAAGATGAATCCAAAAGTTAAAATGTAATCCCCCCTTCTGTTATAGGAGTTGGGTCCCCAAATATACAATCCCCATAAATTTTGGGAAGAGCTTCTCGAAACATGCAGTAAAAACAGTCATGTTCGTAACTTAGCCAATGTGCAGTGCATGCCATAAGAATTGAGACAAACTCAAGGTTCGTCATCATTTTACAGAAACTTTGCGAATATGTTTGCGAACTACTGCTTGAAGAAAGTAATGTACAGCCAGTCTCCACCCCAGTCACTGTGTGCGGCGACATCCATGGACAGGTATTAACCAATCAGTGGTTTGATTTCGAACTTTTTTGTCAGTGCTCTCGTTAAAACTCTTATTTTCTTCTTCAGTCCCCAACCCCAAGTTTGAAACTCAAAGGGAGCCCTTTTTCTGTCTTTTTTGTACAGTTTTATGACTTAGAGGAACTGTTCCGATGTGGAGGACAGATACCTGATACCAACTACATTTTCATGGTGAGTATCATCAACTGTACGTGTCCTAATTTTTTTCTGACAATCACAGCTGGGCAAGTATTGTGGACATTTTCGCATTCACTATCTATTTATTCTCACTTTCTTTTCACACTCTTTGTTTGCACTGTCGTTCCAGGGTGACTTTGTTGACCGTGGTTACTACAGCTTGGAGACCTTCACCAGGTTGCTTACCCTTAAGGCAAAATGGCCGGATCGCATCACGCTTCTCCGTGGCAACCATGAAACAAGACAGATTACCCAAGTCTACGGTTACTACGGTTAGAAGCAACTTTCAGGGCAGTTTTATTCTGAACATTTCAAGCACACATATATTGGCAGAAAAGATCCCTTTCCAGCGCTGACCCTGCAGTTTAAGCTTGTTATAGCATGAGGCAATTTGCTTATTGTCGCTGCTAACAAACTTTTCATCATTGCTTCCATAGCTAGCC
Organism: Acanthaster planci; assembly: GCF_054643075.1. NCBI lineage: Eukaryota > Metazoa > Echinodermata > Asteroidea > Valvatida > Acanthasteridae > Acanthaster > Acanthaster planci. The sequence goes on along the minus strand of NC_141787.1, from coordinate 15,932,478 downwards.
ACAAATTGAGCGAGTTTCTTCTATCCATGTAAAACAAATCTGGTTGTCTGCATCTCACTAGATCATGTTTCATAGCGTCATGAGCCAGCAGCCATCATAGTCATCTACCACCATCTTGAAGAGAAATCAAAGTTGACACTTGATATCATCTGCTTTCTCGTATGCAGGAGGTACAGAAAGAACTTTTCATTGAGCATGGTTTCATGTTTATCTGATGTTCATTTCTTTCTGTCACTAGCTGGTAAATTTCAACATTTTAGTTAAGACTGACGTAAGATCAGTCACAAGACCAGTCACAAATAACCGGGTGAATGATGACAGAGCAATGCTTTTGTTACAGTCATTTGAATAGCTCGTGACTTTAATTTACTTTGGTGGTCTTGTGATAGTCTTGAGCGGTCTTGACTCTGACACTGGTTGATTTTTCCACGCCACTGATATCTTCTGTATTAAGCATACTCCGCCTAATTGCACCATCTTTGCCTTTTCTGAAGTCTTTTCAAATTCCATGTTGTCTTCTAGGATGTGTAGTAATGTTTTCCTTTTTAACCAATTCCTGCCCGGGGAATCCGGATCCTGACACGTGTGCTTTATATGCGTGACCGGGGTCTCTGAACTCGGACAGAGGGAACAGGGTCTTGTAACAAAAGACCGTACTCGGAACAAAAGACCAGGCTGCTGGGCATTACCAACATTTTTCACTCTCAAAAGTGGAGGTAATCCAGCCTTGTTTTGAAACAGTATACCACGGTTTGGGGCATTCAGAGCGAGTGGATTACCACTGGGGACAAGAGCACTCTACCACAGCAGCGATGAGCCACACAGCACCGCTGCATGCTAATCTGGCTCCTATTGAAAAGAGGTCAGCAGCGCACTGAGCCAGGTTCGTGAACAAAAGAAAGTTGTATAACACCGCACAATCTGGGCTCTTTTTACAAGGCTGCAGGCCTGGCTGAAATACTCAGGCATCAATAGATTTTGTCAGGCTAGAGGGGCCACCAGACAGTCCTTCATGAGTTTGTAAGTGTCCAGTAAATGAAGATAAGAATTTTTAAAGAATTTTGAAAACAGAAAAAAAAATGATAATTATCCCGGACCAGCATCGTCAACATTGATAACTGCCCCCGGCAGCAAGGGGTTAACAAACTTTACCAAAGCTACTGTTGTCTTCTTTCGTCCTTTCCAGATGAATGTCTGACCAAGTATGGTAACGCCAATGCCTGGCGATACAGCACAATGGTCTTTGACATGTTGACAGTAGCTGCTGTAAGTACAAGTTTGTTTTCTTTCCCCCTTTTTTTTTCTCCTCTGACATGTGACCATACCCGGACTGGATTCGAACCACCTCTTACGTTCACTGCCTCGGCATCTTTTATACAGATCATTGACGAGCAAATTCTTTGTGTTCATGGCGGACTGTCACCAGACATCAAGACCCTGGACCAGATGCGAATCATCGACAGAGGCCAGGAAATCCCACACAAAGGAGCCTTTTGTGATATCCTTTGAAGCCAAAAAATCAAGTATCTTTAACCAGGAACTAAACCACAGACCCCCGAAGCACAGTTCAGGTGCCTCACCGACTTTACCTCTGAGATTCTACAGATCATCTTATTTGAGTGGGTGGTGCAAACTTGTTCGTTACACAAAAGCAACTTTTGAACTGAACAGAGAAACAAGTTATGACAGTGTATATAACGACACGCAAATTTGAGATGCGACTTCCGACTGTAACCCTTAATCATTCTCACATATTGTCTGGTCTGATCCGGAAGATGTGGACACATGGGCCATTAGTCCAAGAGGTGCTGGCTGGCTGTTTGGTTCCAAGGTTGTTGATAAGGTAACAAGAATTGGATTAAGACTACTGCCGTAGTCTACGTCTATAAGAAGGAGAAATGATAGAAAATAAATGCAAAGCTTTGGCCATAAAACACCTGACTTTGACTCAGCATTTACCAAGAAAACTCAGACTGCAGCTGTCAAGCAGCAAACTGTACTTTCTTGTAAAACTAATATTTTTTTAAGATTTCATTATATATATTCTTGCATGTAATGAACAAATCAAAATGTCTTCGGAAACTTTCCCAACATTTATACAAACTTTCCAACTTAGGATTTCATAATTAGGTGCATCTATAGAAAATCATTTCATCTCTTAACCGTTTCCATCTTGTAGACCTACTTTCAAATGTTTTGCCTAAAGTTTGACCCGTTTCAATCACATTTTGAAACCTGTTTCTGCCCAGGCTGGCATTCATACCCTTTATCACATCACCCTTCGCATTAATTTTCCAGTTTGAAGAGATTAATGGTCTGACGCTGATCTGTCGAGCTCATCAGCTAGTTCAGGAAGGCTACAAGTACATGTTTGATGAGAAGATAGTGACAGTGTGGTCAGCGCCTAACTACTGCTACCGTAGCGGCAATGTGGCATCTATCCTGGAGTTCAGGGATGCCGACGCCAAAGTTGGGAAAATCTTCAGTGCGGTCCCAGACTCGGAGCGAGTCATACCAAGCCAGCCAACAACACCCTACTTTCTTTGATTGCCAGATTATTATTATTATTTTATTGATTTTTGGGGGGGTCATGAAATGTTCTGACATCATGTGTTTTCCATGCAAGTGCTGTGTTAGCAGATTCTGTTCCGGTTTTGGATTGGTTATTTTCAGTTTCTATAAATTCAACGATTCAATTTGAATGTCTACTGGTCTTTCCACTTCCAAGTTTTGTTAACGTTCACAAATGCCCAATTATATATGCAAATTATGCATGCTAGGCAATTTAACACCTCCATACTTGATATTAATTATGCAATGTAAATGCAAGTATTCAAATACATTTCATGTTTGTAGCCAATTGTCTGTGGGCTTTACAGTACTCGTTTCAGGTAAATCTAAACAAAAATTGCTCCACTGCCAAATACTTGACACTTGAATTACACAGACTTGCTTTACTGACAAATTTTTTATCATCAGTAAGACTTTTTATGAATTTTGAAATATGCTGTTGAAAGACAAAGGACTGGCATGAGATATTTAAGTCCAATTCTGGAAGTCTTTTTCTACACAAGTTTACTTGAGTTGTTATATATTTTTATTAATTCACAGTATTTTGTCATCAAAATTTAGAAACAGGGAATTCTCTGTGAATTACCATTTGTCAATGATTGAAATGAATTAGTAAATTAAAAGAGAAGTGGTAACAATAGAAGAACCTTTTAATGGTGTTTATGTTGCATCTTTTTTATTCAGAGTGTGAAAAACTTAAGTTTCAATAAGAATCGTTAATTTGGCTGATCATTTCCAGTACATCAGGTGAAAGAACTATTGTAACTTCGACGATTACTTTAAGAGCAACTGTTTGGGGCACTAATTCGTACCTTTTAAAGAACAACTTTTCAGATCTAGTTGTGTCAGTATGTCCTTGCATGTAAATGCATAATTATTTCGGGTTGATGTGCCCCACAGTTTGCATATTACGCGTTGGTTTGTTTTTGAATAAATTATTTCAAGATTTTCCAGGAGAGAACATGGACATAATATGTCGACTTGAAAGTTGTCAGTTTCTGTCCGGTCCGTAGTAGTCACTGGTAATGATTTCAGGCAACCCCCCCGCAGCAATAGTCGTCTCGATCAGTGCCGCCCACAATTTTACTAGGGCGCCCTCAAGTTGCTCAAACACGTGCGTTTTGCAAGCACAGTGGGCCAGTGCGATTCCCTTTCCGAATTTCAATGTTGCCTACAAACAGCAATCAATATCGAGGACTGTAGCAGTTTCAACAGTGCTATCCTAATATGGGTATGGCTTTGCAGTCTTATGAACATGTTGTTTTTAGTGTGAGCAAGTTAATTTTAACGAAATTTTGCTGCCTGATGACGAATTGCTGTCACACTCGACAGTGTTGATCAGCTGTTCCAATGCTTAAGCTTGCATTTCCGACACCTGAATTTAACGATTGGAGTTGTGGTGGTACTACTAAATGCTGTCTGGCCAATAACAATATTGCTTGTTTTCATGAGTGAAAAGCATGAAGAGAAAACTTGATTTTAGAAAGAATTCCATTTCTGGCCGTGCGTCACTGCCCAAGTTTTCATGTCTTGTCTTGATAATGATAGATACTGTCATTACTGGGCCAACACCCCTTTTCGGGGTTCAAACGGGCAGGATCGGTTGTGCGCATGGATCTGTGAAATAGTCTAGGCCTAAAGTTTAGGCCATAGGCTAACCTAATTCAGTATAGGCCTAACACCAAGTTTATTAATTGCAAGGGATTTCTGTAAGGAAAGGGAGTTAAATCCTGCACCTAGGGGAAACAGGTTTAAATATAGGCCAAATAAGGTGGACTTGTGTTCATTGCACTCAGTTCCTTAACTGTATGTGATTTTATTTCCTGTCTCGGTTGGATAGAGTTTCCCATCAAAGACAAGATAAACCGGAAGTAATTTGCTGACGTCCTGGCCCTCAAGCAGCCAGTTAGAAAGGTTTTTGTCATCAAGTACATCACAGAAAGTTGAGGAGCTGATGACCAATAGCTGTGTTGACAAGATGGGGGATGACAGCGCCCTCCGGAAGAGCCTACTGGAGAAGAATGAGTACTTCAAGAAGATGGTCAATCTCATTCCTGCCAAGTACTACCTGGACAAAGAGACCAAGAAAGCTGGGGAAAAGTTTTACAAAAACATCAAAGGTTGAAAACTTTGGACCTTAACCTTGCCCCATCTCACATGACCTAACAGTAATATATTTTGGGCACGATGGGTTGTTATGCACAGTCGCTCAGTCTTTGTGTGATCGGTCGATCTCACGGCATGATTGTCAAAAATTCTATAATTGGATATTTGCCGTTTCTCTCTTATTCGTGGTTGTCGAAGAGTTTTTTTGAAAAAAAAAAAAAAGGAGTACATTTGGTGGAATCGACCAATTGTGTAGAGCGATTGTGCAGATTGGCTGATTGTGGCCAATATATATCTGTTAGACCTTGTTGTGTTCAGTCATCAGCATCTACCTGAAGTATTCGTCAAACAGTGCAACTTGTTTCATTAGACAGTTTCACTATTGGTCCAAAAACTTCCTGAAATGGCTCGAGAACTGGTGTTCTAAGACTGTTCGCTCTACTTATATTCAACAGGCTTCTTGTTTTGAAAACTTGGTGCTAAAGTTAAAAGTTTAATTTAAATTAAAAGCTGAGTTTGAAAAAAAAGTTTAAAAGAAGTTAATTTAATGCATATTATTAGTGCAAAAAGAAGAATTTTTTCACATGCTTTCAAGAAAATTAAATCGTTTTTGGATGCAGAGGAAGCTCCGCGACAAGAATTCAAAGATAAGTCCACCAAACTGAGCAGAAAGAAGCAACGCATGGACCCTGATGCCAAGCAGGAACTCAAGGTGACAGACCTCCAGGATGCGCTGGCCCTGAAGGAAGTTGAGAGAGAAAAGAGGCGGCAGGAGAAGATCCGGCAGGAGAGGAAGGAGGCGGAGGCAGACAAGACTGAAGAGGGAGGCAAAAATGATGAAGAGAGTAGCGGGGATGAGATGGAGGGACTTGAAGGAGGGCTTCAAGGTCTTGGAGAAAGTGGTGAGTGTTGTGAAAACTAGTTCACCAGCCAGGACAGTTGATCCTCAATACCCTGCTGTTTTGTGGTTTCAGCCTGGATGGAGTTTCATAGGCCACAGAAGTACAGATGTGACATCTGTGGAAAGGACTAGCCACATATACTCGCTAGAAAGGATTCTGCACAGATCAGAACTCGGCAAAAAGGTTTTGGGTGAAGAGATTGTCTTGAACTTCGGGACTTGGTCGAAGGGACCTGGGCACATGCTCCTTTTTTTTCTCATAAGCAACCCTCTACAGACTTGCAGACTAGTTTTGTAGGACCTGATGCTTTTCACAGGATAACCACTTAACACTTCATGCAAGTTGAGAGTCTTGTAGAAAGTTAAAACCCTTAATAATATGCATGTAACTAAAAGCTAAAAGTCTTTCATAACAGGTTTTTTGTGGAGACATTGTCACAGTTTGAAATGAACTTGTTTCAATAAATATAAATGTTTTTCTTTGTAATTTGCAGACAGCAAAGATTGGTCCTCAAGGAGGGTTGCTCAGCCCATCAGTGTGGAGAAGATTCAGAGTAGTGCGAGCATCAATGATCTCAGGAGAAAAGTCCGGGAGAAAATTGAGCAAATGCGCCAACAGAGGCATGCCAAATCCCTGGCAGGGAATGCCGTCATGTCCAAGAAGGCGGCTAAGCAGGTCCAAGAGGCTGATAAGAAAAAAATGAGGAAGCAGGAAACTTATCAAGCCATTAAGGCCAGCAGGGAGCAAAAGAGGAAAGAGAGGGAAAAACAAAGGACAGTTAACGGAGGCAGGAAAGAGGAAGAGGGAGTTGATTTGCAAGAAGGCGAAGCCGAGGTTCAAGGAACAAGTAAAGTTTCCTTCAGTAAGTTTGACTTTGAGGAGAGTAGAGAGTCCAAAAAGAGCAAGAAGAAGAAAACAAAGCGGAAAGCTGGGGAGGAGAAGCTCAGCGGGCGGGACTATGAGGGTCTCCTCAAGAAGGTCCAGGCCAAGAAACAAAAGATCAACGAGGTGAAGAAGAGCAATCCGGATGCGGCAGAGGACATGATCAAGCAGGATAAATGGCGGGCTGCGCTGGACCGCGCCGAAGGTAAGAAGGTCCGGGATGACCCGGAGCTCCTGAAGAAGTCCATCCGGAAGAAGAAAGAGAAGAAGAAGCACAGCGAGAAGAAGTGGACAGAGAGGAAGCAGAAGACGAAGGAACTGATGGATGAGAGACAGAAAAAGAGGAGAACGAACCTGAAGGGACGGAGGGATGCTCGCAAGGCCAAGAAGGTGAAGCGACTGCAGAAAAAGGGGAAATTACTCCTCAAGGACTCGGACTATTAGCGCAGATTGCCACAGGGATAGCTCATAAGAATCATCTCTGTACATGTTTTTTACAACCTAGTTGCTGTCACCACCAACAGTGTAAGTAAGTGGTAATGTCAGTTAGTTTAAACCCATTATCATGCCACATCCCCCTGGTGTCGTGCTTCATGTACAGTTTGGCCGCTTCTGAACCTTTTTACTGCCATCCTACTCTTGAATAAGTCAGGAGGAATACTTTTAAGAACAAAGGTTCAGTGGTCCAGTATTTAATATGTGTATTCCATTCTCTTTGGTTTTGTTCTTCCGGTCTTTTCTGTAGTAAAGATGTATTGGTGTTTAGTCTGACTTGGGCTTTGTCCAAATCAGCTGGCTGTGGCTGTAACACATACGTCTATGCAAAGTGGCTGTAGCCATGAGCTAGTGGCTTTCATTGGTGCATGCATTATTTCGAGCCTCAGCCACGAGTTTTGGACACAGCCTTAGTCTGAAGGTGAGGTCAGGTCATCTTGACCACTTGCCACTTTCATTTTTCTCAATCGCTGGAAGATTAACAGAAGGAACTTTTCCACTCGAGAGAAACTTCGGAACTCACAATCTACGCTAATTAGTAAAGGATCAAAATGTTTGGAAAACCCTTTTTTTTTTTAAACTTCCACAAATATTTTAATTGTGTTATTAAGTTAAATGTATCTTATGAACGGAGCACACACTTCATCTGAATGACAACAGCTCAGTTGAGGATGTTCAATTGTATGCGTTTATTAACTACATTGAAATATTTGGTAGATTCCACAGCAAAAATACTTCAGGACATACTGTTGTACAGTTCAATAAATATTTTGAAATATTTAAGAATGACCATGTTGGTTCAATTTTGCCAGTGCTATGGTGAGTACAACGGTAAAATAAAATGTTTTCCTCATCTTTCAGGACAGTACCCTCGTTTGACCTTGAAAGAATTTTTCCTCAACTAAAATTTTATTCTAACAACTTAAAAGTATTTACACTGAAAAAATGCCTTAAAAACTGAGGGTAACACAAAATTGGAATTTTAACAAACGTGAAAACATAAGCTGCAAGGAACAATCCAGTGTTTCTATAATCTATTAAGAGTCCATATCGTAACAGTTGTACATGCTGCCTCGTGCCTCTCTTGAAAATATACCCGAAACCCACTTCTAAAATCTTTCGAAAAGTTTTCATTTGATTTTTCTTAAATTGAAACCTGGGATGTACCATTTCAAACTAATATTGCAATAAAATACAAAAGTATTTTAATTTATGTTTCATCGTCCTTTTGACTTTCTGAGTAACAAGATGAGTGAAGTTTGTGCAATTACATAAAAAGGATAGGAGACATAACAGCAATTTTTCTGAAAGGCACGATCATCTTTTCCTCTTGATCTTTTTTGCTCCAGTTGCTTCTTTCTTAACCCTTTTAGCATCTCCATAGTCTTGCCTCTTGCTTTGTTTCTTTTCCTGAAATGAAAATAAACACAACCTTTTAAATAAAGCCTTTTTGAAAAACTACAAAATTATCAAGTATGTATTCAATGAAAAGAATTTTTCTGAAAAGAAAATAATAAATCCACGTACTGGGGAGTTTACTCCGGCAGCCTTTTGTTGGAACTTCTTGAGATCGGCACTGAACAAAACCTGAAATGTGCAGATAAAAATTTCAAGCAGTCTAATGTTACAAATTTCTTAAGACCTTTATATCCACCAGAAAATTTTACAAAAGAAAATTAATGGAGTAGCACTGCACCATACTTGTGCCAAAAGAAAATTTTGGGAGAAGTGTGTAATCAAGGAAATGAAAAATCAACTGGGGGGATATGAAAGGCTTGGGGCTGTATCACAGCAAACCAAACTGACGCAATAGAGGGCTTTGCACAATGCACTCTTAGCAGAGAGCAGGTCTTGACAAACATGTACATGGGTGGAGCTCTTATACTTTCATTGCTAATTTAAATAACGAAGACATCCCTCCGTCAGGATACATGTACGTCATGCAAGCCGTCTTACCGAGTGGGCCCAACCAGCATATTCCCCAAACAGCTCGCGGAAGAATGCGCCGATCTCTTTATAAACTTTGTCCGTCAGGGATTTGGTCTTGTTGAGAGAGGGCATGTAGTCGCGGGATGCTATCTGCCAGACATGAGTGTCGACGGGAATAGCATCCATCTTATCCATGGACATGAGACAGACGCAGTCAGCTACCTGAGGATTGATCATGGAAACAGGTGAATGGAAGATAATATAAGAATTCTAAAGTAAGTCAAATTTGTTAAATGAGAACACCAACTCACTTGATGTTGAAAATGGGCACTGTGAATATAGAACCTGCACGATGTGCTCTTACTGAGGAAAGATCGTTGTTCTGTGTGATATGCGTGAGTAGACCCTCTGTACTTTCATTGTCACAGAATTAAAATAACAAAAATGCACTCTGTGAGGGCGCTCCACACAGCCCCTCTAGTAAATTTTGTGGATGTGATGATGTAAACAGCTTTGATAGAAATCTTGCCAAATCATACAAGAAAGGGCTAAATTTACAGGCTGTCAACTACTAGAATTTGAGAAGCCACGAAAATAATTTGATTAGAAAAGGCAGGTTACCAGCCAAAATTTAAATGTCACGTACACTATATCGCTTGTGACTGGTCCCCATATGATTGTTGCTTACTACTGCAAAGTAGTATTATCGGCTCTGTAAATTGGGCCAAGATTGTTACCTTGGCTCCCACACCAGGCAGTTTCATTAATTCAGCGTGAGCTTCCTCGTAAGCCAGCTGTCTCAGACCCTCTAGCCAACCCTCTGGCTGTGCCTTGATATACTTGGCTGTCTGGTTGATGAACTTCGCCCGGTAACCGAAGCCCTTCTCTCGCAGCTCTTGCTCAATGCCATCTCGGGCCAAGGCGGACACAGATGGGAATGCATGCCAGGGCCTGTCGTCCAAGACGGCAATCTCCTCTCCATAGGTTGAGCAGAGTGTCTCCACCATGCCCGTGATGCGGGAGATGTTATTGTTGGAGGAGCAGATGAAGGAGAAAAGATTTTCGGTCGGGTCTTGGCGGAGAACCCGAACTCCGGGAAAGCCTGGGCAGACTTTAGTGAAGTTGGCATCAGCAGCCTTAAAAGTCTTGTAAAGCTTCTCCAGGCTTATATTTAACTGAAAGTAGTCCTTCAAGATGGATGAATACATTGCATCTGTACTTGTGCCATCTCCAAGTTTCTCCTCCTCGATATTGGTGATTGCTACATTTTCTTGCTTTGAGTTATTCCTAGTATGGTTAGATTTAGAGTTTTTCCCAGTAACAATGTGGTCTTCTTTCTGTCGGTCCTTTTCAGGCTTTTGCTCTTCAAGTATTTCTTCCTTCTCAGAGTCTTCCAACGAGGATGAGGAATCCTCATACACCTGATAAAGAATCTCATCTTCATTTTGTCTTAAAGTCCACACTTTGCTGGACAAGACACTCCGCCACATGCCTGGTTGAATCTCCTTCCATCTGTAATCAGGAAAGAAATGTAAAATGTTAGCCGTGACAATGGTGATGACACGAGGACGCTGAGGAGAATCGATGATGCACAATGAGAAGGCATTTCTCCTTAACAATTCAGAAGCACACAGCAAAAATTACAATGCAAAATAAACTTGTGATAAATTAAGGACAACCGGAAATAAAGAGTTCAATGTGTGTCATAACAGCAACAAAAGTTAATGATGTGTAAACAGTACAGTGATTTTACACAAGAACTCGAACTTGAAGAGTTTAGATCGAACATTGACAATGACATGATAGATTTCCGCATCACTAACGTTAGGAATAAAATACCTGAAACTTTGTCCACAATCTAAGGTGATATCGAGCCGTAGTTCCGATATTTTGCAAGGTAATGACCTCCATATATTTGCCATAATTTCAAATATTTATTTGACTCGAAATTCACCAGAAAATTAACATTAACCGCGCGCCGCTCCGGCAGTAAAGTACTGCCGCACAAACTTTGACCTTTGACTTGAAATTTAAAGAAATGAATATTTATAAAAAAACAGGAGTCATCCTTTTCCCCACGGGATACAATTGTGATGCATATCATTTTACGTATTGAGATCGACGAGGTTGCAAATGGGAAAGGTCGTTGTCCCGGCTACGGTCATCACTGTACGTACATGTACATACATGTACATGTACGTCCGTGTATGGTGTGCATGCTGTACACATACATGTAGTTCTCGAGTGTTGATTGGGATGGTTTAAGCCAGATGTTTCATTTTCAGGTGAGAACTCACTTTTCGATATCAAATGCCACAGATGTTATGTACGCCTATATTTAGAAATGAATAGTTATAAATTATTACTGTTTGATAATTTATCGCAAAGGGAGTCGTTTTGGAAGTCGAAACAAGGGGTGTTTTTCCCATTCAGAAAGAGAGTTGTCATCGCTTGCTCAGCATAACAGACTGATCAACATGATCAACAATATCATCATAGCAGGCATGTTGAAGTGTTGATTGTTTATCATTGTGAAGTTTGAGAGGTGTGTCGTATGTTAAACAATAAGGCCAACGGGAAGAGTTCCATACACGGACGCCAGTAATTATTCCCTATAGTCATGACAGTGACTTAGGCTATAGCAATCAGAAAGCTAAAACATGTCCAGAAAAGTTCAACTTAAGAGGGAAAAAACCATGGGAAAAAACCTAGTTGTTTACTTAGAGTTAGAAAACACAAACTTTTTAGAATTTTTTCAGACCAGTAGGCCTATATCATGGAACTCTATATAGACCCCAGAAGAGTTTTGAACAAAATGTTAATTCCTTTTTCAGGCATTCTCTGAAATGGACCTAATGCCGCAATAGTTTTACCTTGTCAAACAACTTTTCTTTGTCCAATAACACGTCACTAGGACAGACTTTAGTCTGCACTATTTCCATGTGTAGCCGTCTCTGTAGTGTTAATTGCATGGTCCTCTGCAGGTCTCAATATCACAAGACGTCATGTAACTGGAAGCAGTTGTTCCTGAAGTTTGACCTTACTCTGGCCTCACAGTTTGGATGCCTCAACACAAGAAGTCAAAATGAGAACTTAGTCAAAGAATAGACAAATTGAAGACTGATTCCAACAAAGTGGCCATTGCCGGCAGTGAAGATGTTCACCATTCACCACCAGCCCCAACTTGCCCTGTGGCTCAAGGAACGAGAGAAACCACAGCGGCTGAAAACCATCATGGAGAAAGAGAGGAAGTCGGAATTCTTGAGACAGGCGGAAGAAAAAGGATACCTCCAGTCGCCGACAAAAAGTTACCTCCTTGAGAGAGGGAAGGGCAGAGCTAGCAAGAAGGAAATGTCAACTAAGAGAACGCCGTCAGTGTCGGACATCCACCTGGTGAAACTCTGCAGTGTGCATCTCATGAATCTTGGGCAGATCCAGCTTCTGACACGGTTGAAGATCTGCATCCTCCCCGGGAACTACATCACAAGCTTCGTGGCCCTGGCCAACTGTGCCGAGCTGGTGAAGTTGGACCTTCACAGCAATCAGATCTCCACCCTGCCGGGACCCGAGTTCTGGCGTTGCCTGCCCAACCTGAAGGTCCTCCACCTTCACAATAACTGTATTGGCAAACTGGACACGTTGCAACACATGGGTGAGGCAGGGGCCATTCAGGTTCTGACGATGTACGACACACCGATCAGTTTGAAGAAAACTTACAGACACCACATTGTCAACAGGTATGGCTGTGCAGTCTCAAGTTCAAAAAAGCAACGCAGAAATAGAACAAACTATTGAATTGAAATAATTATATTTAAGATATGTAATTTTTGAAATGCCTTGCTAGCATAATAGGTGGTTAGGTACAAATAGTATATAATAGTATTTGTTGGGGTTGATGCATCAAATATGTTTTTGTTTTGGTCTTATCCAAAGATAAATTAGCTGGAAAAAATGAGAAATACAGAAAAAAACACTTTAATAAAATACATATTCTGAGCATAAAAATATTTAAATTTAAGAAACTACTTGAATTTAAAAGAAACTCTTTTAACAAATTTTGTGGTGTCTGTACTTTTCAAGTTGTTTCACTTATTTATAAATACTTCATGTGATGTTTCGTCTTCATACAGCATCTGGTCCTTGAAGGCTCTAGACTATTATGTCATCTCAGATGAAGAAATCATTGAAGATGCCTCATTTGGAGGTCATTTTGCTTCAATGAATCCATCCTTCCGATACAATCCTGTTCCTCACTCAAAGAAGGTTTGTTCATATGTACTTGTTTTGATTCTTATTATGGTACAGCTTCTTAAACTATCACAGAAGAAATAAACTTGCAGGTTGCCAGTATAGGTTGGGTGCTGTTGGTTTATCATGGTCACGATTTCTTGATTTTTCCACCATCAGCTGATCAACTCCTGATTCCAGGATGTGGAAGTTTTGGTTTAAAAAGGGAAGCATCGTCCCAGTTTTTCTACTCCATGGGTTGATAGCAGAGCAATTGACCAATCTTGTGTATTGGCCCATCGTAGCCAATAGCCAACATATACTCAAGTCTTTTGTTTTTGTTTGTTATTTCAGGATTCTACCTTTGAGGATGAGATGTCACTCGTCCAGCAGGTCCTGGAGGAAGTGTCCAGTATCCAGGCTCACCATTCTCCCGTCCTCATCATCCAGAAAGCTATCAGAGGCTTCCTAGTCAGGCGACAACACAAGTTACTCCTGGACACCAAAATATGGTCAGTCCTAATTCTGGCATTTTAGAGTGGTCCAAACTTCAATAAATGCCTTACTGACAGATTTTTACTTCTCCAAGCTTTCAGTTTGCATTTTGGCAGGTGGGACAGTAAAGTGTTTGTTTTAAAATGTAGGACAGAGCTGATATAAATAATTACCTAAGCAAGGATTTCAAATCTTTCTTTTTCTTTTCATTTAGGGCTTCAGTATGCATACAGAGATTTTGGAGACACTTCAAGGGTCTCGAATGGAAGCCCCCAGCCAAACCATCCACCCCCACACAACCCCCAACCAAACCCCAGATGCAACCTCCATCCAAATCCCAGATGCAACCCGCAGCAGCACCCATTGTTACCAAGACAGACTCGCCCCTACCCCCAGTAGCCCCATCCATCACCGATGGCTCCACCGTCACTCGGATTGACTACGACACCTATCTGGCCAACCGGCGACCAGGTTCCAAAACTCCTAGCATGGTGTCCTCCGCAACAGCTGAAAGGAAAGCAGCAAACTTGGAGGATATAAGAATGACTGGCTACTCAGAGAAGGTAAGTTCATTGCTCTCTCAAGCCTCTCTTTGCCAAAGTTTACTGCAAGGCCGTGGCATCAGACAGATTGTCAACTTTGTTTTTTTCAGAGATGAGTCACACGTTAAATGCGTCAAGCCTGATAATTTTGCTGAGAGATTTGAGATTAAACAAATTGAAAGTAGTAACTATGTTGTACTATTAAGCGTGAGTTAGCTCTGAGTCGGATATTTAGAAATCGAAGCACAGTGTAAGAGTGCTGTAAACTCACACAAAATTCTTGATAAATGTGTTGCTTTTGGTAATGATTAAGTGTTGATGACAAGGTAGCAGTTTACTTACTGTTTCTTTTTTTTTAATGTTTGTCCGTTAGGAAACTGGTTTCAGCATGGCTGCCATTTCCTCAGCAACTCCTTGTGTTAGTGAGCCATTGTCCTCTATGCGTAAGCGAACCAACCTCCACATTGACCTGACAAAACTCCAGACTGACTCCATGTTCAAGAACGATGAAGCGAGGCAGGCCATCGTCTTTGAGACGAGCATCGATGAGGGTATCGGCTCCTTCTTTGGTCTCAGCAAGCCCCGAGAACAAGGTGTGGAGCCAGTCAGAAGCGTCAAGAAACTCAGGAAAGAAAGACAGCCTAAGGAGAAAAAGAAGGAGTTCAGAACTGTCAAGCAGATGCTTGGACCACTACCAAACCGCCAACTAGAGAGGGACCGGGACGATGGAACTGACTCAGACGAGGAGGAGCCTCCGATCAAGTTCCGCCTCTCGGGGTTGAAGTCGGTCATGCATGATGTAGATTTGCTGCAGGAGATGTTGATTGCAAGACGCGAGGCGGGAGAAGACATTCGGAATGCCCACCGAGATGTGATTGATAGGACATTACACAAAACCAACCAGAAGTCGGTCATGTCGAAAATGGTCAACGCCGATCAGAGGCTGTTTGCCAAAGTTCAGGGAACCATGGGAATGTCGTGCTTGCGGGCTGTTCAGCAGGCCTATAGGGATCGCGCTAAGGTTGAGAAGTTGGCATCGACGGTGGACAAAGTGATGTCCCTGCGTGAGATGAGGGAATCCTCCAAGCAGCGGGCAAGGAACTTCCTGGAGGAGAAACGCCTTCAAGCCCTGAAGAAAAAAGACGTGGATGCCAGCACCATTGTAGACTCTCTAGAAAGACAGGCTAACCTTGAGAAAATTGAGAAAGCCAAAAGAAAAGAACGGCGCTCAAAATCTCAGGAGCTGTCTAAAACTTTCAACCATGACAAATCATTTGCTGTGGACTTCACTGGGCAGAATACGTCCATCTCCAATGCTTTAATCAGACATGACCGACAAGCGAAGGACGAAATGTCACTCCAGGCCAAAAAGGACATGGTCGAAGGGGAGCGCGAACACAACAAACACCAGCTCGAGCTAGTCCAGAAATACCTAGAACACCGACAGATGATGAGGCAAGCCCAGGTCGCCGTGGAGCGAGCTGCTCTAGACACTAGGATGCTGCAGGAGGCAAATGAACGCCTCATGGAGGCCAGAGCTCGGATCACCCAGCAGAAACAGAAGTCCAAATCTGTCCAGGCCTTCTATCCCCTACCCAAGACAGCTACAGACCCTGTCTTACCCCCAGTTAACCAGGAGGGTAAACCAGACCGCTTCCATACCCTTATTGCCATGTATGAAGGGAGGGTTGGAAACCACCCCACGGTAGTTAACACATAGTGTTTAGTTGAACTTATAAAACGCGTCTGTAACGCACAAAAGGTGCTTTCTTGAATTGCTTTCTAATTATTAATGTATGTATGTCATTCTGTTAACAGTTCATTCAGGAAAAAGTGAATTTGTGGGAATAATCTGCCAATTTGCTCAAAAAGAAGCATTTTGTTCTAGTTGTACGATTGGTATTGCAGAGAGATAAATAAATTTACCTAAAGTGTCTTGAAGAATTACAAAAATGTGTTTAATTGTTCTTTCAGTTTAGTGATCTCATTTTACATTTAAAATAATTTGAACTATACGTGTAGTTGTGCTTTTTAGCATTAATTGAGCAAACAGTAATACCTTCTTGCTAGTGTACTTGAAATATCCGATGCTAACATAATACAATAGCTGTTAGTGACGAACACTTGACTGCTAACCTAACTAGTTCGGAAAAGAATATTCTATCGTATTGAACATTTGACATCAAAACTAGTTACCTTGCCGTAGTAAACCTCTTGGTCCTAAATAGTCATTTCTTTGTGCTTATTGTCGGACAGGAATTTTGACTTTAGTAGAAAATCTTACCATTTGACGTATGTGTGCACAAAAGGCTCTGAAGTTTCCTTTTATGTAACAGCATTTTGTATACGTGTATACATTATGTCAGTTCGTTTTTTAGTGTACTTTGGCATCTGCTGTCAGAATGTTTTATACGAGTATCTTGAATTGAAGTTTAACTTTCCCATCATTTCTCAGTTTGCTGCTTGTTTCCTTTGCAGTTTGAAATTAGCTGTAACACCTGCTTAGCAGGTCGTTACTTTGGCAGAGTCTTTTGCTCTTGGATTTTTGTCTCAAACATTTTATTCAGTTGATTGAATCAATAAAGACTGAAGTCATTTCTGGGATTCGAAAACAATGACCGTAATTTGTTTATTATTTAAAGGGTGGACTTACAATGGAGACAGGGCATCTCCCTTTCAGCAACAAAAATAGCAAATTAAAAGAAAGCAAGAATATTCTTGGGACAGCTAAATTCATGTAATAGAAATGCATGTACGTGTGTGCACGATGTTATAAGTTGGGAGTGGAACCTACGTTTATATGAAGTCCTTGTAAAGTGAATGGAGAGCTTGCTTTTCCATTCAAAGTTTTAAATAACGATTTCATTCCCACGCGCATGTAAAAGCAAGTATTGCCATACTTTGTCGAGGTGACATGTACATGTATACTTGTGCAAATATTTCCCGTTCCCTATTTGTCCCTGAACTGTGTTTTTAAAATCACTGACCCGAAGCGGGGCAAGATTTGAGTGCAGCACCCGATTTATTTATGTGCAACGCGGTTGTTTGCTAAAAAACCAAATGGACATGTCGCAACTGTTGCGATTGTAAAGTTGCGCTCTTTCCTGCTTGAAACTCATGACGACTTAAAGACTACACGTACACGTCTACTAGTTTATATAAGAGATGAAATATGTTTCTGTGACGGGAGAAGAGGCACGAAATTTCACCCATGTTCCTGAAAGATGTTCCGTTTTATTTCTTGATTCTCGCATTGAATGAGGTAGCTATTTGTGAGTCTATTTTACTGAGTGTCTGTTGGTTGCTTTTTGGTGTGTGTGTGTTTTTTTTTGATCGGCGGGTGGAGGAGTCGGCTCTAAGAATGGGCTATTGAAATTAAAGCTAGTAAAATGTAAATTATGTGAGTTGGTAAGGTGAGTGGTTTGTTCGTCGCGTGGAGTCCTAATGGATGTAACATGACCTTCCTCCGTGGTTGTAAACAGCATGAGAAAATACCCAATTAGCAACTGTGGAAACCGGGTGGGGGGGTTGTTCCCCTCAAAAACAAGTCGACTGTGCCACTAGGTCACTTTTAAACACCAGCTGCTGACCACCTGGAGCCATCCATGGTTAACCGCAATGTTTATTGAACGAGCAATTAATTACCAGCCGATTAGTGGGTCGTGCCGCAGTCAAAATAATGTCGGTCACGAAATCCACAGCTGTGTACAGCTAGCTATAGCCAGATATTTCGAGATAAAAGCTTATCTCTGTGATCTCTCATATGAAACAAAAAAACAGTTGAAAAATTTATAGTTTTCGCCTGAAGGCATCCATTCACAGTGTGCATTTTCCGCATATTGATCAGGCGTTTTCCTATCGCCTTTCCCCGACTGTGAAGCAACGAAATGTCCAATCAGCCTCAAAACAACAATTCAAGACAGGTAAGAAAAGCCACTTATACCGCAGAATGGGTTTCTTGATGCCAATTATGACCCATAATTATCATAAATTAACTCAAAAGACTTGTAGAAATGCGATATACTTTGTAGTAAATATATTTAATACCATAGTTAAACGGAATGTGATTTTGTGATGAGTGTTCCAAGAGTTCACATTAAAGAAAACCAAGTAGAAATTACGAAGGACTTGAAAACCCTGATGGAAAACTTGAATGTCTACATTTGTGAAAAAGTTGAGAACTTGCTGAAAAAGATCTATGTTTCGGTCTCAGTACACCTTTCTTGAGTATTAGATTTCTTTGTTGAATTTAAATCTTCTTTGTAGACCTACATAATAGTTACGTTTAGTTTGAAACTTTATCCCAATAGATCTCCAAATTCCTAATCCTGATGTTCAGATTGTATCTTCAAGGAGACCAATTTCCTTGGATCTTCTTGTGGTTGTGGATACAAGTTCCTATCGTTACCATGGTGATGACACAGAACATTACATCATGAACATGCTGAATGTGGTAAATTTATTTGTTCAACATTTCCTGTAGGCTTGGTGAAATGTATCTGTTTTGAAATATTTAACAAGCATGGTATTTTGATGTAACTAGTGATGCTAATGTTACAGACTATCAGGAGCTACGCATGCCCAAAATGTCAGGATCAGCTACTTTGAACTTAGATAAATGTGTTAAAAACTTCATTTTTTTAAAAGGCTGCAAGCCTCTGGCAGAGTTCATCATTGCCTGCTGATGTGAGAGTCCGTATCGTTAAGATCCATGTCCTGAAGGAAAAGCACCAGGCAAGTGTTTTAATGCCTTTCAATTTAAGGTCTTCAATCTTTCTCCCATATTTCACCAATTCTTGCACTTTTTAAAATTTGCTTTTACACTTTCCAATCCTTTTCTATCTGTAGAGTGATTTGGAGCTCACAGATCATGCCAACTGGTCATTGATGAAATTTTGTCAATGGCAAAGACAATACTTCATGACAAGGGACAAAGAAAGAGTTCACTTTGATGCTGCCATTCTTGTAACCAGGTGAGTGACCACTAACTGGACAGAACAAAACTAAAGCTTTACTGATTTAGAAATGACAACAGAATTAGGCAGTACTAATCTCTCATAAATTTTAATACATAAGCATTAGAGGTAATGCTTAAAAATCTTGAGCGTGTTTTGGAATGGTTTAGACTTAGTCTTTGTGACTTGGGAGATGGACCCAACCTAGCATGAAGCTCAAACTTTGAACAAAGTAGACTTGAATAAGGTTGGGGTTTGAGTTCTCATACAGGTTTGGCTCAAACGTCAATGTGATTTGCATCCTCTTACAGCAGCCAGAATAAGAAGATGGTTCATAAAAAGTAGAAGAAATTGGTAAATTCGTTATTTGTTCAGTGTATATCAATCCATTTCTTGTTTTCTTCATCAGAATTGACATCCAGATCGGTGGAAACTACGATGCGACAGGCATAGCATACAACCAAGGGATGTGTGACTTGGAGTACCACTGTGCAATCTGTGAAGATAAAAGTCCCATGATTCTCTCCCACACCATTACTCATGAAATAGGCCACCTGTGGGTTAAATATCAATCTTTATTATTTACAGAAAAAGTCTTTTTTTAAAATGTGTTTTCCCCACTCAAACTTCTACTTCTGGCCCAGTTCACCCTGTGGAAAAAATATCACTGAGACAGGTTGATGTAAATCTATTCCCAATTTGTAATTGTGTTTTTCACTTCCATAGTGTTCCTAATTGCCTCCTTAAATTTCAGACTTGAAAGAAAATCTTGTCTCTGACAGTGTTAAATTTTTTCTGCGTCATTCAGCTTGGGTATGCGCCATGATGGGAACCAAAACACGTGCCCAGACCGCGTCTTCATTATGAGTGGATATGCTACCCGTGGACATCAAACTTTTATCTGGTCGACGTGCAGCCAAAAGGCACTGGCAGAATTCCTCAGGTGAATAGTTTACGTTTATATTTTTATCATTTAAGACATCTTTTCCCAAGAAAGTCTGCTTCTTTTCCCCTCTGTTGAAAGTTTGAATTGACTGGATATCGATCGTCTTTGCATTTCACATTTGCAGTTCAAACCGTGCTCGCTGTTTAGGTGATGCTCTCTCTGCATCACGGACACCAGGTGTTGCCTTGGATACCAATGCAATGCCAGGAAGAATTTACGATGCAGACTACCAGTGTCAGATGATATATGGGGCTACAGCTAAAGCATGCAAGGAGCAAAATAAAACTGTAATATGGAGAGTTGATAAAAGTCTTCTATAATCTTCAAAGTTAACAAAAACCCTCTAAAGCAGAAAATAGAATACTGTTTTTGTGTGCAGAAGTTAATTTTTATCTCCCATGTTACATTTGTGCATGAAGTCGATTAGGCTTAACAAGATTAGCCTGTAGTGACGTATTTCAAACACTCTTCTAACAGATTATAGTCCCCATCAATTACAACTTTTCCCTGGTTAAGAAAATTACATTTCAAACGTATCAAACCTTTTTCCAGCATCCATTGTTGCTGCATTAACCAGCCTCTCTTCTTACATCCAGAAAATGTGTGGCATGCTGAAATGCCAGAAGGATGAAAAAAGCTCCGAATGTGTGACTGACGGGAGACCCGCTTTGCAGGGCACCAGCTGCGGCTCTTTGAAGGTACATGTATAGGCCTGGTTATGTTTTGCTTAAGTTTGGAGAACAATTATTTGGAGTTTTCACTAATTGCAAATCATGTCTTAACTGCAATAAAGTTCATTTTTATTTTGACTTGTTTTCTGTTGCAGTGGTGCTTGAGAGCGTTTTGTGTCCAAAGAACTATTCGCAATCATCATGACGATGATACTGCAATTGCATACAGACAGAATGACCAACCAACAGACGGACAATACTGCAATGAGTGTAGTACATTTCCCTACATGGATACCCCAGCACCAACAACCAATCAGGATGGAGTACCACTGGAATTATAAATGCACGGTTCTCGTCAATCCAATCTCACCCCAGCCTATTCTATCCTATCTACCCTCCTATCTCAACCCCGAATCTGTCCCCACCCAACTCCAAACAACTCAAGTCATCCCTGACTGCCTCCAGACTCCCCAACCTTTTACCCATGTACCCAACCCCATCCACCCCACCCCAACCCATTTAACACCACTCTGCCATGGGTTGGGGGGGGTAGTAAGGGAAAATTTCCCCCTTCCCCTGGAAAAATTTGAAAGGGGGGAAGAAAAGAAAAGTAGATAGGGGATGAAAATGGCAAATTTGCTAAAAAAAAAAACATTAAAATTGATCCCCTCCCACTTCTAATGGTTTTTGAGTTTGTATCTGACCAGTGCTTCCCCAGAAATCCCCCCGAAAAGAATTACATGTATGTGCCCCTCAGAAAACATCCTCGCAATGTCCACACACCCTGCCCCCACCCTCTACCCTCTACTCCTATTCCATACCACCCAATTCAACTTTCTTCAGCAACCAACCCTCCCTTCCAACCACAACCCCTCCAATTCAACTTGAATGACTCCACCTCTCCTCACCTCATGCCACGTTTAATTTCACCCTTCCACACCCAACCTCATTTCACCCCGAATGCCAGCTCCAAAATTCCCCCCAGTCACGCTGGATCGTCCAGGAATGTAAAACCTGCGCCTTTGTATGAGCCTGTTTTAGAGGACAAAATGACCCCGACAAAAGACGGAGTTACAGTTTCGTTGATTTATCTTATACTGAACAGGCTACATTAATTTTGGCATAAAAATCTATTTTTTTAATATCGGATACCTTGAAGCTAAGGGTTTTGTCCTTTTGCCGTGACAGAGAACTTAAAGAAGGGAACAGAAATGTTGGAGTAGTTTTCTGAGCTAATTAGGTGACGGCAGATCGTGGACTATAATATCCTGTGTGATGGGTTAGGCAACAGAGGAATGCAAGGAAGAACTTAAAGTGAACCTATGACATTAAATGAGGAGTGGCAATTTTAATGAGACTTATAGCGTTTACAGCCAATGCATCTAAATTTTCTCTTTGAAGAGCAACTAAAATGTTATGTCGGCCGATCGATGTTGTACGGAAGCGTATAGCTGCCGACTCGAAATTTTTTTTTTCTCGTTTAAACGAGATATGTCGTTTAAACGAGATACTAAGTCTAGATGGATTTTTTTTTCGGATTGGCAGCAATACGCTTTCGTAATGATGTGCCAACGGTTGGGCGAGGGTTTAACAACAAGGGGTCGGGGTGTCACCGGATACTAGGACTAAGTTTTCCTTGGGGGATGAGGGTGGGCAAGGGAAAAGGGAAAACCTTGAACTTGACATCTTCATTAAAACTACAAATGCATCTGGTACTGCAAAGAGCACCAGGCACACGCACTGATCTGAGCAATATTAAAATTCAGTATCATTTATTTCGGCATCCTCAATATTTGTGAGCTCAAAATATTTGTAGGGATTGAAATGATGAGAAGCATTTAATAATTGGTTAATGAATGTAAGTAAAATGTCGTATTTCATTTCCAATAAAGTTCCCATGCAAAAGAAGTCAGATAATTGGTAAAAATTTTCCTCATAATTGTTCAATCTTTAAAGTTTCATTTTCTTTCAAATATACTGAGATTTCGTCACTAAGGAGACGTTTCTGCATAAGAAGACAGTTTACACTTCTCAATAGAAAACAATATTTTTTTCCCATCAGAGAAAAGAAAAGTATCAATTTTATTAAACTTTTTAAACTGCTGCTTTTCTTTGGGGAGGCGGAGTCTGGGGCAATTGTTTGCCGCCCTCTGTTGGTGAAAAATTGCAACATGGCGGCTTCCATGCGGTTTTTCTCGCAGTGTTCTCGTCTTCAAAGTAAGTTTTTTCGTCATGTATCGTTGAAAATAAGTATATTTCAGATAACAAAGTTTACTACTTTCGTACAATAACTTGATTAAGGGCTAGAACAGAATGGCGGCACTGTGCAACATCACTGAATTCATTTAACATGCCAAACTCGGTTAGGAGCCTCGAGCCTTATCGCAATTACTGCATGGGTGATTTTGCACAAAGGTAGAAAGGCATTGTGGGAAGGAAAATGGAGCAAACATTGACCCTTTTTCCTTCCCACAATGCCTTTCTACCATCACCCTTACAGTGTTTGCAGTAAGGCTTATGGATGTCATGGTAGTACGGTCATGTCTCTTTAGTTTAGTAGCCCAGGCCAGGTTGGACGACATCTAGCTCTAGGGCCTACATTGCAACTAACGTCCAGGGTATAAAAGTCCTCCTACCATGCGAAATTTTTTTTGACATTTTTTTCTCACATATTTACCTGACGAAAACAGCTCAAGTGTCATTCACAAGTGCCTAATTCAGTATCCCAAATCCCATAAATGCTGTGATGAAATTACTTAATACGCCTACTAGAGGCTTACATGTACATGTTCCACTGCAGTTAGGCCTACGCCGTGTAGGCCTAACACTAGGTTTGTATGTTTTGTGTAATTGGTTGCTTAGTGATAGCATGATGGGGCTGCACTGTCAATCAAGTATGAAATCTCCAAGTTTAGTATTAGGCCTAGTACATACATGTACTTCCATTTTTGAAACAGTCTTCCGTGGCTGCAAATTTGAGATTGCAATTGGCTGATAGTACCCCCAGAACTACGGGTAGTACAGGGTCCGATGTCCTCTCCACTAAGTTGGACCCAACAGTTCTGGGGGTAGGCTGATAGCAGAATTACCAAGATATTATTGGACCAATCATGCAGGACTAGCAAATCATTAGACCAACTGCACAAAGATCTTGAACAATGTACAGTTATGATGATCTATTCCCATGACTGCAGTCTTATCACACCCAACATTGATTCAATTCAGCATTTGGTAAAGGCAGTGGATGTTTGACTGGTTCACAGTCCTGATATGCTTTTATTGTTGTACCTACATGGCTACCAAACATCCGCAGTAAGTGTTTTTTGGATATATTGGATAATTTTACTCTGGCAAATCTTTATCTGGTTCCAGCCATGCTTACACTGTAAATTTGTACATGTATTCCTAAGAAGGAATTCAGGCCTAGTGCAATTTCGTACTTTTTCTTCCTTAAAAAATTTTTGCACAGACCTCCAGAGCTACAAGAAAGAGAACTGAAACATTCCGTAACGTATTGCAGGAATCCATTTCAAATAAGATGATAATCTTCCAACTTTTCTCAGGTAAAAAAAGCCTTCCAAATTGCCAATGGTGGGTCTTACGCCTGAGTCTCCGAGATTTTAGTCGCACAATGTGGCCACTTTGCCATGCACTCACTTGGTCACTGAAGGTGAATTTGAGTACATGTACATATATTTATACTTAAGCAATTCCATGCTGGTTTTTATAAAAAAGTAAAAGGTAACAGGTGCTTGCAGAATATATACTTAATTAAATAAAATTACTAGCCAGTCTCTGTAACAATTATAAAGATAGGTGCAATGCTGCATACAGCCTAGCAGGTCTACCATGGGCTCCGTGATGCAAATGGTACCCACCAAGTCACCCTCATTTGGAGTCTTGTCATCCTTCTCTGTGAGGAGGCCAACTAGCAAGCGACTTACAGAGCTCGGAGAAGAGCAAGAGTTGCGTGGCCAGCATTGTCTTCTGCCACAATGAATTTTGTTGTCTTAATCGTTCCCATGCTCTAATCATCTGAGTAATGACATTTAAATAATGAAACAATTTTCTTCAGGTGCAGTTGCTGGTAGTATTTACTGGTCCAGATCAAGCTTGTCCACCTCGTGCAGATCACTACAAAAAATTAGCACTGCAGAGCAAAGTGAGTAGATGTACCACGGTAAATTGACAACAAACTTTCCTAGTACATGTATAGACCTTTTCACCCCCGACTACCCCCGACCCCCAACTACTTTTTCACCCCAGACTAGTCCGCGGTGAAAAAGGTACCGCATGTTACCACCATGTTGTTACATCAGAATTGTTTACCTCTGTGTCATTTTTAACCCTTTGACAACAGGAATTTCTTCCCGAAAGCCGACTCCAAGCATTCCAGCCTCACTTGGCCACGAAGGCCATCTGCCAAACCGCAAATTCTCGGTTTGTGGCCCTGCGTGCTCTGCACGCTTTGAATTACACTGTGAAAAGGCTGATTGTTCGGTGGCATGCGGCTTTACTCACGCTTCCACATTCCCGTTGCCTCTTTTCAAAGTGGGGACTATTGTGAAGCTGGTGATTATGATGCAAAATCGGTCTTTTCATTTTTGGGCTATGCACAAAGACCAATTACCATATATACAAGAGCCAGGGTCTGCCTTCTTTAACTGTGTTGGCTCGAGCGTGGGCCAAGAATAATAGCTGAAAAGCGGGCAGAGGATCTCAATTTTGACGGCGGCTCTATCCACGTCCCGGCGCGAAGGGGTTAAAATAAATCTGTGTGCCCACACCCATGTGAACATCGAACCTTCCAAAAGTGTTTGTCCGATCAACGGTTATCTTTTCCCGCATACACTTCCTGCAGCCACACATTTTAGGTGTGTGCGTTCACCAGAAACCCCAAACACGTCGACTCACTTCCTTCCTTCGTGCAGCCGTAGCCGTTTCAGAGCCACAAACAGATATAGCTTAATTGGGTGTTATTTTTATGACTGCATGCTTGAATAGTTCATCTTGAATGGGTAGATTACGATCACAACACATCATAGGTCCTGCACGATCGTGACATCACTAGAAAAAGGTCTATAGACTTGTCCAAAAAAACCACCTTGTTTAATTTTTTATAAAAGAAGTGGGAAGAGAATTTGAAATACATACATGTATTGTCTGTTACCTACCGTTCTAGTTTTAAAAACTGCTTCCTATTTGCAGATGTTGATTCAACAAGGCCATCATCTTCAGAGATCACTGATCCCCTACAAAATCCTGACTTCTTCAAGGTCAAAGAATTAGTCAAACTCCAAGAGCTCTTTGATGCTCGGGTGCACCTGGGCCACAAAGATGGCCTGATCAACCCTCACATGAAGAAGTACATATATGGCATCAGACAGAACCAATGCATCATCGACTTGGATCAGACAGTGATGCTGCTCAAAGAGGCCCTAAACTTCACCGCTCACATAGCGCATCGAGAAGGCATCATCCTCTTCATTAACCGCATGCCGCAGTTCTCATTCCAGATGGAGGAGCTGGCGCAGGAGTGTGGGGAGTACGCCCACACACGCCCCTGGCAGGGTGGGTGCTTCACCAACGCCCCTATCCAGTACGGCCCGGGGACACGCCTACCGGATTTACTCATCTTCTTCCATACCCTGACAAACACCTTCACAGAACACCTGGCAGTGACAGACGCAGCCAAAATGAACATCCCCACTGTGGGGGTAGTGGACACTAATTGTAACCCCAACTTGATCACCTATCCCATACCTGGGAATGATGACTCTCCCTCTGCGATAGACCTGTATAGCAGACTTTTCAAAACGGCCATCTTAAGAGGCAAAGCAAAAAGAAACGACACCAACAAGTGACACATATCATGTACTTGATTAAAGTCATGGGGTGAAAGACTTCTCTGCATCCCACAGGTCTGTGTTTTCCAATCCATCATCATTAGTAACAATGGCATGAATGCAAAGGAGGCAGGAAGTGATGAATATTCATCAAAAGGGCAAGCCTTATTTTTAGGACACCTCCACATTTTTATTTCACTTTTTCGAAAACAGTCTCACAAGGTGTTCATCGTCCAAAATTACGTTTACAGCCTTGGGAAGTCGTCGTCTTTCACAACAGAAGGATTGAGGCATTATATTTAGAGGACATTCCGAAAAACTAGAATTCTAGCCAGTTTTGGCAAATGAAGACATGTACACTACATGTTTCACAGGAGCAGGGTCAGAAGGTAAGGATTGCTAGTGTGTACAATAACATGTACATCCATAAGATAACTTGTCTAAAATTTAGCAGATTTTTATCGTTAACTTCATTTTGCTCTCCAATTGTATGGAAGTGGGCAATGTGTGGCTTTTATACAAGATATAGTAACATTCTCTGTCCATCAAATCTTGCAACATTCTAAGCATGACCTTCAATCCTCTAGGAACACTCTATATCAAGAATCTTTTGAGGTAAATTTTTGTTTATTAAACCCATGATGCAGTTTCTCAAACACTTTTTTTCACACGAGAAGGCATTATTATCCCTTATCACAGGAAGAGTGTACAAACACTGTGTGTGCATTTGAATGCAATGTACATGTACTATCAACATGAAACCTGGGTACTTTGTAATGCTCATGCAGCCAGAATAAATATGTTAACAGGTCTTCAGAAAATTGTCCTCACAAACTAACAACTACTTCCATCATCAGTGTGATGAGATTATCTCACTTCATGATCTTCTTTTGTAATCTGCTATGCGATCCTGATTTTCGTGAAAATTCCTTAGAAATACACGGGCATTGATTATCCGTACATATCCAAACATATGATGAGGAAAATCTTTATCAACCATGCGTTTGTCACGCTTGTTTATATGAAATTGGGTACTGAAATATGATAAATCTGGGTACATAAAAATTTAGCATTGCAAAACAAATTGGGTCTGACCAGAATGATAACAGTTAATGCAAAGAGCAGTGTGGCAGGTGCTGCTTTTACACTGATATGTAGCATCCAGATGCACGAGCAACATTTTAGAACTCGGAAATTTGACGAAGTTTTCAGCCAGACTTCTTGTAGTCAAGTCACTTCATTTGATAACTGCAGCAGCTGTTCTTTGGCTGACGTACGGCTGGAAGATTTTCTGCACTGCGTCCACATGTCGTCGCTCCACGTCTGTATTGCGGGCATGCAGTAAGTAACGGCTGTAGTCTCGTCTCTGCTCTATTGCCTCTGTGCCTAATTCCCTTTCCCGGTTCACCGGTTCCCGGCTGCATGAGGGCGTGGCATCGGCCTTGACCTTGACAACCTGGGTGCGGGGCTTTGGCTGACCAATGGCTGACAGCGATTTCTGGGCCTGTGGGGTGATGGACTCAACGTGCCAGTTACGAGTGTGTTGAACACGTCGGGCGTATTCCAAGTGGAGGTCACTCAAGCTGCAAAGTTGGTGGGAACAATTTCGTGAAAAAACAATCTGCTATGAAAAAAAAAGCATGGAGTGTGTAACTCTTCTGTTGTCGATCCAAATTCTTAATCATAGCATTTTCGTTACAAAGGTTGAAATTTATAAAGAGGCTTTTTTCTCTGCTTGATTTTTGACACTCAAAAAATAAAATCCTGTCTGGACAACATGGGAACCTTGCCTCAAAATTAGTTTCTCACAAATTCATTTATGCCTCAAGGTTTTCTGAGAGTACAAATGCCCAAACATGCACAAAAGAATAGTGTACTACTTCAAAAGGATACAATGACAAACATTTCCTATAGATAGGAAATTCTTACCTTCTAGCTAGCCGCATCTTTTCCTTAACCTCAGGTGACTTGGTCGGTTGACTCCACCATGGAGTAGAAAACGCAAACTGGAATAGAAATAATCATTCAATTTTTAACAGCTGAAAAGACTTTGCCATCAATTATTTTCTATTAAACATTTTCCTAAGGGATGGACAGTCAGTGAAATGACTTATTTGTTTTGATTTCATCCCTGTTATGGCATGAGTAATCTTTAAAGAAGGATAAAGCACACCAATTCTGATTATCAATCTATCCCTGATGTCAATATATCCCTATGTCAATCTATCCCTATGCCAATCTATCTCTATGTCAATCTATCGCTATGTCAATCTATCCCTGATGTCAATCTATCCCTGATGTCAATCTATCCCTATGTCAATCTATCCCTGATGTCAATCTATCCCTGATGTCAACCTATCCCTGATGTCAATCTATCCCTATGTCAATCTATCCCTGATGTCAATCTATCCCTATGTCAATCTATCCCTGATGTCAATCTATCCCTATGTCAATCTATCCCTGATGTCAATCTATCCCTATGTCAATCTATCCCTGATGTCAATCTATCCCTATGTCAATCTATCCCTGATGTCAATCTATCCTGATGTCAATCTATCCTGATGTCAATCTATCCCTGATGTCAATCTATCCCTGATGTCAATCTATCCCTGATGTCAATCTATCCCTGATGTCAATCTATCCGTATGTCAATCTATCCCTATGTCAATTTATCCCTATGTCAATCTATCCCTGACGTCAATCTATCCCTGATGTCAATCTATCCCTGATGTCAATATATCCCTATGTCAATCTATCCCTATGCCAATCTATCTCTATGTCAATCTATCCCTGATGTCAATCTATCCCTATGTCAATCTATCCCTGATGTCAATCTATCCCTGATGTCAACCTATCCCTGATGTCAATCTATCCCTATGTCAATCTATCCCTGATGTCAATCTATCCCTATGTCAATCTATCCCTGATGTCAATCTATCCCTATGTCAATCTATCCCTGATGTCAATCTATCCCTATGTCAATCTATCCCTGATGTCAATCTATCCCTATGTCAATCTATCCCTGATGTCAATCTATCCTGATGTCAATCTATCCCTGATGTCAATCTATCCCTGATGTCAATCTATCCCTGATGTCAATCTATCCCTGATGTCAATCTATCCGTATGTCAATCTATCCCTATGTCAATTTATCCCTATGTCAATCTATCCCTGACGTCAATCTATCCCTGATGTCAATCTATCCCTGATGTCAATATATCCCTGATGTCAATCTATCCCTATGCCAATCTATCTCTATGTCAATCTATCCCTGACGTCAATCTATCCCTATGTCAATCTATCCCTATGTCAATCTATCCCTGATGTCAATCTATCCCTGATGTCAATCTATCCCTGATGTCAATCTATCCCTGATGTCAATCTATCCCTGATGTCAATCTATCCCTATGTCAATCTATCCCTGATGTCAATCTATCCCTGATGTCAACCTATCCCTGATGTCAATCTATCCCTATGTCAATCTATCCCTGATGTCAATCTATCCCTATGTCAATCTATCCCTGATGTCAATCTATCCCTATGTCAATCTATCCCTGATGTCAATCTATCCCTATGTCAATCTATCCCTGATGTCAATCTATCCCTATGTCAATCTATCCCTGATGTCAATCTATCCTGATGTCAATCTATCCTGATGTCAATCTATCCCTGATGTCAATCTATCCCTGATGTCAATCTATCCCTGATGTCAATCTATCCCTGATGTCAATCTATCCGTATGTCAATCTATCCCTATGTCAATTTATCCCTATGTCAATCTATCCCTGACGTCAATCTATCCCTGATGTCAATCTATCCCTGATGTCAATATATCCCTGATGTCAATCTATCCCTATGCCAATCTATCTCTATGTCAATCTATCCCTGACGTCAATCTATCCCTATGTCAATCTATCCCTATGTCAATCTATCCCTGATGTCAATCTATCCCTGATGTCAATCTATCCCTATGTCAATCTATCCCTGATGTCAATCTATCCCTGATGTCAATCTATCCCTATGTCAATCTATCCCTGATGTCAATCTATCCCTGATGTCAATCTATCCCTGATGTCAATCTATCCCTGATGTCAATCTATCCCTGATGTCAATCTATCCCTGATGTCAATCTATCCCTGATGTCAATCTATCCCTGATGTCAACCTATCCCTGATGTCAACCTATCCCTGATGTCAATCTATCCCTGATGTCAATCTATCCCTGATGTCAATCTATCCCTGATGTCAATCTATCCCTGATGTCAATCTATCCCTGATGTCAATCTATCCCTGATGTCAATCTATCCCTATGTCAATCTATCCCTGATGTCAATCTATCCCTGATGTCAATCTATCCCTATGTCAATCTATCCCTATGTCAATCTATCCCTGATGTCAATCTATCCCTATGTCAATCTATCCCTGATGTCAATCTATCCCTATGTCAATCTATCCCTATGTCAATCTATCCCTGATGTCAATCTATCCCTGATGTCAATCTATCCCTGATGTCAATCTATCCCTATGTCAATCTATCCCTGATGTCAATCTATCCCTGATGTCAATCTATCCCTGATGTCAATCTATCCCTGATGTCAATCTATCCCTGATGTCAAGCTATCCCTGATGTCAAGCTATCCCTGGTGTCAATCTATCCCTATGTCAATCTATCCCTGATGTCAATCTATCCCTGATGTCAATCTATCCCTATGTCAATCTATCCCTATGTCAATCTATCCCTGATGTCAATCTATCCGTATGTCAACCTATCCCTGATGTCAATCTATCCCTGGTGTCAATCTATCCCTGGTGTCAATCTACTCCTGGTGTCAATCTATCCCTGATGTCAATCTATCCCTGATGTCAATCTATCCCTGATGTCAATCTATCCCTGATGTCTCAGTACAAAAGTTACAGACTGCTGAAGGAGCCAACATTTTCAGTGTTGATAGAAAATCCAGATTATTCGTCAAAATCCCTATCACAGCTGTTGGATCTCAGATGAATCTTCTCACCTTGGTTTTGGACACCTTCACGGGATTCAGTGATGGCAGCGACTTCACCTGAGTGGATTCCTTGCCCACGGCTATCGGTGCTGTTCGTAACCTGACGGCAGTGGGTGTGCATGACCTGAGGGCGCTGGGGGTCATTGTTCGGTTTGTGCTGGCCGACCTGAGGGCTGACTTGATGGGGGTCTTACGGGCCGAGCGGAGGATGGGTGACTTGGTGCTGATGCCCAGGTAGCGGATGTCTAGACGATGCAGCATGGCATGCCCCTTCTCACCCATGGTGGAGCACAGGACTAGCAGGGCTGCATGGAGGAGACTCCTGCATGAATCGGGAAAACAACCAACACAGACTTATTCTTTTTCATTTTGTGTAGAATTTCAAAAATGACGATAATCATGTGGTGTGTTCTTGAAATCCTCCAAGCACCATAGGGCAAGTTTGACTGGCATCAATTTGTTAACCACTGGTCGATTTTGCCTGGTGCCCAGTATATATTTTATGCATGGGTCACCAGTCAAATTGACCAACTTCCTAACAGTGCGGCAGACAAGAAGCAAAACAGATTTCCAAGTTTTAACTGAAACTTTCCAACAAGTCTGAAACTTTCCTTGAAGGTTTAAATGGTTTTTAAATGAGTCGTTGGTTGTACAATCTTAACAATTCAAATTGAGATAGCGTTCTTACTTATTAGCTGTTGTTCCATCAAACATCAGGAACTGGCCCACTTGAGCAAAGCCCAGGCTGGTCAGCAGCGCCCTCGCTTGGTGATGACCCCAGAGATGACTAACCCCTGTGTCGTTGACCTTCAGCTGGATCTCTGGCATGTGCTTGGTGAAGCTCACCTAGGTGATCGATTGCACATAGCACATTAATGGGATTGGTGGTACGTGAGAAAATACAGAGGTTTTAAGATGAAGTAAAACCTTGTCCAAAGATGAGCAGAAACTAAAACAAGAAATGAACAGAAAACGATAAAAACATGAAAACTGATTAATTTGTCCTTACCACGTCAATGAGACCTGATAACAGTTTTTCCTGACTCTCCAAGACTCTGGCCAAATTGTGGGCACACTCCGCCTTCTCACAAATGTCTGCAACAAGGAAGAGCAAAATTCAACTACTCTCTTTTTCTCTCAGTAATGAACTTAAAAATTACTCTGGTCAAAGCCAACAAACTTTTCAACTTCTGCACTTGAGCAAATAGCTGATGGCATTTGTGCATGATGTGACACTGAAACTGGATTATCAATTCACACCTTGATTATCAACCATTTTATTATTAACAACCGAATGGGCACTTCGTTTATGGAAATGGCTACCAAAGAACATCGACAGCAAATTTATATCCAAAGTCACGGCCACTGGTTGCGACCTTTCTGAAGGCTGTACCTTGCAACCCCTTGAGGGCCTGCAGTGCAGGCTCTATTATGGAGTCCGGATCCCACTGTGGAAAGACCACCTGAGGATCCAGGGTACCAGACCCGGCCGCCTGGAAGTGAAACCCCAGCTGATTGAGCAATGGGATGGCCGAGGGTGCTCTTAAGATGCATGGTGGGAGCGACTGGGCAGAGGGGGGTGTTGGATGGTCGCTCTGAGGGTCTGTGAGATGGAGGCAATGGCTCAACTGCATTGCGGAAAAAATAAAGACAACCATGGTGTTATATCCCACCCATGACAAGTTTCAACAAACTAAATTACCTCCAACTGCAAGATTTCAACTGACTAAAATTCACCAATGTCCAGTACATGTACTAATAGGAATTCTGATGTGATGTTTGCAACTCATCTTTATAGCCTTAACCCAGCAAATCTTTTGACAACTCTACTCAAAATGTAAAGAAAGAATTTCCCAATCACTTAATAAAATTGCGGTCACACATCAAAACTTTCCTTTGAGTTATCTTAACATTTGAAAGTTTTGATTTGATGTTTTTAATCGTCCATTCGCCCTTTTATACTTTACTGAGACCTTTTTATTTTGTATGTAATCCAGTCAGTCTTGTGATTTTGTGAGGACTAAATCAATAATAGTTTCCTACCAGCTTAACTAACTGTGGTATAGCATCTGAGTACTGGGCATGATGTTGCAGCAGACCAGACAAATGCTTCCTCATCCTCTCCGGAAGTGACTCTGAAGCACCCTCTGGAAAAGAAAGTGAGACATCGAAAAAAGGGGAAATTAACTGGATTTTCTGAGAAACAATAACCTTTGCCAACGGAGGGCAAAAACCCAGAGGAAACCTAGCAGTTGATTCAGCTATGAACCTGAAAACCATTATTAAGAAACACCGTTATGCTGCTTGAAAAGTTATTTAAGGAGATTTATTTTAAAAGATATGCTGGTGTATTTTGAGGACAACTTCCCGAGTGAAAGACGAGAAAATAAACCAATAAAACCTACCAAAAAAAGGTTAGAGAAAGGCCAGGAAGTAAGGGGAAATAGGAGAATCTGCCACATGAATTAATAGCCAAATACGGATGATTCACAATAGTGCGCCACCAAGAGTTTGCAACACATTGGCCAATCATAACGTGTGAAATTTGTCGACTCTTTCTAAACATGCATTGGGTCGACAAATTTCACGCACTGTGATTGGCCAACGCATTGCAAACTTTTGGTGGTGCATTTTTGTGAAACGGCCGTATTGAAACAGACGCTGCAGAGACAGAATATGGAAACTAAGAATGTAAAGTTTAGCATGCTCATTCAAAAACAAGACTAGTAAGTGCCACACACCCTGTTCGTCAACCTTCCTTATGTTCAATACGTCTTGCTTTTGACTGCTGAGGTAAGTCTCCTCCATTGTGCTGAGAAACTGATCCAACATGCCGTGCTTGACATCCAGGAGGCTGATAAAGGGATCCCCTCCAAGGAGACAAAAGGCCCCCCAGTAGCGAGGTGAACGGAACCTGTGTAAGGAATCAAGGATGCTGATGGAGTGACGGTGTGATTGACACACTAAACCCCGATGCCCAGGAAGACTTGACAATCCTACTGGCAAGAGGGGTAGTGTGTGGGGGGAGGGTGGAAGTTGATCACAGATGCTAACTGGGAAATGTTTGTAGCTCTTTTTGACAGCTTACCTCTCGTCTTCTCTCAAAGAGTTCTTGGCTTGGGCTACGGCCTCTGAGACATGACGACCTTCCTGCAGAGCCAGGTAGAAATGATGCCAGAATTTATCCCGGATGATGTCTGGTACAGACCACAGTAGAAGTAGGATCGACTCAGCACCTTGGAAAAAAATCAAGTTGAAGGAATTATAGCATTCAACTGAATGGTTACAATTTTTCTTTCACTTTTTTTCGAGATCATTTCAAGTACAAGCTAGAAACATACGTAAATTTGCCGGCAATTCTGCAGTTCAGAGAAGCATACTAAAGTATTTGTGACCTGTCACCAGAAAATGAGCTGAAAGTCGGAATATTCAAAAACTGAGATATTGGTGTTTTTTATTAAGCAGAAAAAGAGCTTTCCAGTGGTAAGTACATGATACACTTAGGGTAAAAGTACAAGGTGACATTGTGACATTATTCTGGCAGATTTGCGTCTTTGTTTCCGACATTGTTTCAAAATTTCAGACCAGGCACGAATAAAGCTATCATCAAAATTGCTGAGAAAATGACATTTTTAAATATATGATTCTGAGAAACATTTGGAATTACAAAAAAATTACCAAAAAATTGACCTCCACTTCAATATGACTTTGAACCCTCACAAAAGGTAAGAGTTGGATGCGACTTTACGCCCATTTTGTCGTGGCAGGTCACATTTTTCCTCAAAAACATGTACACAAAATTATCATGAAAGACTAAAAATAGAGAAACATTACGATGATTTCCATAAGGCTCTAAAACAAAACAAAATAGCTTCAAGTCATCACCTGCCACAAGAAATGCAAGCGGCAGTTCCAGGTGAACGTCACGGTGACGGTTCCCATAGCAACAGCTCATCACCACCAGCTTAGCCTGCAGTTTGAGACCGATGATGTCATCCACTCCAATCACACAATCACTCTGATCATGGGATCCGTCAGCAAGTGGTTGACTGGTTGGGTTTGGTGTGCAGGCTAGGCACGCTTGCTCCCATGAGCCGTACATTGCTGTTAAAAATTCAAACATTTGAAAAACTCAATAAACTGTTTACTTCTGATAAAAATGTTGCAGTCATACAAACTCTCAAGTCCCAAAAGCTTAAAAGTGGTCTTACCAAGATGGATCAGCGATGATTTGGGTAATTCAGTTAGGACGGTTTCTTTGGTGACCTTTGACCCCACAATGGCCTTTGTGTCAAGGTAGTGAGCAATCCTGTGAGCCTCCTCTTGAGCGATGTGCAATTCTGACAGCGGTTCCCAAATCTGAAAAGATATTATCAGACACTTGTTTCAAAGTGGCATTAAATAAAACAAAGTTTTAGAGCAAATGGTGAACTGCATAACATTGGCCACAGTTAAGTGCATTCATGGTTAGTTTGTCTTGGGCCTCGAGCTGGACCAAGAGAGGGCGCTACACATATTTTTTTAGCAACTGGAGCATCCTTTGGTTGACCAACACATCAACTGATGAGGGGGTGCTTCATCTGCTCGAGGCAGATTACTCTTTACATTATGCATTACAAATCTCCAACAGGCCCTTAGAAGATGATGCTGAAAGTTCATGGGAATGGTAGCTGAACTGTTTAACATCCAACCATTTATAAAAAATACACTACTATACAAGATATCTACCTTGCCATGCAATCTCAACTTCTTTGGAAGTGCTGGGTTGCCAATGACAAGCGCCCTCAGTTGACTATTCTGCTGCTGATAGTGTTGAATCTTCCCCTCATGTGCTGAGGGCAGGTCGGGCCCGCTCCATGTCCTCGAAATCAGGGTACTACCGCTGAGCTCTCTGCCTCGCAGAAATCGGTCTTCCATCACGGAGACCCTGTCTTTGGGACTTTTAATAAAGTGGTAGGAGTTAAGGTCAAAGCTGATGTATGATGGCCTGGTGCTGTTCTGGGACATTTTGGGAGCTTCGGCATCTGTTTCCCTGACGATGCTGTGAGGGCGTTCCTTAGGAGGGATGACCACTCTCAGCATGTGGTCCAGGTATATGGGATGTGTTGGTGATTTTTGAGAGTTTGTGACAATTTCTGCACGGTTTTGATTACTGTCACTGCTGCTATGCTTGTGGGTGTATTTCAAAGCTTCTAGACAGGGCAGTAAAGTCAGGTGATACCTGTCACCGAATAGATACCCTTCCTCATCTTCTAAGGCATCAAATGGAACTTGAGCTAGTTCCCGATCGGCAACAATCACGACTGAGCTACACCCTTCGAGAAGACACTCCACTTGGGAGAGAAGAAGCTTGTGTAGCTTTCTGGAAGGTGACTCTTTTGTCTTTGAGCTACTTTCATCCTCTGCAGCATCTAGAGAGGTTGTTTTCGAGGCTCCTCGTTTTGTCTTGGCAAAGTTCATGGTCTTCAACTGATGTATCTTGGAGTCTCGGAGAGGCAGGGCTCTATATTCAGTCTCATAAGCTTCATCTGCTTGGTGCTTGGTGACTCTCATGGAGGAAATGAGGTTTTGGATGTGCCGGGGACAGTCCTGGGTGGCAGCGTCTTGGTCGTCCTTGCCGGTCCAGCAACCTTCTCCCGGTCGGAAGACCCAACTCAGAACACAGGAGTGGCAGAGGGAGAGATACACAACTGTTGCAGTTTCCTTGTTTGCAATCTTTAGCATCTCATCGATGGTTGCGTAACTGCTGAGCAAGTCTTGTACAGCCTCCGTTCCCTGGCCTAAACTAGCAGTGTTCTTGGCCACCATGTTGAGAAACTCTCGTCTCATTTGGGTTTCGGCATACTCTAGGGCTTCGTATGGTCTGGTAAGTTTCTTCAGAGCGACTTGGATGAGTTTGTAGCTCTGCTCAAGATACTTTAAGGTGTTCTCTTTGTTCTGCTTGGGATCTTTCAGGGCTTGGATGTAATACTCAATGGAATCTCCTGCCAGCATCCGCGCTCTCTCGAGATCCTTCTCAGCTCGAGAAATGAGCAACACCTGGGCGAGTTTGCCTCTGCTAGCATAGGCCAGCTCAGTTTCATGTGATCGCTCAGCCAGATGTAGAGCTTGCTCGTAGAAATGCTGAGCGTGTTGGGGATTTCCATGAGCCTGGTGCAGCTCTCCCATGGCGATAAATGCCAGGCACTCCGTGGCAAACTCATCAAGCTTCCG
This sequence comes from Acanthaster planci, assembly GCF_054643075.1. Taxonomy (NCBI): domain Eukaryota; kingdom Metazoa; phylum Echinodermata; class Asteroidea; order Valvatida; family Acanthasteridae; genus Acanthaster; species Acanthaster planci. Next base: position 15,894,693 of record NC_141787.1, on the reverse strand, counting down.
GCTGATTTGGAGGTACCTCTGAAGGCATTCCAGTGCCCTGTCTGTGTTGCCAAAGTCTTCATGAACATTGGCAAGGCTTCTGAGAGCCGTGGCTTGCATTGTGTGATATGAAAGCTTCTCAGAAATATGAAGTTGTTGCTCATAGAAGCTCTGAGCTAATGAATAGTTGCACAGTTTATGGTAGATTCTTCCAATACACCCATAGGCTCTCCCCATGCCCGCACGATCATTTGAAGCCTTAGCTATTGCAAGATAAGATTTAAAGTGACCAAGTGATGACACAAAATCTTCAACTGCTTCATGTAGAGAAGCTACTGTAAAGTGCGCCTTCCCTAACAGATCACTTTTCTCCATTTGAAAGTCCTCCTTGACCCCTCCTAGCACTTCAAGATTCTTTTGGGCATGCTTCAGTGCATGTGGAAAATCACACACAGCCTTGTATGCGTTACTGAGGGTCTCGTGAACTTCTCGCAGCAAATTCACATCACAGGACTCACTGGGGCTGACCTCTAGTTTTTCAAGGTCTTGACAGATTGAGAGAAGCTTTACATAGTACAAGATCCCTTGCTCAAGGCTCTCCTCTTGTATGTATATTTCAGCCAGGCGGCAGTAGACCTCAGCTTCATATCGCTGGTTTTTCTGTTGGAGAGCGATAGACAAGCACTGTTTGTAAAAGTCTTTTGCCGATTCATAATCTGTATTACCGGCATAGCCTGCTCCGATGTTGAACAGTGCCCGCTGTTGACACAATTCGTTCAGCGTTTTCAGATCCAGGGCACTTTGCAGCACCTCAATGCAGGAAGCATTCTGATTGGCTCGCTTCAAGTTGATACCCACTTCCAGTAGCTTTTCAGCCGGCGACAAGTCTATTAGAATAAGAAAGAGGTACTCAAATGATGACTGAACAAAGGATAATTTCCACCAGGAAACTTCTCACACTTCTGCTTTGAGCCAATTTGGCTCATCAGAGCAGTGTTTACCTCCGGTTTCCTTGGCATGAAACAACTGTGAATATTTTTATTCCCCCTGGATGGGATGCCAGTCCATCGTAGGTTGCCTCCCCAGCTAATGCCACTACCCACTTGCACTCCTGGGTGGAGACAGGCAAGTAGGGATGAAGTGGCTTGTCCAAATCCACATTCTATGGCCCAGAGTTTGGTTTGAACCCTCGACCCTCCAGCTATGAGTCACAAACCTTAACCACTAGGCCAAACTCCTTATGACCTATTACTCTTTGTTATAAGTCAGCAATTGCCATCCTCAAATTATTCAATTTAACACTGAAAGGTGAATTTCGCATAGCAGCACATACAAATCTGTGAATCAAATTCCAATTTATGGGATTTTCTAAGTGTTAAATGTTCAGTGGCTTCCTGCACTCCCCAAAATCTTTATCTTCTCCAGCAAAATGTTGACTTTGGAGGGTCTTCAGTGGACAGAAATAAAAATTAAGAGAGAGAATAAAGAAAAATAACTCAAACCAACTATGGAGGCTGACCTGCGAAAGTTTCCAAAGCTTCTGGAGGGATGTTACAGAGGTTTCCAGCTACAACTGCTACGTTGTCGGCAAGTCGGTCTCGGTGTTTGACATCGTAATGCAAGGCATTCAGGAAGGCACTGATTGCAAGGTTAAACTCCTGAAGGTTATTCAGGCTAACGGCTAGAAGGTAGTGACCCTGTAAAGTTTTGAAAAGAAAAACTTTGGTTGGGAAATTTCCCCAAATCAGGGCAAAGTCAATTGACTGCATCAAGTAGTTAAAATTAATAAATAAAGAGCTCTGATAAATAGTTTTGGGGGACCATATACCCTGATCGACATACCTGGGGTACATGAGGGTTCAGCTTGATCAAATACTCAGCATCTTTCCTCGCCTCGGCACACTCTCCGAGTTCAATGTTGGAGATGGTTTTCCGGGCGAGCAACTGAGCATTGTCAGTGTCTATCTCCAGTGCTTCTCCATAGCACGCTGCCGCCAGAGCAAAGTCCTTGGCTTGGAAGGCTGCATCGCCTTGCTGCTGCAATCTCTTGACCTAAAAGCAGGAAAAGAATCAAATAAGAAGTTAAACCAACAGTCAAAACAGCTCTACAAAACAGACAAAAACTGAGACAACTGAAAATTACAAACTAACCTAACCCTTTTTCATGCGTTGGCTGAGTAGACAAGAATGCTAGGCAAACAAGAATTCAATCATCCATTTTTGGAAATAAATTGCCAATAACCACGGCAAACTCAGTGGTTATGTGGTTAAGACGTCTGCACTAGTAAGCAGGAGGTTGTAGGTTCAAGTCCCACCTGGGTAACCTTGTGAATTTTCTAGCAAGCTCTCGGACAAACTCAACACACATTGTTATGAATATACATCAGTGTTAGGGCAAAACCCATGATTACATAATTAACATCTCCCAACAAATGTACATCTTTGGATATGTCAATCATCTTTCTTTGTTTAAACAGGCTGCAATTCTGAACAAACACTTTTACAACCAAGTCCATGCAACCATCTACCAGACACTTGCTACTTACGCTTTCGATTTCTTCAGCTTCACTAATTGCCTCGCTGAAGCCTGTAAGGCTAGGCAGACTTGCCATACTGGCGCTGTGCTGAAACTCCATAGTTCAAGTTGCAGTCTTCCTGCCGTCACTTGAATTAATGGTCCATAAAGCCAGTAGTATTAGCTATATTTGAAAGGTAAAGAGCAATTCTATCACCTGACACCCTGTGCACAAACCATATAATAGAACAAACCTGAAAAATTCTCAGTAAACACTTCAATATTTTCCTGCTAAATTTGACTTTTAGGATATTATCACTTTCTGACGACAGAAGCACTGCAATGGAAATTTCACTAAAAGTGATGTCCATATGGAACTCTTGCCAACAGAAAGCAATTATACAAAATGCTTTTAAACCCTGTAACACAACTCACCCAAGTCAGCGATATACAGAGTACTACTGCCCTACTGATTACAACTCCAGAAGCTGTGCAGAAGCTATAAAAAGTCAGTTTCTGACATGACTAAAGAGGTAGAGTTGAACTTAGTGCTTAGATCATGGCTGTTCAGTGACAGATCCTCTAGGCTTATTACAAAGTGCGACCCAAACAGGTAAGAACACCTATCATTTTTTTCTCGCTGTTTAGGCCTACAAATATTGTTTGTAGTATTTTCCTACCTCCATTCTGTTTCCTACAGCAACATCGAGCAAAAAATATAAGATTAAGCGAAGTCTAAGCAAGCGCATTTCACATAATTTGCATATAAATCACTTCTAAGAGATTGCTCACCTACTTGCCAAAAGGTTCTAATCACACCTGCACACAAATAATGTGATATTTTTTTACATTTAGGCCTACACCGGTACGAATTCTGTCATGTCCTTAATCCTCTCTTCTGCTCGTTGCGTTCTCACCACCGGTCACCGACGTCCGTCCGCGCCGCCGTGCTAGCTGCGCTGCGCCTATGCGCTGCCGGGCAACAGCAACACACTGCGCTGCACGGTGTGAAGTAACACAGACGGCTTTTTGGGTCTGACCAGTATTGAACATAAAATCGCCGTAGGGCTTCAAAGTCACGTTCCCGCTATGACCTAGTACCTGTGACCTCCATTCACCACAGCAGCTAGCACAGCACGGGCACTGACCACTTCTTAGTCAGATAATCGAAAATCACCGATTTACGTGTAAGTTCGCTTATGTTTATCAAAGAAAATAAAAAAATTAAAGAAAGCGTCAACAGTGCCGTTTTTATTAATAACCACGATAACGTTTCAAATTCAATGTTAAAGGTAAAAGTATCTTTTCCTGGTAAATTTCTAACATTAAGTAGTGCCTAGGCAGTAACCTTAGACATGTTAGATCCAAAATGATATATTTTGAACGTTTGTCGTCGGGGTACCATGTCATTTGTTGCCTGTCAGAGGTTTTTTCTTCCACTTTACTTTTACCAGCTTCAAATTAAAAAGTATAGTTCAGTCGCATACAACAGAGAAAGCAGTTGGTAGACTCACGGATGTAGCTCAAGTGCATAATTGATAAATGATGAATTTAAAAAAATAATGGGATGGCATGTTTCTTTGTTAAAACCACTCATCTGCTGGAGATGACAAACCCCAGAAGTCCGGGGTTCGAGGTCTGCTGATGGGCTTTGTGGGAGGGCGGTGGACAAGAAACGGCAGAGTTCTGGGAGTACCAGTGGTACTCCCAGAACTTTACCTCAATCTGTGCAACTCTCTTCAGTGGTACTACCACTGAAGAGAGTTGCACAGACGGAGGTAAAATATGTCTTTTACAATCCATTCTTTATTATATAATATGTTCTTTCTTTACAGTGTCTGCACCTGCAGCAACTTACCCATGATGTTTTTACCACGTGCCCCAAGCCCCAGCAGGACCACACCACCCCCTGTGCAGCCTCTAGAATGCAACCTGCCACCACCCCCAGTCTTGATGCTACCCTCTGGGCATGACAGTCCACCAAAGGATTGCCTGGCCCTGACATGGCCATTTGTGAATGAGAAGGTAAAATTGAAAGGGCCCAGAACAGAACTTGAGAGTGCTAGTCAAGAATAGAAAAATGTTATAAATACATGATAAATTGTAATTTTCAACTCTGAATCTGAAATACATGCATATTGCTTTACTTTGAACTGATTGCTCAGTGGAGAAGTGGGGTTTGTTGATCTTGTTGGGCTTGATTGACCCAGTTTCTGATCTGCGGACAAAATGCACCTGCTGTGTTGGTTGATTGTGCAGAAAAATCCGGACTTTAATAAAAAATAATAAAAGATGATGGACCAATGCTACATGCATGTGATTGACCAGTGGCTGCATTAGCAATGACAGGTGTGCTTGTCCAATGTGCTGAATCTTGTGTAGAGGTTTTTTTCCACGGCTTCACCTTCACTGTTTCTTCAATTACAGGTGTCTCCTACCTCATCTCAAGCCATCATGCCTGTTGGGGCAGTCAGCTCCTCGGGTGCACCCGGATTGTATCAGCAGTCCAGAGCTGTAGTCTTTGATTCTCCATCAGGACACCGAACAGTTTGTCTACAGAATACCCTCTGCTATACCCTACCCCCAAATTCTCCCAAGGGATCCCCATTTGCTCCCAGCGTTATCTCTGGATCACCTGATAAATCAAAGCAGGGGACTGGTCGATTGTCAAGTTCCACAAAGCATGGAGATTCATATGGAGGCGAGTCTCCTCACAAGGGTAGAGAGAGGAAGGCATCACCAGGGGTTAAGATGTCAATGAGGAGTCTCACAGATGGAAGAGGATCACCACTGAACCAGACAGATGGAGGCAACTACGGACGGCCAGATTCACACACTTTGCGACAGCGACACCTACCCAAGGAAAGGACTGATCCTCAACTACCAAGAGAAGGCACGAGCAGGCCTGGAAGGAGCCTCGGTAGCTCTGATCCCTACCAGGGGATCTTGGAGCAAGATCATCCCCATGAGATCACATCACGTGGATTTCTAGCCTCCTGTGCCTGTTCCCTATTACGCCTCATTCCTTTGGTACTGCTCATCGGGTTAATAGTATTCTGGTGGTTTGGAACTCCGAAAATCCTTATATCCATGTTTGCTTCAAGTAGTGTATGCCCAAACGTGAATATCACATATGTAAAAGGTGAACTTCAAAAGGGATTGATTGGCCAACCAGCTGCATTAAACCTGATCATCAGTGCCTTAAGCAGTAACATGTTTCAGAGCAGACACAACCTTATCATGTTCTTTCATGGCAGTTCTGGGGTTGGCAAAACCCACACCGCCAACATCATCACAGAGAGTGTGTTGAAAGGGACCGAGAGAGACTCTTGTATTCATCTGTTCAGTTCTGATGTATTCTTGCTGAGACAGAAAGAGCAGTCGAAAGAAATGTTTGTTCATACCATCGAAGACTGGGTGAGAGGTAAGGAGAACGTGGAACCCAACTCGTGCTGTGTCTCGTTTTTCATCTTTGATGAGCTACAAGACGACACACCCAATGACCTTACCCAAGCACTTGGCCAAGTCCTATCTGGGATCAACACCTCATTTCCATCGCAGTTAAAAAAAGGAACCAGAATGTTCATCATTATGACTATGATTGGTTCTCAAGCCATCAGCGAGTTCCTCATCACCAATATGAGACGAGGTCATGACCGACATAGCCTCACCACCCAGACATCCAGCTGGCAGGAACCTTGGAAGCACCTCACAGCAACCCTGGACAAGTTGGATACATTTAGGAATTGGCTTCATCCAGACAATTACGTCCGTATTCCCTTCTTGCCCCTGGAGAAATTCCACATCAAGCAGTGTGCCAGACGTCGGCTTGAGTGCAAGAACATTTCACCAAGCGAGGAGCGTCTGGAGTGGGTGTCGGACCAGCTGACATATTTTCCTGATGACTGGCCAGTATTTTCATCCTCTGGCTGTAAGAAAGTTGCAGGGAAGGTGGACTTAGTTCACAAAGACGAGATACCCATCTTCAATTTTAGAAAACCCTTCTGAGAAGAACGGAAACTATTTGCTTTGAATCTCTCATCATGCACTACCAACTGGTAAACATATTCATGCTTTTATAAATCATCTGCATCATTGTACGTACTTCCAGCTGTAAGTTGAAAACAGTTTTTAAGATGCCTTTGCATCTCAATGTTCCAGTTAAACTGGACAAAGCTTCGACAAAACTGGCCAAAGTGAAATACTTTACAATGTTTTGCATTTTATTTGAAGTTGCTGACACATATTCCAACATGGTAAAGTTTTCTGTATATATTAGCTGTTGTCAAGTTCATGTGAAGTTGTTTTCATCACCTAAATTTAAAAGAAAAGAGTGCCATCTAAGTTAAGGTATCAGTTATAAGGTGTTCTCGTAAACAAAAGTGAATTACACCTGCTTGAAAAATACTGTCTTATCAATATACATACATGGCTTTCATACATCCCGTGCAACCAGTCCAAAACATCTTGAAATCATCAGTAGTTTTCCTTTCAACTGTCAAATTTCAGTTTAAAAAGGTTTATCATTTGTGGTAAAGGAGCAATATCAAAATGGGCAATTTCATTTCACTTTCAACCAGTCATTTTACTGTTTTCTACAATGGAAAAAGAAAAACTTGGAATGATCAACTGACAGTGTACAAATTATTAAACACCGTCATATGTAAATTTGTTTCACAAAGTTTGGAAATGTTACTTCTGCAAACTTTCAATTAAGATTCCATTTACTGCCATGAAATTATGTGATCTTTATCAACAAATATGTGACCGACCCTAGAAAAATGGGTAATAAGTTGCAAGATCTAGGTTATGAGTTTTTGATGTGGCTGGATTCTGTACGTCAAAAGCTACAATTTGATGTATGAATGACCCCTGTAGTGCACTGCGTTCTGGAGATATTTAGACAGTTGTATATCCACATTTTCGGATTTAATAAAAGCACTTTTTGAGAAAAAGCTCAAAGTGTAGCGCTTGGAAACACAATGCAATGTAGGATTTCCTACTGAATGATCAATTTTTCATCTTTATTCATCAGTCTCCAACTCCATGTTTGTAGTCACAAATTCTGGAAATATAAATATTATAGAAAGTATTAAAGGAAAAAACACAAAATTACATTTTTGAAGAAATTTTGCCCTCTCCTAATAGAACAGGCCACTACGTGTTTTGGCATCGCGCAACTTAATACCTTTTTTGCAGAGCGGGTCACAAATACAATCACTGTAAAACTCCACCCCTATTCAATTTCAAATTGAATTAAATAAAATATTACATTAAAATTGCACAAAATTCACTTTGCATGTGTAAATATGGCTAAAACTTTGCTAAAAATGTTATACTTATTTTTCAAGTTTACAGATGTACTGTCTCCACAGTTCCATTATTTTGAACCTCTTTAAAAGATAAATCACACACAATTCTTTTCACAAATGTAAATTTCTGTAGAACGAGGTAAATGTGGGAGTCGTGCAACGGGAAAGTCAGGATGATTGAGGAAAATTAGCAGATCATCAAGAGGTTGCATGCCTGATATTATGTCATTAACACCTCTTTTCTCTCACTTCTATGTATATACAAGTATATTATAAAAGTCATCATGGAAAATTATTTACAACCGCCCTGCTTTGAAGGTCAAGATATGTTATGTAATTTCAAAGGTTTTAACTCCGTCTTCAATGTAGTGACAAAAACTGTGAGGTCACATTTGGCAAACTGAAATATTCAGGAAAAAAAAATAGTCGAGTCTGAATACGCGGCACAACCCCACTCACTGAATTTTCTTGTACATATAACAAAAGCAGATGGACACACTTCTGCATTGCAACTTAAAAATATTGAAGTTGAGTTGTATAAGCCTCCTTTTTCTTTTTCACCCCGATAGGTGAAAAATGAGTCCAGACAGAGTAGATGTTGGATCTGACAGTTTCTTCACTGTTCCTCTGTGTTTCTGCCTGTATTATACTTGTCCTGGAACCTCTTATAAAGCTTGTCTAACTGGCTGTACAGAATCATTGGTTCTTTGGACTCATAATCAACCTGGAATTAAATACACAAAGTGAGAAAAATAACTTCAATATTTTGCCCCCTTCTGAAAAGTACTTTTAAAGTGAAAATGACATATTTTTTCTAAGTCATAAAACCTGTTTTAAGTTTTTCATTTGCCCTTTGCTGATTCAGTTTAAATCCTTTCCACCACTCCAAACCAAAATCATTTGAGGCACTAATTTGAACTCGGCATGAGATCCTGGCGAACAATGTTGGGTGGGTTGAGTTTTCATAAAACCACGATGCAGACCATATTTCAGAACTAAAGCTCTTCCAAATGAGAGTTTATTGTACATGATATATCTGTGAACCTACGGTTCAGCCACTGCCATGCAAAGTTTCTGATTTCAAAATTGCCAATTAGTATTATTGTCAAATTTACGTGCTATGGGGGCCACATGAATATTTTACGAGTTCAATTTCTCAGCATATATCTTCGTTATTAAAAATAAAAATTAAGACAGCAGTAACCTCCAGCTGATTATTTGACATTTTTTTAAACAAAATCTGTGCCAATGGTAAATACAAATATTTGTGGAATATGTATTGTCTTCACACAAGACAACTGTCCATGCATACTGCGTACCAGCATTTCTGCAGACTTTGGTATTTGTAGAACCCCGATGGGTTTATAGCTTTTATCGTTAGGCCTACATCTGATGCCAGTATATTTGTCAAGTACTTACCTCTTCCGGTACGATGTAACTATTGCCGATGGCAGAGCTGTAGCTGGTGTATTTTCTGTCTGGTCGAATACTGATTCTGTCTTCTCTGTACACCCACAACTGAAAAAGCAAGATAATCATGATACTGAAACATGGTTCTGTTCAATTTCAATACTTTTGCCTCAAAGAAAATGCTGCCAAGCAAGATTTAGCAAAATACAATGGTTTGTATAGTCGGTGAAATAAATTTCATGTTTTGTGTAATTTCTTACCAAGGACTCGGCTCCTATACTGGGCTCAATAACAAACCTTGGAGCAAAAACTCGGATCTGCAAGTAATGACAAAAACATGAAAACAGCGTTGGAACAAAAAGCGTCCATCAATTTTACAATGGCCAGCAACTGCGGAGCGTTAAGGTCAAAGGTCAAATAATATGCAAACGAAAACTGGGCCAAGAATGAATGGGCACCGCATTGACCTCAATGTCCACATACCAGCAGGAAAATGGGGTAAAAGATGGACCACATCCACGTCGGGAAGAAAGTGCTGGTAATGTTGGTTGCCACGACGCCAGGTGAGGTCAGGTGACTGTAGACACCCCGTTCATTGTATTTTTCATTCAGTGCAATGTTGAGTATGTCCATGGCATACTTGGATGAGCTGTATCCCTGAGTTCTAGAGAAGCAAAAAAAAAAGAGGAACAAATGACTAGACCAATATTCTGAGGAATGGTGATGTTCTCTTATGGTCCTCATAACATAACTACCCATTTTTCTTGTCTTTGTCTTAGTTTCCAATTTAAAATCAGTCCATTTCTTACAATATTCTAGAGCTGCATGCTGATTGATGGAACCCTTTCCATTACTTACCCATATTTGTGCTGAATGTCTTGGAGGCTGAAATGCATCTTGTGAGCGTTGCTAGACGATGTCCACACGATACGGGCCTGGGATTGACACAAGAGGTCCTCCAGTTCTTGTATCTAGGAGAGTTTCAGATATCAGAGTCAAATGAATTTCTGAATAGAGAGAGAAATACTAAAGCAATCTGCATAATGGAAAAAAGAATTGCCAACGAAAGCACTGAAATGAATTGGAAATGTTTACATTGATATACATTGAGAAGTTCAATGATCTTGAGTTTGCATTTCTTCCAAGTATGTTTGTAACTGTACATAGGTCATTACTAACTTACAATTAACTGGAGATTAGTGGAAAAAGTAGGAAGCTCTAAAGCCGCAACCATCTCTGACCTTCGGGGGAGGGGGGCTTCACAGAAGCAACTGACAAAGTGCTCTGCTCAGGGACACAACACATTGCTATACAGTTGGAGTGTCTATTGGCCTGCAGAATTAAGGGCCTGGCCTTCCATTTGGAAATCTATTTGTAGAGATGAGAAACTTGTCAACCACGGTCAAATTTGATCAAATGCTGCCAAGTGGGCTTTACCAGAACAAAATGGCCAAAGAGGTTTGTGCAGAATATGGACTTGAGTCCGTCTCCAGTCTCGTCGTCTTGGAGATTCAGGAGGCCTTCGCCCGTTGTCAACATGTCAATCAACTGCAGTCTGAAAAGAATCAGATATGGGTCGATTATTGATTTCCATACAAGGACACTGTTACGTTAAAATTCCTAACCACATCTACAGTGTATTGCCAACAGATGACCTCTACATCCGTTGTCAATTGCCCAAGGTATCTGTGATTAGCCTGTGATTTAGTGGAAAAATAACATTTGCTCTTGATAACCTTGATTTCTCTAAAATATTTCCATGAAGCTAAACTGACTTAAATGCATTGTATTCCAGCTTGAAAACCTTTGGACAGTCTGAATAATACCAACAAATTTATTGACATTCCCCCAAAGTAACTTTCAAATTTTAACTTTAAAAACTTTACAATAATGTCAAGTATATATATAAAACCTAGTCCTAATGTTCATTTTGATTTCTGTGATTTGGTTGAGTACTTTTCTCAGTGCTGACATGGTCTCAAGATTTCTTTCTGTGCTTACTGAACAAGAGCGATAATAATAAAACCTTGGTCCACCTGCCTGGCATATATTAGGTATGCTTTCGAAATATTACTATACACTTGAACTGTCATTACTCATAAAAGTGCAATATAGCATATGGATATTAAAATTCTAACCCACAGATATGGTATATATAAAAGTATAATATCCTCCTCTATTTAAAATCAACAGAAGTGTGCACAAAACCTGTAACTTTTTAATTGGACAAATTGAAGCATTTAAAAATCATTAACCCTAACTGCCCAAAACCTGCCGTACTCCAACAGCAGGTTTTGTGAGGTTTTGGCAGGTTTGGTACTGTACATGTACCTGAGGAACTTCTTGTTGAATTTTGTGAGACTTGGGATGAAAGGCCCAGGGAGATGGTGTTGGATTCTGTGTGAGTTGGGACACACACGGGTCACTGTGTGCAGTGTCTGGCTTGCTGTATCAATTGTTGGACTATGCTTGATTTTGTCAGGTTTGGTACTGTTCAGTGCAAGTCATCCTATACTGCATAGACCCATCCATACCATATCACTCAAACTCCAACGGGCTCATTCTGTTGGAGTTTATCAGGTTTGGTACAGTAACCTGCATGTACAAGTACATAGACAAGTGCATGCACCTGTTGGATTTTATGAGGTTCAGTCTGCTTTCTAGTGCAGGATCCTAGGGGTTTAGGGTTATTTTTTATAAGGCTTCAATAACTCTGCTTCACCTCTCTTATCAGAAAGTCGTGATTCGTGACCTCAAGAGGAATCGAATCATTGTATTATGCCCTTATACATGTATTGTTATTTTGTATTGATAACAGAGATAATATTCCAAAAATATCTAATAGCAGAAATATAAGTGACCTTGTTCTCATAAGGCAGTACAGAGAGAGAACCATTGTTTGCATGCTCAGTGAGAATTTGAAAAGGACAAATTTCTATCAGGTTTCTGGATGCTGGTGTGTCTGTTTTTTTTGGTTATTTCTACGCACAGAGACCTTCTAAGTACATTTAAGCAAGTGACAGATCTTTCTTAAAATACTGTCAGTCTATGCACAGTAGGAGTGGTTTTGACTGAAGTGACGTCACGCTTACTCAAGCAGACCGTTTTACACTCACAGAGATGCATACCTTGCCTGTACATTCACGGGTGCTGTTTTGGAACAGCAGAAATTATGCACACTGACTGATCATAAAGGGATGCTCTGGTACCAGTATAAATTTACCTTCGTAAAAATTAGGGAGTTTTGTCATCAATCGATGGAACTGTAACAATGGCAGATCTAGCATTCACAAAAAGAGGGGGGGTTCACTACATTTGTGAAAGAGGGCAGGGCAGATAATGGTAGTAATTTCTGTCTTGATAGCTACAGAGGAAGCAAACAGGAGAGGACGAGGTATCTCCTTAAACCCCAAACCACAACATAAGGAGGAACACCCAGCGTGCTCCCTTCTCTGGAGTTTTTACCATACATGTACAAAACCTGCAGCAACCTCCAACAGTTGTTGAAAAGTGGAAGCTGCTCTTGAGATCTGAGGCACCAAATTACCACATGTGATATCAAAAAACTCCCACGTATTTCAGAATTAATAAGTAGTTTAAAAAAAGAAACCATCCGACCAAACAAATGCACGCAGAAAAATTGAATACTGGTTTGGCAGTAGTGTCCTATTTGTTGCGAGACACAAGCACAAGTCACATCTGATGACCAAAATCATGTTGACATAATCGGTATAAGCTTGGTATAAGCAAATGCTGTGAAGATTTCAACAATAAAACTAAGTCTACACACAAAGAAAACATTTTCTTCCACAAATATGACACTTCTCTTCACAAAGAAAACATAGGATTTTGTCAAAGTTATATCCAGTCAAGAAAGTGACTATAGAATACACTTTAGCTTCTGCTCAAACAAGTAGGTGAATTTCTTTTAGCTCCGCTACATACCAAGTTGCAGCAGTTTGGGTACCCATTCAGCAATAAAATGGGACCACTCGCAACCGAACGACGATTACAAATACTAGTTGAGACTGACCTAAGTAGAATTGGCATCATTAACTTATTCAACCCTAACCATGCTGAACCCAACGATATCCAACAGTGGGCTCTTTGTGTGGGATTTTGTTGATGTGAGCAGTGAACAAAAGGTATTTTGTTCAAGCTGTTGGATTCTGTTGGGTTCAGCAGGCTTCACATTTTCATAGCTGTTGGATGTTGTTGGATTAAGGAGGGTGACAGAATGGTTAGGGCAGGGTGTTAGGGTTAAGGCTCAACAGCTCTATTCTGATCCTATATCAAAGCCACAAACTTGAGCACTTACGGTGTGAGGATGGATTTGAGCATATGTTTCCAGTTCAAATGGGTGACGGGCATTATGCCAGCATTCAGGTACAGGAAGTCTATACTAGAATATCTAAAGGCAAAAGGAAAGATAAACAGAAGAGGACATGAACTCATTCCCATCTACCAAAATTGTACCTCAATTTCTCCATGTGATAAATAGCAAGCATGAATATTTAACATTTTAACCTTTTATCTCTACTTAGTTATTGAAATCTTTTTGATAACTTGACAGCTTTTCATTTAAAACATGAAATTAATGCTTTCTTCAAGGAACTGAACAGATTACAAATATGTGATCAATAAACATACATTCATTAACAAATTGACACTGCCTTGCCTCTGACTACTGAACTGATATATTTTTATATATCATTCTTCTGCCATTTTGACGAAGAATGGGGAAAACATGTACTCACTTTCTCTTGATTTTTTTGGCTGTTTCAAAAATCCCCTTGATGTCACTGGTGTCTAGTCGTACAAGGTCTATCCTTGCACTTGGGTGGGTGGTAAGTAGGGTCTTCTTGGCCTTGTCTGCCCTGCTGGGGTTGCGACAGGCTAAGCACAGGACAATACTTGGATCGTAGGTCAGAAGGCGGTCAGCAAAACTCAGGCCAATGCCACTTCAAAAAAAGGGGGCGGGGGAATCTGTTAGATTTATGTAGGAGGCTTGATTTGACTTGAAACCGGGACAAGTTTTAAAGACTAAGTGCTAAACTTCTAAAAAGAATTCCATACATGGTCATGATCACTGATTTTTTAAAACACTGACATGTCTGTCTTTAGAGGGTGAAAGTCAAATTTCGCAGAGAAAATATAGAGGTTATGCATTGTTGGTGCCTTGGAGGCTGTCCTTTGTTATCTTTAATTTAGTTACAATGAATGCACAAAAGATTTCCTTGAGCCTATCCTGATGATACAAAGCTCTGGCCCCGTAACTCTGCTTAAATGCATAACCTCTATAAACAAGACTGAAGTACATGTATTACTTAGAAAACACTTTTTCTGACCAGCCTTGTGGGGTTTGTGCAAAGAGTGTCCAGTGATTTCTAGATACATGTACATGTACATACATGTACATGTACACGTAACATGGAAATCACTTGACACCCTGCGCATAAACCCTATAGTATAAGACACATAAGACTGGTCTCAAAATTTGTTTCCTCGAGCATGTCTAGGGGGCCTAATTACTTCGGAAAGAGTTTCATATCTTCACCAGACACCCCATGCACAAGGCTATGAACCTGGACTGATCACTGAAAAATTATAGGCCTATGTTGGTTATACTACTAGTAATGAGGCTTATTTTCTAAGTAAATGCTTTGAAAGTTTGATATTTTTCCTACTACCGGTAAATTAGCCTTTTTACTTAGAAAATGTTAACTTATGACTTTCTGTTGGCTGATATTTAGTGATAAACCACTGTAGGAAAAAAATTGTGAAATATGTATATGGCACTCTTCCCATCTCCCAAGTCTCGGGAGAGGCGTTGCGAATTTTCCTTTCAACCCATTCCACTGCATCTGGCCCAATACCACAATGCGGTGCCCGTCACCGGCCACATCCGCTGGGAACAACACCGCTTGACTTGGCCCGCGGCCTCGCCGACCGCACAAACACGGAACTTATTTTTCGGTCACACGAGGTCAGTTCTTTTGCAAAATGTACTCACGAATTTGCACCGGTGACGATTACGACTTTCGCCTCCTCTTTAGCCATTTTATTCGGTGTAATAAAGACAAGAATGCGTCCCCGGTACGGTAGCATGCAGTCAATCACGTCCCCTCACTTGCAACGCGTGATACATGCACTCTTGCATTTCACGAGCACTAGACCGATGCCATCAAACCAAACGCAATGCCTATGAAATTCACTACCCTGACGCCTGGGTACATGTTTACCAACTCAGGACTTGAGGGCGCCCTGCCATGTGAATGGACATACCACAAGACATAAGAAGGGTGCACCACTGGAAATAAATTCCCATAGACAGCAGTGATAAATCCCCATACTTCACAAATATACTGATTTTAAAAATACTAACAACTCTCACAGGTATTCAGGCTCCACAGAAAAATAATGTTCCGCGAGTCCTCTTTCATTTTCCTTTCAATTTTCGGGGGGGGGGGTTGACCAATTAATTTTTCTAGTTGCTCAGAATTGGAAGCCCTGAGTCCGGCCCAGAGGTTCAGTCTCAACGGTTCTTCAATTCCCCAGTTCCACGACTCTCAGGACCCTCTAATATGGAATATTTTGAGTCTATAACAGTTATCAATGAGCTCAGTGGACATATTTCTGGCCTAAATACGAGGGTGCACCCATAAATACTCACGGTCGGCCCGAAATTTATCTGCGTAGTACTTATTAGCACTTGGTAAATTCCTTCTGAATTCTTCACCAGGGCAATTAATAATGAGGCCTTCAGGAGAGTGGAAACTAATTCAGTTTTGGTAATTACCACATCGTAGTTGTTTATAGATATTAGCAAAAACTGCTGATGAGGACTGACGGTCCGGTGAAAATTGCTCATACCTTGGTGGCTCCCGGGAAAAAAAATGATGTTGAGAGATGGGTTCTCTCTTTGGCCTTGTATTTGGCTTTTGGGTATGACTAGAATCGATTGTGACAGTGTGATTTTGTAATTATGCCACCTCTTTTTGGGGGGGTGTCCCTATTAAAGGTTGTCAGCACTAGCCACATTTCTTGAAAAACATAATCTCGCAGCAGCCAGCCTCCTTTGAGTCTTCTCAAGAGATGATCATGATTCAGTCGGTAAGAATTCCAAGAAGCAGTGCAATATTCAAAGCATGGTCGCACAAGTGCCAAGTAGAATACATGTGGAAATTAATTATCATGATGAAATCGAGAGCTAATGGTGTCTTGCTGACTGCATGATTTGTTGCTTCTCCCACACCCAGGTTGGTGAAATCTTTGGTTCCTTCAAGCGTGCTACCGGACATTATAAGACATCGCACCAGGGTTCTTCTTTCGCAATATACGCACAGTTTTGCACTTATGTTGATACACATGCCCTAAGTCGCAGCCCATCTTTCCGTTATTCTGGTCATTATGGAATTGCCAGGTGTTCTGGCTCTGTGAATTAATGCATTCACCAGCAAACAGCCCGATCATCTGCTCCTAGTAAC
The DNA here is from genome assembly GCF_054643075.1 of Acanthaster planci. Taxonomy (NCBI): domain Eukaryota; kingdom Metazoa; phylum Echinodermata; class Asteroidea; order Valvatida; family Acanthasteridae; genus Acanthaster; species Acanthaster planci. Next base: position 15,877,990 of record NC_141787.1, on the reverse strand, counting down.
TGCTTTGTAGATGCTGTAAAATAGGAAAATAGGTGAGGTCAAAGTGGGCCTGCTGCTCCTTGGGGTACTCCACTTACATAAATGCCATACCGAAGATTTGCATTCGCCATTGAAAACTTCAAATGGTTACTAAGGAATGCCGAGATCCATGCTTTTATTTTCACTGTATTTTCATAGTGGTTAAGCTTGTGTGAAAGCTTTAGCAAAGTCCACGAAAGCTAAATCTACGGGGACTATCATAGACTGGTGCGTAATTTCAGGCCGACAGCCACTTAAATTCGAACATCTTGGAGGATCCCAGTGCGCAAGTTCAGAATCCTTCCCTTACACTACACCCATATGAAGCAAACTATGGGACAGGGAGAACCCCCCACCTTTGTTTTGGTCTTTGTTATACTGGTATCTCAGGAATTCTTTTCAGACATCTTAGGGGGATGTGTTAAGTGACAACAGGCTGGAGTGTGTATAGGGATTGGACTTGCTGGGGGGGGGTACCCCTCTGTCCCATTTCGTGCCTGGTATATACGCACCAATGAAAACAAGAATACCAATGCTAAAATGCAGTTTCCTCTCTGGGCATATTAGCCCGGGTTACGCCTATGCAATCATTTACAAGCTTTCGTGGAAATATTGGGTACGGCTAAGTTGGTTGCGTTGCATCGAGGAATAGAAAAATGCATTGTGCCGCGTGTTCTGCATAATGTCCGTTGGCAAAAATACATCTTTGCCAAGCTTTCAAAGTACCAGAAAAAATGAACTTGAATGGATCCCATCGCTCATCCATCGCTTGGGGGCGATCGATCTTGTTAAAAACCAAGGACAGTCTTTCATTAGTTTCTGTCATCTGAATTGACTTCATTGAAGATGCTTGGTCTGTTGGAATTGAATTGATTGCAAAGAGCTCATCCCTCCAAAACTACAACAATGCTACAGTTACATCTGTCACATGACGAATCTGGTCTAGACCTTGTGCAACAAGTTCGTTTAGGAAAAGAATGTAGACGGACAGTTTAAACCCGATTCCTGCAGTTGAAAATTCCGTACCTTGGTGAGTACTTGGCAATAAAGCTACGATTTCAAGTGTCGGCACCACGAAAATCTTTTGAAGATTCTCAGTAAGTACACATTACTAGTGAGAAAATAGTTTTGTTTAGTTGGCTAATATTCAGTTTAATCCCTTTTTTCAACATGATACCTTCAAAATAAGCCTACTTGACAATCCCGCTCGACCTGCACTAGAGTGGCAATTGATCGGCTACCTTTATCAACGTCTGAAATCACTTCCCGTCAAGCGACATGATGAAAGTGTTCCTCGTGCTGATGTACTTACTATGCAGCCAGTTGGTTACAGGCTCTACATACCGGGGATATGGATACGAAAAGGTAGTACTTGTTTACTATTGTGTGCACTTCGTGACAGAAATAAAGGTTATTGCGTCTTTGATATGTCGTTATGGGCTAATCGATCGTTTACGAGATAAGATAAACCACACTCCGATCAAATCATGGATCATCGAAGATTCCTCTGCAATAAGGTGGCTAACAACTGTAACTTTCTGTTCATGATGTAAATTCAGTGAAAGAGAACAAGCAGAGTTTGTTATAATCTCACCGACTGGCGTAACTTAAGAGTGGGGGAGTGGGTAAGCGTAGCGGTTCTTTCCTCACTTTGCGCCAATGAGGCCCGGGTTCGAGTCCTGGCTTGGCCCGGGCTTTAAGTGCATTTGGTTTCCAGTCCATACTCGCTCTCGCAGGTTTTCTCCGAGTACTCCGGTTTCCTCCTGCCTCTAAAACTGGACCTTCTTCCCAACTCCGTAATGTGATGCTGGTTAATAAAGTGTATGAATAAACGTACAGTTATTGGCGCAAATAGCCTGAGATGCTGAAAGCGCCATTAAAACAAAACAACAAGAAAAAGAAGTTACGAGTGCCTCCCTTACTGTCCTTACAATAAGTTGCCCTTTTTTTCATTTTCAACTTCAGTTACAAGAGACAATAAATTCCATCAAAACTGGCAAAGCTGCACCTGGCGAAGGCAAGTTTTTAAATGACAATGTTCCTGAAGTTGTAACATGAAAAGTCTTTCGACCCATCTTTTGTTTGAATTGGCTTTTGGGAATGGCTAATATGAGTTGTCGAAAAATTGAAGTTTCATAGAGACACTAAATCCGGCTACAGTCTTCAATTTATAACTCGCGGGATATCGCCAAATGATCCCCACTGACCTCCGCAAGTACGTGGGCAGTGGTCAGAGCGCAATTCACGGGGTGCGAGCAATGGTAAAAGCTTCTTCACGGCACCTCGACTGTACTGTGAGTGCGAGACAGTACTATCGGCGCCTCGAGCTGAAGTGCACCCCCAATCGGCGAAAGAAAGACAGGTGGTTACAAGCAGGTTCTTGCACGCGTTCTGCGTGTACGCAAAGACCACCCATGCATGCCGCGTACTCAGCGTGCTCCACGTCAAACGCGCATTATACTTGCGCACCTATGCGGTGAGTACCCAAAATGCCCTCTTTTGTTCCGCTCGGAGCGGATACGGACCTGGTCAGGATTTTTTTCCCGGGCCATAAAGCACTCATCAGTAACAAGCAAATAACTTTGTAGGGGTGGGGGTAAATCTTTAGGTATTTTCAAGCAATTTATTAATTTTACCCCCTTTCCTCGTTTTTTTGACTTTTCTGTCGCTCTCCTTTTCGTCCCCCTTTTCCTTTTTTTCCCCGATAGGGAAGTGACCTGGTCCCCTTCCCCTCTCTTCGTGACACCCTGTGTAAACTAGTGTTGTTATGTATATTGTTACATCCCCCATGAACCAGAGGAAAGTAAACTTTCTCTGACGAATTTTGTGACGAGCCGGTACCTTACCACTAGAGTGTACACCCTGCAGCAAGACCAGATTTTAAAGTTCTACGCACTGCTCTGTCAGGAGGGACAATCGAAAGCTGTCAATGTGACTCTGCTTCTTATAAACAACCCCGGCTGGGAACCTGTCCGAGGCAGCGTGGAATACTGACTCTGCTTCTTATAAACAACCCCGGCTGGGAACCTGTCCGAGGCAGCGTGGAATACTGACTCTGCTTCTTATAAACAACCCCGGCTGGGAACCTGTCCGAGGCAGCGTGGAATACTGACTCTGCTTCTTATAAACAACCCCGGCTGGGAACCTGTCCGAGGCAGCGTGGAATACTACGTGGTGCGGGCCACTGACAATGTGAGTTTTCAGCTGTACATTTTGGTCTGATCCATATTTGTGGAAGGCACTGTTAAGAGAAGCTGTAGTCAAATCATTCCGGTGCAGTGCAACTAGGGTTTTCCTAGAGCGTTTACTTATCAGGGAAAGAGACCCCCCCATGTGTGCAGTGTGCACGCCGGTCTACAGTGGTAACTGATCTTAATTGACAGTTCGAGTAATAACATTGTTGTCAACCACTGCTTGATTTCCCCCATAACCTCGGCAGAGGGCAAAATCGACCAATGATTGACAAAAATAACGCATGGCTGATGCTCTGACTCGCTCCAACTTCCCAAAAGTGCGGCAAAGTGATGTTCGGCACATGTATAGCGCCCTCATTTGGCACATGAATTCACTTCGTCAACCTCCTGCTTGGGTACTTAATAAGTTTTAGGGGACGTGCTTGATTTGCTTAATTTTGGCACTATCGGTTAAAGGCCAGAAACTATGATGATGCCGATTATACTCTGTCTGAATGGCTGAATGATTTACTCATCATTACTAAACTTTCGAGTGAAACTGCTGCTCAAATCCTCCTGTTTAATGCCGGTCCAGTTAACCATTCTAAGATTTGCTGTCGAAACAGGAGGACCCCGAAGTACTTTGCACCAACATAGCAGACAACGGTAAAGCCTCACCGAACTGCCTGATTCCATCTTGGCCAGACTCAACCGACATGGCCATAGTGGTCAAGGCAGGACCTGTGTCTGGTATCTCGATCACCGTCCATGCGGACTTCTTTCACGCGGTATGACGTTGCTGTTATCATGTGCCAGTCAGTGGTTCGGTTTGTACCCTCTCTCCCTCATTCGGTGACGTCGCTGAGTCGTGATTTTAGGGAGATGGGGGTAAAAGCACTGAGTCCATTATGAACCAAAATGAGCGATGGGGTTAGCGGTTGCAATTAACGCGGGAAAACGAAGACCTGTAAGCAGGGAAATTATCAGTCTTATCACAACCATCTATACGTCACACTTAGTAATTGGGAAACTAATGTAGCCACATTAGGATAAGGCACTTAAAAACTAAAAATCGAGTCTGAGGTTGTTAGTGATTGGAAAAAAATGTGTCATTTTTCGACAAAAATGATGTTCTCCAACAGAACACCGAGACTGCTTTTCACATCCGAGCTAGTATCCCATCTTCCCAGAAGGTCGTAATTGCAAAGCCGTTTACGGGAGCGCCGACCTTCCCCAACATTGTGACATTGATGGCGACAGCGACAATCTACCCTCCCGTCTCTCTCGCCTATCAAAGGCAGGCCGTGTTGACCCACGTCTGGTGCAGTGGCGTTGCAAGCCACGAGGTGATGTTCTCTGTGGAGTCCACGGTCATGGCTACGGACGGGCAAAGTGCCTTCACGCAACATGTCTGTGACTCCACGGACTGCGAGATAAGACGCCTTGAAGCCACGTCATTGCTTCGTTATTCACCCTCAAGCACTCATTCCACAAACGCCATCAATGTCCAGTAAAAAAAATCATCCTAACAGCAAAATAATACATTTTACAACTGGTTTTACATTTTTAATAGTGTTTTTGTTTGTCTGTTTCTTCTTTGTTGTTGACTCTTTAGCCTAGTGGCATAAACCTCTGAAATTTCACCACCGCTTCAGGTAGATGGAGATTTTTACCCTTTTCACCAGCTACTGTGGTCCCTTCCCATAGGTTGACAGAAACAACATTGCACACAACGGGAACCAACTGCCAAGTAACACCGTTGTCACGGAGCCAGCAAGGTACATGAGGTTGACCTTCCTCGTCACCAGCTGGGGAGGGGCGTACGATGCCGACCAAAACAGCTACATCGGCCAGTTTCTGTTCCAAGCTCAGGTTCGCCTTTTCGAGAAAAGCTCACAAAATTAACCTTAGTATGCCTTGTATTTTACCAGTCAGTCGTTTTTAATTTAGATCTCGGTTTGCACAGAGCCTGCACTTTGAAACTTCTCCAACAACACGGCTGAGCAAGCCACGGCCCACGCAGCCGGGGGTTTGTATGCTTAAAGCCCTAGGGAAGGATGTAATATTTCCGCTCTGATTCGAGTACCGGCGTTACGTCTTGTTCAGGAAATTAATATTTGTCCGTCATCTTAAATATCACTTGAAATTCAACAGATGCCTACGTAGTTGGAGATCTGATGTCATGAAACATACTGCTTCGAATCTTGTTATTGTCTTATCAGCTTAACTTAAACTCTTAATCTGGCCACTATGCGTAAGAAAAGGAGATACTGTAACATATATTTCGAAGTTCGTTAAAGTTTGTTCGTGGATATGCAAACGGTTATTTCTTTACGGAAGCTGCATTGTACATGTACTTTATCTGTAAATTATGCACTGCTAACCTATACTGAGCCATGCATCTTTGCTCCTTTGTTGACGACGGATACACACTGGTCAACCGGTTGCGGAGTGATACTGAATCTAAAGATATCAAAGATGGCTGTTTCATGTAAAAGGATTATTGTCTCTTTACTTTGTCCCCGAAACTGGATTTTTTCCTTCTCAAATCCACGATAGTTTTTCTTTATCAAGTGGCGTATTTCTCTGGTATTTGGAAGAAGAATTAGTTATGATTAGTGAATAAATGGAATTTTCACAAACAGAAATGTTGGCCTTTTTGGTGTTACGGTTGTGATCTCCATATGCATAAATCATTCGAGGGTAGGGCTTTGGTTGTATATAAACGTAGTGTTTTAGTAACTGATAAATACACCTAGAAGCAGGGACACGAGGATTATACTTCACGCTACCTTTTCCCCTATAGTTATGCTGGAGAAAACATCTAAAAATGTTCGCCGCCGCTGCGCGGGGGGGGGGTCGCTGGTATCACGCGCTGAACCAAGGCCAAGTGGTTTTGACATACGTGTTGGCATGTTTCGGCGCCCTTTTCTGCCAAAACGAACAATCTGCTGGTGCCTCTCGCAAGCGTCGCTTCACTCATGGAAAAAAATGACAAACCAGCAGAAAGCTGTCCATAAAGTACATACGCAGGAAATGCCAACTGTTCAGACCCCCTTCCCCCGTGCGCATGGCGTGCGCAGTGGCTCCACCCCCGTAGGCGTACGCATTCCACACATCTATTGATTCCTCAGGATTCCTTGTCACAATACATTGTACATCTACAGTTATTCACATTCTGAATAAATGATAAAAATAATAACAATTTTTTTTATATTGGAATATATTTATTAACTTTATGGCTGGTTCGACAAATTAGTGACGGCTTGTCCCCATGGTTCTCTTAGTTTACTGAAGGACCACTTTGATACGAGCCAAGAACAGATTCATTTAGTGTTGCAAAAAGGAGTTTATCCCTACAAATACGTAGACAGTTTCGAGACATTTAAAGAACTTCAGTTTCCGCCCATCGAAATATTTTACAGTGTCCTAAAACAAGAAATCATGGAATACTGTAACAACCTCGACTTCTTAACTTGTCGCGAGATGTTTTTAGTAGCGCTGAATTTTGAGTCTCAGTAACCGAACTCGAAGCAACCGTCCTGGCCCAAGTGCACGGACCATTGAGATTTAAAAGAAGTCTTTGTTGACAAACAGAGGTTGGTTAGGAATACGAGTTTCTTTTATTCTCAAAACTTCGCCTCATGCAAAGCTCCTTACAGTCGAACAGGGAGTTGGTGAGGAAAATCCTCCTGTTTGCTAACAAGTATTTCACCCCAGCAAAATACTTCACAAATCAAGTATTTTCTCAACATGAAAACACTTCACAGGTCTCATCAGACCTTAGCTCTCTGCTCGCGAAGTTCCAACTCGATTTCTCAACACATTTTCAGGGTTTTTATACTCTACAAATCTACTATATTAACATAGTTACTGAATATAAGTCACAAGTAAATTATGCAGTAAGGTTACATCACCCTGCTATATTAATGACTAATTCCATTGACCAATCAGAATAAAACCAAATGATGTAAACCAATGACTTATATCAATTTCTTACAAAAGTTCCACCCCTTCATTCCATGAAAAAAGGAAAGTTGTGGGTGCACTGGCCTCCGCCCCCACATTCCAAGTAGCTAACCAAGTTTTATCAACGGGTCAACTGGCTTTGGTGAACATCTGGTGTTTGACTAATTGACCACTACACTTTCTGGAAACCTGTTCCCAAAATCTCAACATTGTTACAAATACACTAAGGCAAAACAAGTTTTGGAAACTTTGGAATGCAAAAATCTGGGAGACTATCTTTTATTAGTTTTTGAAAACTTTAGATCATTGTGCGTTAAAAAGATTACGGTTTAGATCCTGCAAATTATCTTACAGCGCCGGGCCATGAGTTTGGACGCTTTATTGAAAGAGTTTCAGGTCAAATTGGAGCTATACTGACGGACATAGACAGAGGCAGAATTTTGAACATTTGCACTTTAAAGTATTGTAAAGCCAACAATAAATACCTCACTGACTATGACTCTCACGCTACCCTCGTCGTGTATCATGTGTCTCGACACTGAAAACAATTTATACGGTTGGGCCATAAGTCAACCGTTGCCCGTCGCTGGTTTTGAATGGGTCCATCCAAACAACTTTACCCAAAAACATATTGTGTCGCTGGATCTAAGGTCAACGGAATATACTCTCGAAGTTGATCTCGATTACCTCCCAGACTTCACGACCATCACAACGATTATCCTCTAGCTCCAGAAAATATCAACATTTCGCAAGAATGGCTTCGGGACTACAAGACGGTTGGTGAAACGACCTACATAAAAAGTAACAAAAATTAACCGGCACGTTCTATCGTATGCAAAATAACAAGTGCATCTCAAGTTGGGATTAAAACTAGAAAGGGTTTACCAGGTCCTGAAATAAACTGTGAGATGAAATCACATATCGATAAAAATACCAAATTTAGAACTATGGCAAACTTGGACGTTGAGAAAGATTTCTTTAAAGTGATGAATAATTAGGTTTTTGGAAAAAGACTGAAAACGTGCTAAATAGAATAAACGGTCATCAGCTAAGGGACAACGAGGGGAGATTGTCTAACAAAACAATCAATGACCTTTAAACAGCGGCACATAAACTCTAAAAGCCACATTTTGTATACAGGATAAATTATCGTTGAGTCCTCTAGGCACTCAAGGCACATTTTAACCGACGAGATGAAAATAGCCTTTGGAGTTCGGAGGTAACTCTGTGTCTTCAACAAGAAAACAATTATTAATGAGCTGTGATGAGTTAAGCGATAAAAAAAAGTTCTGTGGCGAGCTGCTTGGTGCTTTTACTGTAAGAAAGAAGAGATTTTGTTGTGGAGGGTAAGAGACTTGCTTCAGAATTTATACAAAACTGCTCCAACAAAAACAACCAAGACGAAAGAACAAAAACCACCAGGAGTGCCTTCACAGAAACGAGGGGAATGTCATCATCACCGGCTATAACAAACCCATCATGGAAAGTCTGCGTCTAACGAGCGTAGCAGCATCTTTGTCACCAGGTGACAGAGGAAATATCGTTGCACCACCCGGTTTTTACGATGTCGAGTTTGATTTCCTGTTAAACGCAATATCCGGTATCAGTTTTAAAGTACACCGTGAAAGTTAAGACGTCACGTTTACCGTGACTGCGTTCAACAGCGAGTAATGGCACAGCATTAAAAACGAGTAGCCCAGGCCTAAACCGGGGTGAAAACGTAGTTTTACGTTGTTTTTAACCTGAGGGTTCAACAATTTATTTTTATTTTAGGAGTGTGACTTCTTCTTGGTGACACACCAGACGGTGAAGGCCTCTACATGAACACTTCTATGGAATTAAAAAGGAAAAACAAACAGGGAATTAGAAGGTCCCTATTAAAACCAGCAACAATTAAACAAAGTAAAAACTGAAGGAATTAAAACCTAAAGCAAACAATGAAAAACAGATCAGAATTTTACCTTGCCTGTAGCACAGCCCGTTGTGTGGCAGCGGCGAGAGTAAGAAATCGAGTAGCGGTGTTGTTGGTTTTAATTTTTGGCATGAGTGAAGCGACGCCTGAGAGAGGTATAGGGCCTACCAGCAACTTGTTCGTTTTGGCGGAGACAGGGCGATATACCATGGCAAAACGAGCGTCTCGACCAATTGGCCTTGGCTTGGGACGTGATACCCGCAGCCCCCATCCCCTACAGGGGTGGTGAAAATGTTTTTAGAGAGTTAGGCGGATATGTGGAAAAAATGTGGGGTTTTACGTAGAAGTACAAATTTTAGCAGAGTTCACTCTGAAAACCTCCTCTGTGGCATTTGACGGCCATGTTTTAAAATGGGCTAAAAGGTATAAGGGAATCGGAATGACATCCAGATATGTGTATTGAAAAGTCAGATTCATTTTGCATCGTAAAAATGTCATTCATTGCCAAATTGGCTGGAAATATGGCCGCCATTTTGAAAACATGGCCGCAATATACTGCATTTGGCTCAAGGAACCTCCTATTGAAAAAGACTGAAGGGTACAACGGAATCTGCCATGAACGACATGCAGATAAAATGTACATGTGTATTGAAGAGTCAGGTTCATTTTTCAAAATGACTGAAAATATGGCGGCTATTTTTAAAATGGTTGTTGAGTTGATAACATGCTAATGCTAATACGAGCTTGAACAAAACAGTATAATTGGTATACAACATGAGGTACAGTAGCGACACCAAGGAGTTGATTTCAAAGATTCCTTTCTGGATTTACACTCCCCTTAGCATACTTTTACAAGTGAAATTTACAGTGAATTAGCTCTTTTGGTGAATTGATGGCCTCTGATATGGTTTTCCACATCGGTTTGCACTTCGGTGAATCAAGCCATTCCCCAGTTTTCAATTCATGCATTGCTTCAGTAACGGCCGTCTTAATACGGGCGATTCACAACAGTGCGCTTTCAAGAGTTTTCAACGCGTTGACCAATCACAATGCACAAAATCTGTCGACCCTTTCCAAACGCGCAGATTTCGCGCATTGTGATTGGCCACTGCGTTCCAAACTCTTGAAAACGCACACAACTGTGAAACGCCCGTATTTTGTACACAGCCCTTTTGAAGTGCTGTACACATTAAAATGCAGCACAAATGGGATGGTTGGCATCCATATTTCTGCATTAATTTCGTGGGCGAACTCTTTTCGTTACGTTTGTTGTGTACACCTACGAGTTAATGTTACCAGACAAGGACAGTGAATCTCTCAAGGTCAGCAGATCCTGTGTCGTGGCTTAAGTACGTGGCCTTTACATTTTTCACGCAATTGCCACGTTTCCCATGGATGTATTTGTTCATTTGGTGCTGAAAACAAAGACTGTTAGAGTCAGTGAAGCCCCGAAGAACAGAAGATCTACTTTCGATTTGTTGGGCCTGAGGGGTACCGATACTATACTGTCATGGATAGGAATGTAGATGAAATAATTGCTTGTCCCAAATGCTATCCACAGCATCTGAATCAGACATATGGCTGCTGTTTCTTACTTAGAGTCAAATTTGGGTCTTTGTCTCTACCTGTGGTATCAACCAAAAAAATTGGCAGGGCCTTTCATTTTTGAGGGCCAACAAAAATACCTGCAGTGCTATGAAACACTACACACACAAACGTTTGAGCTCCCTAATTTTCATTTTCACCAATTGATACCAATACATGTTTTATGTACACAAGATCCACCATGTACATGTACAACATGATGTTGTGCATGTACAACATTTACGTGTGTCTGGTTCGTAAGTGACTTCGTTATACCCACGTAAGGCCTAGCGCAGCTGATAGCAGTCACCCATTGGACGAACGCCAAAGTTGCGCGTTGACTTCAGGTTCCATAGTTCCATGTAACTCTATGTGCAGTGGGCGTGGTTTAAACTGAAGTGACGTCACACTTACGAACTGGATAGTGTACGTTCGTTTATATTCCATGGTTATGGGCAGTAGTAAAAAAAACTGCATGTCCATTTCCAAGGGAAGTATTCATAAGGCAAACAACTCACCCTTATTTGGATCATTTCTCGGAAATAGTTGGAAGTTTTCTGGTGGATTGTCCAACCCAGCAACTCTTCCCCTGATACCTAGACAGCTGAGAAAGTCAGAGACATGGTTAAAGTGAAAGAGGGAATAGGAAGCCCATTCCTTTGGAAGTCCACAAACTTGTTGAAATCTAAGTTGATACACTATCGCCTATTCGGGTATAGTGACATCAGTTTAAGTCAAGCAGGACACAGGGCAAACAAGAGTACAAGATATGTGATCCTAGACCACTTTTAAACTATCAAAACCTCTATTAGGTCTAATCAAGAAGAACAGTGTTATTGTCTTATCCTCCAGAAAAGAGGTCCAATGAAACCTTGGAGATGTCTTAAAAATAATTGTTCTTCATTTTCACCGTTAAGCTTACATCGCATGCCAGTCACATAATGGTAATCGTTATGACTTTTTTCAACAGAACAGCTCGAAGTCTCAAGCCAGAACCAAACGTGGGCAAGCTATTAGGAGTAGAGTTGCTGGGTCTAACAATCTCCTTGAAAACTGCAACAGTTTCTGACAAGTCATGGAAATAAGAGTGCTTTGGGGCCTTCTAAGACACCCGATTACAAATCTGGGAATGGAGGGTTACTCCTACTTTTAACATGCACTGTGTAAATCTTCCTTTTCACATCAGTCGTCTAACCCCTGGCCATGAGGACACTAAGCCATGATACCTGTGGCAACAGCAAGCAAACTTGAGATCCGAGAGCTGTGGATAGCGTTTTGGACCAGCAAACATCTCAGATACATTTCTCCGCATGAGTCCTCGCTGCGTTTCTTCGGCCAAGCAAAGGCAAGTATGTTCACGATCATATTTAAATACTGCAATAATGGACAAGAAATGTTCAGCTACGATGGCAGACCCGTGGTTGCCATCCAACTTTTGCTCCATTAGTGCAGCACATCAAAAAGGCCGTATAAAAAGGTGGTCATTGCTGGGCGTGAACCACAAGCATTAGATTATTGTCCCTGAGCGGTTTTTGCCCCCTGGCAACGGGGCTTGGATACTCACTCAACAGTAATCTATTAAATGTGAGCGACCCTACCAGAAGTCAGCTATTCACTGAGGGAGTTAATTCGTTCTGGATGCAAGTTGTGAAAACGTTTGCGGGGGTGGTGCAAACACAGACAGGCATCTTTGAAATTAGCTAGTTTGAGTCACTGTATATTGCACTATCTGCTGTAGTATAAAACTTTTAATCTTGTTTAAGGTCTCATTAACACGTTATCAACTCAAATTCTGAACTGCCTGTGTTATATTTTTCCAGAATCATCCTAAGATTTTTTATAAACACCATTCTGTCAACAATTCTGATGTTTATGTGTCTCAATTTTCCTCACATAATTGAACTATGCACACATTTTGTCTACACCAAAACATAGGGTTTGACCATCTTTTTTGTAAAAATGGCCACCATATTAAAAAAACCCGTTTTTTTTGTGATTAAAGGTTTTCTAAATTAACATATTAACATATTTAGTAGGGATACACTTTTACTTCCACCTCTACCCTTGCAAAGATTTGTACTAAAATAATAGGTCCACCCTGCCAAATGTGGTACTTGGTGGCCATTTTGAAAATGACCACCATATATCCAGCCATTAGTACAATGAAAAATGAACCTAACTCTTTAATATTCATGTACATAATTATCTGCATGTCATTCACATTCCCTTGTACCTTTAGCTTTACTGTACAGTTGTGCCAAATATGGTGTTTGGAGGCCATATTTCCAGCCATTTTTGCAATAAATGACATTTATATAATGCACATGAATCTGACTTTTCAATATACATACCTGCAGTGGATGTCATTCGGATTCTCTTCCTTGCGTCAAATACGGTATTTAGCGGCCATTTATCAAAATGGCCGTCAAAGGCCACAGAGAACGTTTTCAGAGTGGCTCCCCTTCTCAAAACATCAGCTATTTCATAGTCCTGAACAATGCCAAAATTCGTGTTTATACGTAAAACCCACAATTCGCTGATATTTGACCGAAATCGACCTGCACTGTCTCTAGTTATAACTGTTAAAGTACAACCTTATGCAGGCGTCATAGTAGTAAGTAAACATGCATTACATACACAGCATTGATCAAAAGTGACAGCCTTAATAATAATTAACATGAATCCTTAGGTAGCTAATCCAATTAATTACTGGTCGCACAAAAGTTAATTACACGATGTTGTTGCTGTTACGACGAGCTGTATGTCAGGTGAACACGTAATTGAGCGAGGGACGTCATGGGCCGTGGTTATACAGGAGACTATGAATGGACTGAACACCCCCTCCAAACAAGCTCCTAATGATGACCCGATAAACATGTTACACAGGCATGAAAATTGAAATAAAGGATTTGGGAGAATTGTTTTGATAATCTGAACTGCAGTATCAAACCGTTCCCGGAATAAAATGTTAAGATTATATATATTTTCCCTATATCAGGTCGCTGTATCCAGAAATGACTTTGTCTTTCATTTCATGTATTATTTTTCAGGTATCAAGACGGAGACGACTAAACAAAGACATGGGACATAGCAAAATACACAGTACAACGAGCTGGTAACAACGCGGAGGGATTGCCAAGAAACGAACTTAACCACCATCGTGAGGCTCTTCTAAGATATTATCAGGAAAAAAAAATAACATATGAACTTGGAATCATAACGTACATCATAATAGTGTTGCACGACAGTAGGCCATAGGTTATGCCCCGCCTCCTTGTTGGTTACGTTTCACGGGGATTGTTGGGGAAATGTAATGAGGAGGAATGGGAAGAGATGTATGTATAGCGGCTCCAATAAACTACGGAGGCTCCGAGCATTGACAAAGACCAACAAAATACTTGACACTATAAAAAAAAATTATAAAAATGCTTTTCCCGAATTCATCAGTGAATTATGTAATCACTAGCAATATCTTGTGGAGTACGAAGACCTAAGCTGCTGTGTGGTCAGACACTTTTTTATATGCTGTCTTTGCCAAAATTGTTCTGAAAAGCGTTAACCATGTAAATGGTCTGCTGCGCTTACCATCGATCCGAATTTTTATGAGCCAGACGATTTTCACAAACACGTCCTTGCACAACTTACGCGGTATAATCCTCTCATTATCTACTGAATGCCTGTCATATATTCCACCTTTATATTTCTTTATTTCCTCCCTAACAATGTCCACAGAATGTGTACAAAAAGGGGCGGTGCATACCCGTACTGCCGGGCAGCACGACCAATCTTTGCGTACCCCCTTCCATAAGCTTTCATAAAAAGGAGACCTTCTTTGAATTAGCCATGCCTAAACTTTAGTTTGGGTTCTATCTTGTTTTAGGAATTATTGCACATTTCTGGTTTGTTCCTATTTTCACAAAGTAAAACATTTATACACCCAAAACTGTGTTTTAATAGCCTTGTAATTAGCTCTCGAGACGGTATTCACATATCACGACCACGTGATCTGTCATTCTATTTGAATGCCTTTAAGAAAGTAATGTGTCTTTTTGAAGTCTTTTTATTTTAGCTCAACCTCACCAATGTCCCTATATTCGGGTTCTGCCCGAACGTAATACGTAGCCTGCACTACGATGATCCTTCCAACCTGACGTGTTTGGCATAAATTTTACCCGCAAACCCCACTATCCAATTTAAACGGTTAGCAGTCAATGCGAGTGATGTGTGACGTTACCATCATAGACTAATGAACGATCGATGGTTTGGAATTTCCGTGTGTCGCGAAGGCTGGCCAGCGCTATTGGCTGCTCTCCCCCGTCATCACCCAACTTATTACGGTGAATAGAGAACATCGCAGTTATAAAAGAGATACACGCTCTCCAAGTTGATTTAGTCACGTCAGGATAGCTTAATGTGCTTTAGAATAGAGCAGGAAAAACTGAAATTACACGAAGAATTCTTCGAAATTCTCTCTTTTAGGAAAAATGTTGGCAGCATCATTGTTCCTCTTGTACGCTGTAACAGGAGGGTTCTATTATCCTGTTTGCAGTGAGCCACATTCTGCATTTCCTTACAGCATCTTACTAGTTGCCGAGGGACAAGACAGTGACCAAGCGGCCACGCTGTTCTGGGCCGTTGATTTTGAGAAGGAGACGGTCGACTTCAGATTGAGCGTTCCGCTGATATATGGCGGCACACTGAGGGAAAACGGAGAATGGTTTGCGTTTGGAATGTCTCCTGATGGGACACTCAGCAACGCGGATCTCGTTGTGTTTGAATTTCCACAAGGGGAACTCAAACTTACGGTGAGTTTTGTTGTAAATCCAGTGGGAGTTAGTTTCATTGTTTTTTTTTCACTTGCGCCATTAAATCTACAGTCGTATAGTGTAATGAAGGTAGTACTTTTCAAGTTTACGATGTTTGTTCAAAATAAATAAAGTGAAAATAAAAAACTGAAATCGAGAGCACCAGCAGGCTTTTTAACGTAGTTTTACGGTAGAAGAAAGAGTAAAATAATAATGGTCTTAAAACCAATCAGGAGCAATTGCAATGTTACTAAGTAAAAGAATTGACGGGGATTTAAAATGATGCAAACCCCAAACTGTTTAATAAACTACACGATTGAGAAATGCCTGTTACCTTTTTTTTTCTAAACAAATTCTAATTGTGTCTTTGACTATACTTCACTTGGTTGAAATGTAAAAGACAATCCAAAACTTAAGATATTCAGCCAACGAAAACAGTATTTTTTTCTTGGAAGCAGCAGCGTACAGTTCAACTATTAAGACACACAACAGACAGCCTAAAGCTAACCAAATCGATGCAGAATTGTCACCTAATCTGACATATCACGTCCCGTGCGATCGGCAATACAAAGCTCACATAATTTTTCCCCTCTGTGAAATACACCATAGATGTTGTATAGGGTGTCTGTCGTCCGTCTGCAGTTTCGACGGAGCGCCGTTTGCTGGCGGCTCATTATTTGCGGTCGTGATTATGAAATGAGCAAAATTCAGGGTTTTTGTCATTTTTGGCTGTTGATTTAGAAAACATACCGGTAATGATGTACAGAAGCCTGTACAGAAGGCTTGTGAGAGGGGATACGAGCAAGAAAAATACCATGAAATAATTCATGGAACAGGAAATCGGAAGAATGAGTTAAAATAGAAAAGAGCCAAATACAAGATCTTGAAAGGGAAGACGAGCCATTGGGCTATTAGGATGTGAATTTATACTCTCTTTCATCATTAAAACCTTGCTCCTTTTGTGGAGAAAGACATGACTCCAGTGGACTCCCCCAGGATCTGCCATTAGCCTGTCGGTCGACTTCCTCACTCAACAAATAAAATTATATTTCTTTAGTGAAAAAGTACGGAGCTATCATTGTGTACAAACAGGAAAAAGTGGATCGAATTATGAAGCATTTAAAAAGAACAGAAACTGTTATGAGCATAACCATTAATTAACTCTTGTACCAAAATGTGATTTTTGTGCTTTTTCTGGGCCCAAGGAAGCGTACACGGACGACACGGGTGAAGTACACGAGGATGGGAACGATCATGACTACGTGCTCCTCGGGTGGAGGGTTTCACCTGGAGTGGGTGGAAACGACGAGTCCCCCGCCCACCTGGAGGTTGAGTTCCGGAGAAAATTCGACACCTGCGATCGTCACGACTATCTTATCGATGTACATTGTATTGTATAAATATGATATGATGATGCATTGCTTGAAGCAATACGGGCGATTCACAATTATGCGAATCCAAGAGTTTGCAACGCGTTGGCCAATCGCAACGCGCGAAATCTGTCGACCCTTTCCAAACGCGCATTGAGTCGACAGATTTCCTGCATTGCGATTGGCCAACGCATTGCAAACTCTTGGAGGCGCACTATTGTGAATCGCTTGTATTGTTTTTGATTGTAATAACTGCTACATATGCGGAAATTATTGCAACATCTACCATGAAAGTTTCAATTCATGTGTCTGTAATCATATCATGCCATGCGCCCCATACTCAAAAAAGAATAGAAAATCTATCTGTTTGCACCACGCCGATATTTCTAAAACAATACGAGCTTTTCACAATAGTGCGCCACCAGGAGTTTGCAACGCGTTGGCCAATAACAGTGCTCGAAATCTGTCGACCAAATGCGCGTTTGGAAAGGGTGGACAGATTTTGCATCTTGTGATTGGCCAACGCGTTGCAAACTCTTGGAGGCGCACTATTGTGAAACGGCCATATTCCCTGTAGGCTTCTTACTGAAAAAGAAGTGAAAGCCATGCAGTGGAAGTCCTTGCTCAGCTTGGTCTTGGAATCGCATTTCACCCGCGGCCAATTCTCGAAATGTGAGTTACTCTTGTCGAGCTCTTCTCCCTCAGATGTATTTCGTGTATAGCCAACAGACAGACAAACTATATCACAGCCTTTCCGACGGGTGGGAAAAAGAAAACTATTTTATGGGAAATTTAAAATAAACGTATCACATAACTAGTTCCATAGGAAAGAAGTTCCACTTAAAACATTATCATTCAGCAAAAATTTTGTCGGTTTTAATGTCGTCTATTGTAGCCCAAAGTACAAAATTCACAAGAACCATAAAGAACTCGAACTACCATCAACTCTTTTTGTTCGTCCTGCAGAGTGGAACAGTGAATTTATTCTATCTACGGGGAAGCCACTCCAGCATTTCCTCCGGGTACATTGACCCGCGCGAAGCAGAAATTGCTTTCCAACGTGCTCAACTTTTGAAGAGTACCAGGCGTTCTCCTCCGTTGCCACCCAATGTGAAGACCGCCGACATCGTCATGCACAATGTGAGTATCAGCAAATAAAAGGTTTTAAAACTGAACAAGTAAAACTGATGCCAAAGAAATCACTTTGTTGTCAGATATTGACAAATAACGCTCATTTATTACAAACTCGGTTGTTTTGCCACATTCGGTTGCGATAAATTTGGTTCAACTTGTCATGTACTGGTGTATCTTACTTGGGTCCAAAGATTTGATTCAAGTCACGATTTATCAATACAGAAACCAGCCACATCAAATTATACAGCTTCGTGCGGCACCTGTAGTTACACATTTAATTTAGTATTCTTCCTTCTTTGCTTGGGGATGTTTCCACGGGAATTGAAATTAGGGAGCGAGCGAGAGTCAACTTTGTCTTTCAAGTTGAGCCTCACTAAACTGAACAAACTACATGGGCGGGCGTCTTTCAACATAGCCAATAAAGAAGAGTTTTTTTGTCTTGACTGGTCATGCAGCCAATTGCACTTGCAGGACGAAGAGAATTGATTGCCTTCTGAAGTCATTTCACAATTCAAATGCAACACCTAAATCATATTCGTGCTTCAAACGACGGCGAAGTACACGTACATTGATTTTCACCTGTCAGCTGTGAGCAGTACAGTCAACATTGAAATAACCCTTGCCGGCTAAGGGAAAAACGCGCTAAAACTGACGAACGCACAAATATGCCACAGGGAACAGGTAACTTTATCTTTCCGCTGAAACGGCGCCAACTTTGCATGCGTTAGATGTAGGGCCTAAAGAAGGTGAAGCATTTTGGAGACAAAATGATCGATTTAAGTTGCATTATTTATAAAAATTTAAGATAAAGGTAAAATGGCTTGAGAGTTACATTTATTTGTCGAATGATAATGATTACATTTGCATTGTAAAAACATAATTGTTTTCATAATGGCGATGGTTATTTATTACTTATTACTTTTGTACAGACAGCAATACCAAATCAAGCTACGACATATTGGTGCAGGGTGCAGAAATTCCCCGATATTGAGGAAGATCATCACATAATTCAGGTTGGCATTTTAATCGGAGAGGTTTATTATAATTCGTTTGGTCACTCATCATGCTAGTGTACACCACCCCCTTTGAACAAGTACGCTCTCATCTCTGTCGCTGTTACTTCTTGAAAAATGTAGTCGCTGACAGTTACAAAATTCAGAAATCATTGTTAGTACAGTGTCAAAAATCTTAAGCCTCTCGCGCAAAATTTGTCCAACGTTGCTTTTATCTGTAGTACGAAGCAGTGGTTACCCCTGGCAACGAGGGCATCGTGCACCACATGGAGGTATTCCACTGTATTCTCCCGGCCGGAGTCAAAGTACCAGACTACAATGGTGAATGTGAAGGCGAGGACCTACCTGCCGAGCTGGCATCGTGCAGACGGGTGATTGGCGCCTGGGCCATGGGGGCCAAGGTAGGACGCATTTCTGTTTTATGCATAAGCTACAACCTTATGAAACTAATAACTTTGTATCAACTTCATTCTCGTCATTTATCCAAATTAGCTTGCTTCAGAGTTGATTGTGTATTTTTACAACTGCCCTCAGGCCTTCTTTTACCCCGAGGAGGTTGGTGTACCGATTGGTGGATCTAGCGTCTCATCGTACGTCGTGCTCCAAGTCCACTACAACAACCCCAGACTAAGAGAAGGTGAGGCGAGGCCCGGATAAGCCCCGTGTACTAACATGAAAGGAAAAAAAACATCTTCCGCAACATTTAGTCCCCATGATCTTGGTTGCCTTCCGAAGAAAACGACTGGTCAAGAAACTTTAATTCGTGGAAGAAAACGTAAGACTCAAATGGTAATTTCCTTTTGACTTAAATCGCATGTTGGCTATTTTTCCCCTCAAGGAGTTCTGGACAGTTCTGGGATTCGCTTTCACTACACGTCCTCACTAAGACCTTACGACGCAGGTATCTTGGAGATTGGAGCTACCTACTCGCCAAATCTTTCTATACCTCCAGAGTCGAATGGATTCTACGTTACAGGATATTGCTCCCCAGACTGTACAGACAAGGTGGGTTTCAGACCTAGAACCACGTGACCTTCCACAACCTCATAACGAGGTACTGCTCTTTGCAGTAGCAATCTCTCTTTTTCTTTAACTGATCGACCTCCAATCGTTAAAAGTGTTTAAACAAGATAGCCAAACTCCAACGACAAGATGGGCTGAACCAAAGACTACAATATGAGGCTATGCTTGTAATTAGAATGTTTATACTTGGTTGTGGGCCATATTTACAACTATCGTTATCCTGTTTGACGTCAGCTAAAATGCAAAAGCAAAAATGTGCATCGAACGTGATTCACTACTTTAAAGCGGTTATATTCACTGCACTGGTGCTCATTTTTTAATCTTGATGCTGTTATTTTTGGATGATAATTTGCACGACATAAATGTCCCGACAAAAGGAAAATAATTAAAGACAGGACTTGATTCCCTCTGTATTCTTCAGGGGATTCCAGACCGAGGCATCCGTGTGTTCGCCTCCCAGCTTCATACTCACCTCAGCGGCACAGCTATTTGGACCAAACACATCCGCAATGGCGTAGAGATGAAAGAACTCAACAGGGACGATCACTACAACGCAATGTTCCAGGCACAAGATTTGAACCTCTATTTTCACCTTTCAAATGAATACTCTGAAATTCAAATGATTTTTTCTAACACAAACGTGGTAATTATCAGTCTCATCCCGAACAATAGAACTTTAAATTAAAATAACCATAAACCTGTACCTGCTGTCAAATTATTCGCTTTCTGTTCTTAAAACTAGGAAATTCGATTTCTTCAAAAAGACGTCACTGTACTTCCGGTAAGTTCCATTATTTTAACAACATAATACATACTTACACAATGAAATGAAATATACCCTTGCAGCGAAAATAAAGAGTTAAACCTCTATAATTAATGCCTGGCTGTATTGAGCATTAGTTCGGACTTGATGTATGAAGCTCGGCACCCACAAACATATCCTCATGTCAGTCGGAGTGGATCTTCAGGGTAGTGATAGCTGTTATGCAAATTTCTATCGAGACTCCATGTCATGAGCGCGTAGAGTAGTACAGAACACCAGCCTTTGTCAACATCCGCCGGCCAAATGACGCTTCTCGACCCAAAGCCAGGAGCTGACACAGCACTTCCCGTATCGATTCCGTTCTCACCAAAATGGAACAGCACTTTTCTGGATCTAGTCTTTAATGTGTACATTCTCTTACTTGCTGTAGGGAGATGCCCTGATAACTACTTGTAGATACGACACATCAGCAAGACAAAATGTTACCTTGGTGAGTAGCGACCTGAGTAGGTCCTGAACAGTGGCGTAGCCGGGGGAGGGGGCTGGGAGGGCACGTGCCCCCCATTCCTGGTCCCCCCCCACTGAAAAAAACCGGAGAAATGGATATTGAACAAGGCTAACAAAAACGTGCCCCCAAAAATACACCACTGAAAGCTGGTGCCCCGTTTGATGCTCTCCCACCAGTAAAATCCTAGCTACGCCACTGGTCCTGAAAACAGCATCGCCAACGAAAACCTTGCAAATTAACATAATTTATTTTTGTAATAAAACCAGAAAATGAGAATCGTTCAATCGGTCCAACGACTATCGTCAATTAATATACTACCCGACCAGTTTAAATACGGAATAATGCATTGGGGCCTAGACATTATTTGCAATTCTAGCCAGAGATTGGCACGTCCAAGGCGATCCTTTTTTGGGGGGGAGGCAAAAATCGTAAACTTTTTCATGTAACTTTTTACGGCCCTTTTGCGGGATGAGGCTACATTTGGAGGCTTTGTCTACACTTTTGGATGAGAAGGAAATGAAATGAACCCGAAAACCGCCTTCCTCTCGTTCCACTCTAACTATTCTCACAACTGTAACATCCCACTTTAATAATCTCATTTCTTTATAGGGTGGATTTGGTATACAAGATGAGATGTGCGTGAACTACATGCATTACTATCCCAGCATCAACCTAGAGGTATGCAAGAGCACCATTGCCAGCACAGCTCTAGCGGCGTTCTTCAAAACTGTCGACAGCAGGTGAGGTGAAAGACTGGCTGTTTTTCAGTGCCGCACCTAAACATTGGCATCAGTTTCGGTTGAGCAACGTTTGGTTTATACTTGTTCAGTTTATTCATTTCTACGCGTGCTTGGGTGTTCGGTTAGTTTACTATTGTGATAACTGTACAAAGCAAATTGAGGTAAAATCAGGCAGAGGAGCAGAGTTGGGTTTGTCCGTGCTGACCGGTGGAATCGATGAAACCGTGATATCAAACCCCTGATAGGTCTAAGTATCGAGGTCGGTCATACGGGACTCGAGCTTTGCGCCTTTTACCCTCCTTCAGGACTGGGGACTCACCTCATGACGTCAATTTGACATCGCCATCAGCAGTAGCCAACTGTTTTCTTCACATGACCTGGACACCGAGTGTGAAGTTGCTATGGCAGTACGTCATCAACGAGGCGCCACTAGACATAGAGTGCCTCAAGTCGTCTGGCCAGCCATTCACTGTAAGTCACGTTTGCGCCATTTATAGCATGTTGATTTTCGGTTCAGAGGAGCTTTATCTACAGGTCTGATTTTTATCTTTGACAAAATCTTGGACTTCTTCAAAATCGAAAAGGACAAGTTAAAAGTAAATCTTGTTTATGGTTTTTCTGTTAATTAGGCCTAAGCGGTATTGTGAGGAATATTTTAATTGAGAAAAATCATAATGTGAATTCGATTCTAAATTGTTTCTCGCTGAACAACAAAAGTTACATCTTCGACACAGATAGGTCTAAGTCCTATGCGTATTGACTCATTAATAAAATCATTTAGTTTTATTTGGATTGATCTGTTTATCAGGGCAAGTGGAAGGATCAACTTCCTCCTTCAGTGAAGATCCCTTTGCCGAGGAAAAAACGGAAATGCCCTCACAAGAAAATCCACCCATTCCAGAGGAAACTTGGTAGTTCACCAACAACATAAGAAAAAAAGGAAATTTAAACATGCACTTTAAGAACTTGGATAACGTAGATTACTCATGTTTAAGGCGACACTTATTTGCGTCACATTAGAGAACAATAATTTCAACTACAAGATCGATAAAATCTCACAAATAGGGTTTGAATTCTGGGTTGTAAAAAGCTTAATTCAATTCTATGAATTGATCTGTCAATTTTGATATTTTAACTTGATCACAATAGCACATTATTGATAATCTTGATACCAGGCTTTCCGTACATTTTACCAACACGAGATGTATGAGCGACTACAGCAAGGAATCAACGTGATTAGTGAGCTATAAACTAGCGAATATCAAAAAAGAAAATGTAATCTTATGTCTCATTGTACAAAAATATTGATATTACAATATAAAACATGAGACAAATCTCGGCAGGTTGTTTATACTGCTGTATACTTTTTGGTAGCTAAAAGGTTGGTATGAGTAATTTGTACCCAAGCAGCTGGTTGTATGGCCTTATGAGGAGAAGTATGTGTTCGTTCGTTTGATATTTGATCTGTTATGAAATGTATTTGGAACAACACAAGCCTAAAGGTTTAATTAGGAAAAAATGGTAATACATGAAAAGAAGAAGTGCATATTTTAGTCGAAGCTTCGAGCAGAATCCAATCGATGTCTGTCGGAGGCTCAAATCTGACAAAACAATAACTGCAGCCCAAACTTTACGGAACTGTAAAATAAATGAAAAATTATTCGTCGCACAGACACGAAGTAAGACAACAGAATTTTATTCTTTCTGTCAGGAATAACACGAGATGCTTGACCATTGGAAGTGAAACTGGTAGAAGTTTGTTCTACTTGTTTTCCTTTAAGCCACAGTGTAACCACCTCCGTCAGGTGCCAGAAAATAAGACAGTGGTTTTTTTGAGGAGTCATATCCTTAATCCAACAATTAATCCTGAAGTCTGTCCGAGCTACAGCAGCCGTGAGGTTACCAAGAGGCAGAGTACCAACACCACCAGCGAGACATTAGGCAAAATGGCACCGTTTCCCGGAGCTGCGGAATAGGAGATACAAGTTTTAAGAAAGATTGAAAACAAAGACACAACCAAACAAATCAAACAATATAGTAATATATAAGTAAACGCTACTGACGCTTTTGGATACGGTAGTTTCATCATACAAGAATGTCTGAAGGCTGCTTAATAAAACCACTTCTTGTCCATTTTGGGAGATTAATTTTGTTTTGTGTTTTCTGTGAATAATTGATTAATTCTTTATCGAATGTATGATGCATGCATGATCCCAATCAGGGGCCGATCCAGAATTTTCCAAAAAGGGGGGGGGGTGTGAACTAAAGCAGCAATGGTGTAACGCCCGCGAGCGCGTGGGGTCTATGGCTCGCTTAAGGGCACGGAGGTGGATTCAACTAGGAGTTCCATGGTGCAATGTCAGGCAGTATGACCCCTTTTTATGCCTTTGTCACATTTATGGGGCTGAGCCCTCTTTTTTTCTTCTCCCTCCCTCTTTTTCTTCTCTTTTCATTTATTTATTTTTCCTTCTTGAATCAAGGGAAGGGGGCGTGCACCCCCAAGCCTTCCTGGATCCGCCCCTTTCAATTTCATACCAACTTTGTGCTTGATGTGTGTAAAAAAAAAACCTGTTTACTTCATGGTACTGCAAAACAAGTCACGTGCATGCATAATCACAGAAACATGGGACAAAATAATAACATGCTGTGAGCAATGATTCAAAAGAATCCTCACCAAGGTTAACTACCACTCAACCGAAAGGAATTTACTATTGCTAATTGATAATACATGTACAATACCCTTTTTACCTTGTCGCTATGAAAATCCTCGATTGCCTATAAACAAACGGTACATTTCCAAAACGTTTTAGTTGAAAAATTGTACTGCTGAGTTTCACCTTAACTTAAACTGACAATGAGGTACTCAGCTACTAGATAAACATCTTCCAATCTGCTCATATCGGTAGACAGTCCCGTGTTTTCATGGACAAACGTTTCTGCTTCCTGTCAATATATTTCGATTCACGTTAACGAATGTTCTATAGCTGAACTTCTGTGTAAGGCCCGGCATTGGAGAGTGGCAGACAACATAAAAATGTCTCGCATATTGTAGGTAGACTAAGTTCAAATAAGTAACTTACCTTTCCAGCCAATCTGTTCTCCATTCTTTCGATTGGTCTCTGTGAGCCACGTCATCAGTGGCTCAAAATAGGCATTGATAGCGTCGGCAGATATTGCCCTTTGACCCGTGATGGCTTCCATGGCGTCCGGCCAGGGCTTACTACAGCCCAGCTTCAACATGTTGCTAAAAGAGAACAAACACAAACGGAAAATTCTCAAGATGTATTTTTTTATATATATAATTAAACTTTTATTTTTTTACATATAATTAAACGGAAAGTTGTTCAAGTTTCCGTTCCCAAGAGTTAGGTGATTGATATCAGGTGCGTGGCATCGATTTCTGTCAATCGGTAGTCACTTCACTTTGCTTTTCTATGCCCCGGCTTTGACCACTACCCGCCAAAATGGCAGTAGTGAACGTAGCTTATGGGATAAATGCATAAGACAAAATACATAAAGGCTATATTATTGGTTATTAAACGTACTAAATTAGATAAATCAAGCTCCACCGTTCATCACTTGTGTCGCATTGAAATATCTTTTTGTTATCTTAATTGAGATGAATGAAAATAGCTGTTGCAGAATCTAAGGTTTTGTTGCAACAACATGAAATCTTTTCGTACGCGAATTTGGTTCCTGCCTCTTGGGACTTATAGAAGTCACATCGGTGGAGAGGTCCTGTGTGCCCCGCGGCATCACAAAGGGCTTTCTGGAACTGAAACTGGATAATGGTACGCATGTAGTATCTGCAATGAGAAACAAGCCCAAAATCAGTATGTCAAATACACCACCACGTGAAACCGGATCCGCCATTTGTCTTACCTAACCTATTTCACTGATTGCTGTGATTAGATAGATTTGACAGGCGTGAATAGGCCTAATGGAGGGATGGTGTGACGTTGTCGTTGAAGTTTTTGAACCTCTTGCTTACCCAAGGAACGGATAGGCCACCACGATGTGATACATAGCGCCAGGGTCAAAATCATCTTCAGTCCGTGATACGGGCGCCTCAGTGCCCACAAGGTCATGCCTGAATCGTCCAGAGAAAATAACATAACAAAAACGGTACCAATTTAACCTTTTTAACCTGCAGATGACAGCATTTTCTTGCTTTCCTTGGTCAATAGCTGTTTCAAGTTAAAGTTCCAGCCGGAGTTTCACCTATATTAGGATACTTTGACTCCAATTGTGTCGAGTTAATACGGTCAAACGGGTCAACACGCCTTGAACATACTGACCATCTACAGTTCCTGAAATCATAACGTGACTAGCTCCTGATCCAAGGAACCGATCGATTCTTCAAGAAGTCGGCTTCTTTTGTGTATTAAACTTACTTAAGTTGCCACCACCGTTCGGTCCATTTATCTTCACTGATGTCACCAGCGAAAACATCCCATCGCCACTGATCCAACGCTAAGCTGAATGGTAGAGTACCAATGGTGTTCAATGCCGTCTTCAAAAGGAAGTTGATGTCAGTTTCTAAAGATAGAGCAGAGCATCAACTCAATTATTAATGCTACATGTATATCACGTGGAATCTTTATTCGGCTGGAGTCCTGAGGATGTTAGAAAAATAGCAGAACATTTAGAAATGCACCTTCGTCAGTGCCGCTACCCGGTTCCAGTAAACCTATGTCTGGGTGTGACAAGTGAGCAGGGGTGGATATCGACAAGGTCATGACCTCTCCAACTGCCTCGTGGAAGGCACCATTGGCACCGTCCCTAAACGGGAAGGGCAGGTCGCTGTATTGCATCTGGTACTGGGTGTGGCCCAACTCATGATGAATGGTTTGAAAGAAATCCATGGTGACCTCTGTGCACATCTTAACCCTAGGATGCGGAAAGACGAAAAAAAGACGTCGAACCTGAATACAATTTTCAGATTACCACGCGAGCTACATTTATGGAAATATTACCTGCATAACTTATCATTTTTTCCCAGTTGAATTAGTTGCCCCTTCTAACCCACCTGAAGTCCTCCCCGTTTCCCAGATCCCATGCTGAGGGGTGACACACGACCTGTCGGCCGTCCTTGGGCTTCACAATCATAGAGTTGCTCCAGAAGGCCGGATTGACTCGCAGCAGACCAAGGGAAGCGAAGAAGTCGTCGGCAAGCTCAAACATTATCCGCGGAGTGAAATTCTGCCGTAAAGAGCATGAGCGAAGAGCAAAATGAAAAACAATCCTCACATAGAATCTCTATTTATCGAATTAGAAATCCGATTGGTCAAATGTCATCCACTCCAGTATCCTGGTTTTCTTTTAAAACGAGACAGCTTTCACATGTTCCTGTGCTGTCTGAATTCTCACTAACTGTATATTGGTAAAAGTCGGATTTTTGTAATTCCTAATTCATCCGACCAAAGAAGTTCGACCCATTCTTGTCAGGCAATCTTACCTTGGCAACCATGGTATCTGTAACATCAATGTTTGGCCGATCTGGATACGGCACTACCTGACCAAATATATTGCCCCAGAACCGTCCCCACATATCACCTGTGATAGGAAATTGTCATTCTTGTTTAATTTCAGTTTAAATTTGAATTGTTGTGTTGAAATAGCAAGCAATCACGCGAAAGCTTTCAAGTAACATAAATAAAGATTCTAATGGATAGAGTTCATTGTAAAAATATATTTACCTAGTAAACAGGATGGAATTTTTCCCTTGACATCAACTTTCGAGCCATGGGTTTTGTGCATGATGCGTCTTACATAGGCGTGTAGCTGTTGGTAGAGGGGCAGTATTTGATCGTAGATCTTGTAAGCTTCATCGACGATGGTGGCGCTTTCATAATCAGAGCGCCAATAAGCACCCATGTCCGCATGACCTAAAGGAAAACAATAGCGATTGCGCATTAGAATTCGATTGTGATGATGTGTTCCATGTTTTTCTTTTAGGAGAAACTGCTCTTTGGTTATGAGTAACCATGGCACCAGAAGCGACTCTCTATCTCACCGTTGGCCACTGCTGCTTCATTTGCCAGTTTGACGAACTTTTTGTAAAGGGGTTTGTTTGGTACCCCGACTGCATCGCGGAAGCCTTTCCAGGCCCAGACTAATTCATCCCAGTTGGTCGAGGTGGCCATGATGTGGGCCAAACCTGTTAAGGAACCAGACGAAACAGACAGATTGTCGGTCAGACAAACAGACAAGGCAGAAAATGACAAATACAATACAACAGCATGCAGGAATTTAGATACACAGATAAACAAAGAAATTTACAAATTTTTTTTTCAAAAGATGAATTATCAATTTGTACAAATACAAATACGTCATTTACATCGGATGGTACAATATTTGAATAATGTATCCAGTTTACATCCTTACCAGGCTCTAGTTGCAAACATTCTGTTGGTTGGTCTTCCTTGCAGACGGTGCCAGCACTGTAGTTGTCAGTCATCTTATTCACCACATTATTGTACTGTCAAGGTAATTAGAAAGAAGTGCATATCCGCTCCGATTGGAACAAAAGAGGACGTGTTTCTTGGTACTCACCGCAAAGTTACGCCATGAGGCGCGCAAGTATATGCGCGTTTAACGTAGAGCACGCTGAGTACGCGTAACTAATTCACTCCCATTGATCTCCATTATTGTGGGTGCGTTCGATTAGCTTACACGTGGAAGTCAAACTTACACCAGAGCGTTCGTTTAGCCATCACGTGATCTTTGTGCCTGCCCTGGTGTCAGCCACCACTAGCCCAGCTGGCGAGCGGGTCTCTAGGGGCTGCCCGAGTGTAATGATCACGGATGGACTGTTCGAGCATGGATATCATGGAACGTGGCGGGGACTTGACCTTTTTCCCAGAATGCTTTGGCAAATACGCTGCAGCGTTCGATTAGCCTCATTTCGAGGCTTCCCTTGCGTGTAACACTGGTGTATCAGGGAAGCTAATCGAACGCACCCTATAGTCTTTGCGTACAGGCAGTACGCGTGCAAGAACCCGCTTGTAACCACCTGTCCTTCTTTTCACCGATTGGGGGCGCACTTCAGCTCGGGGCAGATTCAGGTCATACTTTCCATTCTGTTGCACGAATGTTCAAGTACCTGACAACTGTGATAATAGAAACTAAAAAATGAAAATGGCTCGAAAAATGTTAATTTAATTTTTTTGTGTCTCTTAATTCACTGAAATATTAACTTACAGAGATTCAACTATATCCCGATGAGTGATTGATACTAGCCTTGGTTAAGTCGATAAATATTTTTTAAACGCAAACCATACCTCTTCAACCTTGCTAGGCTCCAGTGCAGCCGTTCCTATGTCTTTGATCTTTTGAAATTGCCGCTTAACATCTTCATCAAAGCCGCTTACATCAAATCGACTTGCGTTCTGGTATGCCTCTTGTCGAAATGCGGCTGAAACTAGACTAGCCTCCACCTATTTGAACGGGAACCAAGCAACAATTAACCTTTGGGATCCGTTTTACGAATTCTAACATCAATTTTGTGAAGGCTATAATTCCTTACTAAAGATGTCAATTGCAAACAACAAAGAAAGGACAGAAACGCGGTTTACTTTATAGGCAGTGAGATTCATCTCTCTCCCCCGAACCATATCCGCTCAGAGCGGGAACAAAAGAGGGCGTGTTTTTAAATGAAATTGTTGGTGCTTTGGTACGAACTCAATGCGTGTAGGCGCTCGAGTTTATGTTGTGCGTTTGACGCAGAGCAAACTGAGTACGCGCAAAGAATTTTTCTGGAATGTTTTGTCTTCGCTAGTCTTGGGCCGTGTCCGAAACGGGCTTCCAGAGGTACGGCTAGGTCTATTATCTGCGCGTCTCCACGCATTTCCAATGGAACAAAGACCTAGACCTAACTCTAGACAAGAGATTCGGATGCAGCCTTAGTTCCAAGAACTTCCAGTAGTTATTCCGTGACAAGAACCACACACGTAGGCCTACACTGTTAGAGGGCGCTATCACCACACGAATCGTTATGATAACGATTCATGAGGTGATATAGCACCCTGTACATGTAGATGTAGATGTACATACATGTACATGTATAGTACGCGTGATGGTTCGCGGTGTTATGGAACAACTGGAAGGTCTTGGAACCAAGACTAGGTCTTCGCGTGCATGCCGAACGCGTGCAAGAACTTCCTTGGAAAACTTCGTTCCAGTCTACCTCTCTATCGCCGATGAGGGTGCCTTTCAGCTCAGGGCGGATCACAGACATCGGCCCTTTTCCAACACGCGACTTGGGCTCCGTCTGAGGCTTCGTTCCCAAAACCAATCCCTGATTGTGGGCCTGAAGCGTTTAAATTAAATTGGATTACTGTAATTTCTGGCTCTCTTGCATCTTATTTGATGTTTTGTGGCACTATTAGACTAATTACTGCGCTTACGGCTTCAAAGTCAGCTAATTAAAAAACAGGTGAAGCCTGAGACGGAGCCGAAGTTGAGTATTGGAAAACGGCCATATAAACGCATAGACCGCCAGGTTCCATTCAAAACTACGGGGGGGGGTCGTGATCTACGCGGGGCCTGACTAAAATCAAAACTATGGGTAAATTCATTAATTCACCCCTCGGTATATGGAATTTACGCACAGTTGAAGAATCCCAGCCATAAATTCTATGAAGCCATTTTTCGATTGTAAAAGACCCCCTGTATTTACTTAATCTGGCCCATAGGGATTCAAAACAATGCGGTTACAACATTTGAAAAAAATATAGCAGTACCGAAGAGCAAAAACAGGTGAACGTAGTCGGAAGCACATGTAGGCCTAAACAAATACAGGCAATGTAAATACGTTGCACGTAATGCGCAATGGACGCGCTGCCATCCGTCGCTTCGCTCATTGTTTTGCCACATACTTTTCAAAATCACGGTTTTAGAATTAGCGTGGCTGGTTCTCGTATTTTCACGAACAGCTCGGTTTGTTGTTCGTGGGTCTGCCGCTCTGGGAACGAACAAGTGGTTATTGCTGGTAGTTGCATGCAACATGACGGCGACCATGTACGTTATTCGAGAGTTAATGTTTGGATGGGCTGAATTCTTTTTTATTTAAACAGGAACATTGATTTTTGTGTTATGGAAAATGTTAATGTTAATTTTGCAAACCTTCCCATTGTCGGTGGCTTTGGAAGCCAACTGTCTGCTTTTACATGTGTTCAAACATCAAAATATCAAGGACCTGGCTTTTTCCATTATCACAGC
The DNA here is from genome assembly GCF_054643075.1 of Acanthaster planci. Taxonomy (NCBI): domain Eukaryota; kingdom Metazoa; phylum Echinodermata; class Asteroidea; order Valvatida; family Acanthasteridae; genus Acanthaster; species Acanthaster planci. Next base: position 15,846,756 of record NC_141787.1, on the reverse strand, counting down.
TGGGGGCGGTTCCCTTAAGAATTCGCCTGCCTGGTCTTTTTTGAAACTGAGTATGCATGTAAAGACATTCAAAATTAGTACAATTCTGAAGTCTCTATTTTTCCCAGAGGGGTCAGGCCCGTCAGATTTTTTTTCAATGTCCGATTGTTGTGGATACATAGGTAATTTATTACATTGTTACTATGTACAAAATAATAACCCTTACAGGAGAGGATAGTATTTTGTCGTTACCGATATAATTGCTTTTTATATTTATCTTCTCTTTTTGGTGGCCCGAGCGGTGTTTGAGCGGGGTCCCCCTTGAATCTGCGCCTGGCCTTCAACTCAATCAAGCATAAGGTTTTGTTGTTAGGGGGTCGACCCGCGTGCAACGAGAAAAGTTGACATTATTTTTGGATGACCTGCATCGGACAAATCATAGGATTTTCGTGAGAACGGCATGTCTGATGTTCCACAAAACTGGTGTCGAAATGATCACAAGACCTTACTGGGGAAACTCAGAAGGTTCGGTGCTAAGGAGGTACGTGGTAGTGGGGGGCGTGCTCGATACCCTAAATCTCCCTCTTGATACCCTGTACCGTGGAACACTGTTGTAACAAGGTACAGTGTATTTGGACTTCAGTACAACCTTGTTGTAACAGCTGCCTTGATAGAAAACAAACAAACAAAAAGATTTGAGACCTTAATCCCCCCGCTGTAAATATTACTTAGCATTTATTATAGTGTTCTTCTTATCTGTGTTGACTGTTCGTATGCCTTCGAGCAGAACTGGACTCAAGATTGAAGGCACTGATTGCCCTATTCCACTATGACTTGGTTCCTACACCATCATTGGTCCTATTTACACTCTCATCATGCATCAACCAAACACTGTGTACAGATAACGTGTAAATAAATACGGTTTATCGCCTTACTTCTCTTGTTAAGAATAAAACTTCACCATTGATAACGTCGCCATATAATTACCCATAATTCTGCAACATGAGCATATATTTGTTTGCATTAGGATTATTCTGTTTACAGACGAACCACACAGAAATTTAAGCTTGCAGTAAGCCAGGCTATAACAGACTACGTTTTAAAAAGCCTGCGAGCGGTTCGTTTACACTGAGTCGCAAAATGCAGAGTTTAGCAACGTTCAACTCAACTTTTCTGAATTCCCAGACAATGACGGACGCGCTTCAGGGAACAACTGGGCGCTGTTCAGTTTGTCCAACTATGCAACTGTTTATAAGGTTTTACAGCAGCCTACGTGATGCATTCACGTGAGAAAAAAATATCTGAAAGAATGCATGATGTCCTTAGGCTAACATTCAAGGTGAAAACACCAGGAGACATGAGGCTATTTTATAAATGAAAGATAAGCATTGTAGAGACGCAATCTTTCTGGGGGCCATGGGGACAGTCATTTTGAAAGAAAAACTCACCTTGCCCTCCCCCAACACAAGACATGGACTCGCCATACGGGCATCGCGAACAAATAATTAGCTATTATTCGCTTGAATTTTAACACGGAACTCCCTCGTATACTTGCACAGGAGTTATTACCCATAAAGGTCAGTTACATGGCAGCGTCTGTTGCATGCTTCGCCGATACCAGCATTAAAAATCGAAATATTCATTCAATTTTATAAATAGACGTGGATCTGACGCAAGGCGAGTCGTACGTACATGGTCGACCAAATGATATACATGTACATGTACACCGTTCAATGCATCGAGCTCAAATAACTTCAGTGCTATGTGTGAATACCGTTTCTTCTGATCTTAATAGCGTTACGGCTCTCCGGTAAAGAATCTTACAATAAGTTTAACTTACGTCTTTCTGCTGGTTGTAAGCAGTGACATTGGTGTAATATCCCCAGCTGGCCAGTGCACCGGCGTAGATAATGATTTGCGCTTGCTCTGTATAGTGTCTCAGAAATTCATTTGCCTCATTTTGGTCCGTGATAGGATCAGACTCCCTCGCTTGCTGGAGTGATGAACCGGCTTTGGCAGAAATCAGGGCAAGAAGAAGGGAAAGATACATTCTTGAGAGAACTCGGGACATGGTGGTTGCAGACAGGTAGAGGCAAATCAGTTTGCCTTACCACTTGCGTGTGCATATCGCACAATGCACGCAGCTGACTGACTCGCTTCAGTCGGCACAACAATCATAAACCCGTGTAATTTGCCAGTTAATTCAGTAAGTCGTATTTGAACATTGGTCCAACGCAGCCCCAGTGGTACGAAAGCCCATGTGTGCCATCTCTTTTTATTTTCAAGAGCAGTCATAACTACAGTGGCTTTCTTATATATTCCAGGGAACCACTCCGAAAATATAAATATATATATACAGACATCCGTTGATTCATAACTGGCCATGAATATGCACCTTGACGCCAGTTGGCGTTGGAACGGCGCCTGCTATGACTGTTAAAACCGATGTGGGAGTGACACTCTCTACCGGAGCGATTACACTGGAAGACGCTGTCTGCAGGTGGGGGAGCACTCTTGCGTTTTGCCCGTCGTGCCTCCGATGCCAGGCGCAACCTATCATCATCTTGAATCAGGCTCTGACGTAGGTTCCGGTTGTGCCTCCAACGCGAGCGATCCAATGCAAGCGTATAGCGTAACCTGGTAACACCGACAGTTATTGAGTACTGAAGTGTGACGTCACTGTGAACAAGATAGTGCAGTGCAAACGAATGGAGTACGCGCGCGTGTTGGTTCACGCGCTGGTTTTCGCGCTAATGCCTTTTACACACTAATTGTGCGGGTGACGTATTCACTTCGGTACTCTATTATAAGTAGACTACGCGCTCATCTGAGGTATTTATGAAAAAAGAATTCTGTTTCTCCACTTTTCTGCCATCAGACCTATTGTTGTACATTAAACTAAGGCAAAGCCCACGACCAGTACACTGTACTTTGTTTTATAAAGTTCCCGAAAAAATTACTGCCCTCGAAAATATTACTAGACGCTATCGAAACTGAAAACAGCTGCTCTCCGAAATAAAAAATAACTGGTCACGAAAATGAAATAGTTATGGCACTAACAGGCTTTCGTAAATGGGGGGGGGGTAGTCATTCCATTGTGCCATAATATGGGCTGAATATCAGTGGAGTTTCAAGCCTGCCTCTGGTTCTGTTCGCCCTGGTACATTCTTAATCCTTGAAGGGAGCTAGTGGGCAGAAAAAAAAACTAAATCTCCACTTTCCGTGCTTTGCCATTCACTGCAAAGTTGCAGGATCTGGTTATCTAATGTCCTAGGGTCATATATTGTTCTCCGAGACAGTCTCGGAGTAATATCAGTAGAAATGCCGGTCACTTTGAAGAGACTGTGGTGGAACTTTGATTGAATTACCTGTACTGCCATTGCATATGATGTAAAAAAATGCATTCTAATAAATAATTATAAATTAATACGGGCGATTCGCAATGGTGCACCTCCAAGAGTTTGCAACGCGTTGGCCAATCACAACGTGCGAAATTTGTCGACCCTTTCCAAAAGCGCACTGGGTTGACAGATTTCGCGCATTGTAATTGGCCAACGCGTTGCAAACTCCTGGTGACGCACTGTTGTGAAACCACTGTATTATGATAATTATAAATTATTTTCAAATAATCTTTTTACCCATGGTTATTAAAGGTACAGTCCATCGTTTGTAGCTATCAAGAAATTAACTGACAAAAATAGTTTTGTGCCCACATCAGAAAATGTTATTGTTCGTTTTATATGTAAATTTTGAATTTATTTCAACAAATATTTGTGACATTACCAAGTCTAGCTCTTGATCTTTCCCTAAGAGGGCGCTCTCATTATTCGCTTTGTTGATCTTAAGTGGCTAGCTGCGCGGCGTCCGAAATTTGTGGCTGTGGCCGCTGCAGGTAACACTTGTGCAGCTAGCGGCTGCAGCCACTTCCCGTACAATAGAGTGCTAAACCAAGCCGCAACACAACCGCGTGTATACCACAGCAAACGGGTCTTCCCCTACCTCGTACGCCGCGCCGTTACCAAATAATCACTTAACAATAACAGTGCAATGGCCGTCAATTTGAGGAAGTCTTTCCAGCCTTTTGTAAGTTTTAAAACGATCAGAAACAGTGTCTAAAATGGGCATCGACTACGGTAGGATCAAGAGAAATTTACGGAAAATATTTTGTTGGTTAACAGTTTGCAGACGCGTTAGGCCCTAAGCGTGTTAAGTAGGCCTCAACTTACCGACAGTTCCATGATATACATGTACATGTAGGCCTACGGACAACACTTACACTTGATACCCCTTTGCGCAAACTAGACTACAGAGACTTGCCTGAAAAAAAAAGTGTTTTCTAAATAAATGATTGGCAATTTCCCCAGCTCAAGTTTAGCCTTTTAGGAGATGTTATTAATATTACTTTCTAATGCTGCTGCTAAAAATGATTTAAGGGAAAATTAGTGTTGTAATTAATGGAACTCTTTCTGAAAAATTCTTTCCTCCATGCATTCTGTCTGCATGGAGGAACATGATATACGCACCCACAATATAGGCCGAACTGAAATCAGTATTAAAGCTAATTCTGTTATGCTTCATGATCATGACGTTAAAGCATATGTAAATGTAGGTCAGAAAATGCCTGTGGCATTTTCCGTCTTTGTGTAACACAAACACTGTTTCATGTGTACCATTTCAGAGTGGGCGGAGTGCGCAGTCCCTGAAGAGCAGTCATGATGAGGTCTACGGGCTTCTTTCAACAATCAAAGGGAGCGTGAAAGCTGGATCCAAGCAACTCAGAGATGTTGTCAGTGATGGGCAGTACAAGGTGGAACTGGTCTTGATTTCTCACTTCCAACCATCCTTATTAACCAAGGGATTTACTGAAGGAAGACTTCCGTGTTTGGTCTCCACCCGTTCAGAGTTTTCAAGTATTATAAATGGTGCTTTCTCTGTTCTCCCTTACTGAACCCATTTTATTTTGCTGATTTACCCCAAATACACGTATAATGCACCCCTTAACTTTGCGTTTATTACACTCAAAACTTGTGGAGATCAGACTCAAACATAGAACCCTTTTCATCTCTTTAACCATTTCCACCAGCTGTAAACTAACGGAAAAAAATACGCATGAAAGTTAGTGAAGTCAGTTCTCTCTCAAATTGTCAAAAGACAAGTGATATGTCATTGTGTCTGTGAATAAAGTAATCTATCTTGATATCCCGTAGGGTTTGGTGGAGTACATAGCTTGGGACTTACTACCCATCCTTGGTCCTCACCTCTCACATAAGGAGAAGAATGAAGAGATCTACAATGACTGCGTCCAGATTGTTCTCCGACTGGCTGAGGTGAGCAGAAAGTTTATCTCCCATCAGTGACATCACACTGACACACTTGTGCTTGGAATGTTTCAGATGCACTGGGCTAGCGCTTGGATAAGCCCCAATGAATGGTTTGAATTCAACTCTTTCCACATATGAGGAATATCAGAAATTCATTGTAGGGATTTTTTGGATCAAGCTCCAAAGACATCTTACTGTTAGGTGTATGATTTTCGCTTTCAGCTTGGAAATCCTAAGGAGATGTTTATTGGCATCCTCGAGCAGCTGGATCGATTTCTAGACAGCCTGGTTCACAATGACCTCCTTGAACCACTTCAAACAGGTACGCATATACATGCCTTCATACCAGGACCCAGTTCCTGCTTAGCAGGAAATTCTGGTCAGCATATTTGTTTGCTAAGAAAATTCGGCAAATAACCAGTTCTGGTGTAGCTGGTAATGGACAGGTAGGGGCAGTGTCAATTATTCAAGTATTTGGATATTCTATCAATTATCAAATATTTGAATATTCATTTCCAAATTGAATATTCAGAGTGATGAATTTCCTTGATGATTTCTCAGTCATCCGACGTCTAGGCCTTGCCAAACCTCTCTACTACAATCAACTCCTGACCAACCTGTATTCACACATGGAACGGCTGAGTGTACCCAGCGTCAATGGTATGGGGGCTATGGAGCGTCGGCTGATCGGCCAGGATGCTGACTATTCCAAGATGGAGACCACCACACTGGTTCTGCTGGAATTCTTGGTGCCGATGGTACGTGACATTGAGGCTGCGCTGGTGACGAAGCAGCTGAGCCACACCCCCAAAGTAGGTGAAGCTTCAAAAGACTGGTGTATATAACACTATCCGCTCATTTCTCAATTGCCTCTGTGATTTGACTCTCTAATCAACAATGCTGAATCATTCTGTTGCAGGAAATTAAAGAAATTGAAGCTACAAGAACAGAGATAATGAAATTGTAAGTGAAGATTTATCATCCTTGTGACCTGTGCCTGTTATGAATGTTACAATAAAACTGCACAACGTGACTTTTTTGAATGGACGTACGTTTACAAGGTTGAGTGCTTTTTTGTTGCCTACAGCGTGTTAAATATTCTCGACCATCCCCTGATTGCGATCGAGTTCAAATATCAGGATGATGCAGATGAAGAAGCGGCTGAGATGGAGGAGCTAGGCATCAGTGAGGAGGCCAGACAGCGAGTCATTCCCAGACAAGAGGAGTTCTCACTGAGTAAGAAGGCTGCCGAGCAGTGTATGGTGAGTTCCCTGGAGGGTAATCCTCAAGTCTGATGAACTATTCCCAAAAATGATTTTCTAGAAATCCGATTGGTCAATATGTCTGAGCTGGCAAACTGGAGGTTGTGTGTTTGAAGCCCGTCAAAGAATTATTTTTCCCTGGGGTATCAGAGAGGTCTTGGTATGCTTGGCCCAGAATAGCTCATTCTTGTCAATTAAACAGTAAAAAAAAATCAACAAACAGACCAACTCAAAACACATTTGATTGACTTGTTAACCGTATCTACACTTTTAAGCAGGCGGTTCATATTATCATTAATGATGCTGAAGAGTTGTCAGGTTTCTGAAGTTGGAAGTGCCATTTAAAAACCTATTAATATTGTTATTATTCTTATTATAAAGCACATTAATTTTAGCAATGACACTTTTGCAAATACCTGTGAATATTCTTGTTAAAGAAATGCAAGATCTGAGCAGCATCAGTAACTTTGTGTGATCTTCTGCAGCTGTATCTTGACTTGATGGGCTGCAGCTTCAGCTATTTGCTGCTGTATGCCAGCCAACACCCAGTCAATCTGGACACGCTTAGCGAAAAGCTCAAGAGGAACGCCCTGAAGGAGCAAGGAGAGGAGGTTAAAGACGAGACCCTCCCTGTCCTGGGGCTGAGTTGCTTCTCCTACATGGTCCTAGTAGAGGGTTACCAAACCAACCGCATGCCATCCGTATACAGGTGCGCTGAAGAAAGTGTAGTCGTCTGTGAAAGCTCTACAGCAATCTCTGCTCTCGATAAATTGTTGATTTGTTTTTATTCTCCAGTGCTGTCTACATGATGCAGATAATGATGCCTTATATTGAGGCCATGTTAAGACGAACCGAAGAGCCAATCCTCTGTAAAGGTTTGGTAAGTAACAGACTTTTAACCTTTGTTATCCTCTGTTGTTTCTGCTTTTTTGCAAAGATATTTCATTTGAAGGATCCCACAAGCTCTTCATGTTAGGTTATCCCCATTGATACCCTATACACTGATCTACTGATGTGATTCATTTTGTAGATTGGATGTTCTTATTCAGGTCTATCAGGTTTGTGCACAACCGCAAGAGAGAGCTAGGCACCTGGAAACCAAATGCATTGTGGTTCATCTGACTGGTTCATTCAGGCCTTAATAGGTGTTTGACAGGGTCCTAGACAATGAACCTTTTGCGAGTTAAATTTGAATAACATCTGGTACACTGAGTTCTTTCGATTCACGTTAACATAACAATTTGAATCCTCCACGCTAAAGACATTGTTGCTGTAGCTTGTGATTTGGGGCAAGGTTTTGCTTAGTTTCACAAGAGATGCCTTGCACCGATACACTGTTTTAAATGGATTCAAAGAGCACAAAGGAACCAGTCTATTTCAGAGATGGTGGTCGGTAAGCAAAAAACTTGCCCCAAATCACGAGGTATAGCAACAGTGTCTTTAGTCAGGGGAATTCCAATTGTTATGTTTATGTACGGTCAGATAACTCCGTGTACCAGATTTTATTCAAATCTAATTTGCCAAAGGCTTATTCTCTCAACCCCAGCAGATAGACTCTGTTGACTGCCGCCGATAGGGGGCCATGTGCAGACAACAACGCATATTCTTATTTCTGATGCAGGAACTCCTGAAGTCACTTGTCGACAGACTGGATGACCTATCCCTGAATTCAAGCGTGATTGATATCAAAGGAAACTATCTGCAGGTGTCAGAGTGCTTGGTACAAATTATGGTGTATTGCTCATCTAAGTTACTGGTACGTGAGCGATTTGATTGATTGGCAACTGACTAACACTAGATCATGAGATTTGATGCTCTTGAGAAGCCGGGAAAGTACCTTGGCCGCAAAATGGATCAAAGATTTTTCTTGTATTGCTGAACAGCGAAGGATGTCTGTGGCTATTGTGGTACCCTACATGAATCGTTTTGACTGGAAGGGACGTCATCACATGCTGCGTTCCCTGCTGAGCACAACAAGACATCCAGGTGCCAGGGGCATTCTTATCGGCCAAATCAAGGAATACATCCATATCACATTGCAGGTTTGTGTCCGAAAATTTTGAAGACTACGTGTCTCTTTCAGCAAGCGGGGACATTAACGAGATTGCTGCTCTTTGATCAAGCTTATTCTACTGCAAAGTGACTCGTTTACGTGTCTCATTGTAAAGTTTGTATTGGAACTTGGAAGCATGCACAATATGGAAGCACCGCTACACTGGCAATATAGGAGGCATTTATATTGAGGTGGATCACTGATTTTTAAAGTATCTCATTTTCAAAACTTAACAATATTTACGGAAAGAACAAAGAAGAGGTGAACATCTAGTTCTTATTTTAACATTTCAAAGGGATACTGGACTAAGTTACTGCCCAGAGCTGTAAAGAGTGTCAAGATAATAAAGGAATGGATGATTCATTTTCAGTGTGATGAAAAAAATAGCTGGTTCATTGGGCGTCGTTTTGCAGACCTTTGTAGCATGGTCTTCAGGCTTGACCACGGCATTCGGACCGACTTATTGCACAGTGCTGACAAGTGAGTAGAGAATACCATCAAGATACCATCAGTCAGTCCGAAAATCTGCCCTTTAGAGTGCCATGTTCTTGTTAGATTTGCCAGATGAGCCTTTTATCATAAAGATATAGCACCCAGATATCTCCTGCATCACTTAGAAAGTAGAGATGAAGACAGTAGGTATCAAAATTTGAACCCTCATTAAAATTAAAGTACTACGATGTCTATGTGATGGTAAATTGGCACTTGGTCGGTAGCCAAAATGCATTGTTACCCACAGACTGAGTTGGCTATGTTACTGTGTTCTCTCACCCACACACAGAGAAATTGCATCTCTGAATTTCCTGCGATACCTGCTGCTACGGGATTCTGGGGCTGAGCATTTGATCGGTATCTGGCTGTGGATCGAGATGATCCAAGAGGGTTACCTAAATCCTCTTCAGACCTGCCTGTCCATGTCTTTATCTCATTACCGACTGAAAGTGGATTCCACTAAGAAAGAAATACAGGAGGGTATGAAAAAATCTCACTGGATAAATCTGTTTTTCAGTCGCTAAACCTTTTATATTTGCGGCACCCTTGGTACACGTAACTGCATATCAGATACATTAGACATTTTAACTAATTCCTCTCTGTATCAAATTGTTAGCTGTCTTCTTTTTTGTAGTTTCAAACTTTATTACATGTATAATTTTTTAAACTATCACTTCTTCAAAAATCGAAACAAAAACAAACTAGATACATGCAATGTCACCAACTGCCAACTACATCAGAGTGTTTCTTTGAATTCTAGCGAGGCTTTCAAATAAGCATCTGACAGGAAAACTGACGGTTGCTGGGAAAGAGTACCCACCAATGCCTCTGGACGAACAAGTTAAGGTACAACTCATATCAGATCTTTGCAACCTTCCAACCAATGTTTCGTGTTTGCCACTAAATCCGTTGAGTATGCAGCACTGTTGCACAAACTGTTGGGCATAATTCTACCAATCCCAGTTTGAAGAACTGATGTAAGACCAGATATTCAAGGATAAAAATGCAATTAGTCTGTTGGTTTAGAGAAATTTATTTCCCTGTAGTAGAGCTTTTCAAATATTTGACAGTTTTGTGTTTTACAGGTCACCAGAAACTTGTGAATTTATTTTTGGAATGTGAAGTCAAGATGCAATAATTTGTGACGCATACTCGTTGGTACTCATTACCATTTATAAAGTGTGATGAGGAACTTGCTATACTTGTGACAAGTTATGAGAGACAAATGATTGGTTCTCTGCAGGTTTTGGAAAATTCCTTGTACACAATTGAACTCATCGATTGCGTCCTTAGCCGTGTGAACGAGATTATAGCAGCGGGCAAAAATCCGCAACCAGCAGAGGGCGTCACAGTAACAAGCTCTTCATCTGGTGGCATGGATGGTGCTGGTGTTGATAGTGTCACCATGGATACATGAAGGACGAGGATGAACCAGTCCAGAACATTTGGATTTGGGAAAACGTGTTACACATTTCCAAGAAATATATATAAACAGTTGACATTAATATAAGACTAGGTGCCTTTCATTTGGCTTTTTTTGCCAGGATAGTCCATTGGCTACTGCTTTGATTGAACTGAAATATCTGTGTAGTTTGTTGATGATATGAGCTTCAAAATCGATTTTAAATGTTCCCACAGAATGGACAAAGGTTTCCATGGCCTTTTACTCAAATAATCTCTTGCCTGCGATGTCAGATTCCTATGAATAATTAAGAGTGATGTTTGGAGATTTTACCAAGATGGTTGCTCGGTGTAAAATCTGCAGCACTGGAAAGACACTTTTCCCAAGTCAACATCGTGAATAAAGTAAATTAAAAAGCAAATCTCCCCCAAGTTATTTCCCAAAACTTTATGATAAACGTCTTTAACAAATGCATCCAACTGTGAGATGAGAGTTTATTTTATTCCAAACCAACGTCACATTCATTTTTTCTTTGTAGAAAAAAAGTCAACTTATCAAAGCTTCAGAGCAGTTGGGAAGTCTGAACCACTGTGTCGTGCCCATGCTTTGAAGCATATACATGTATTTAATAATTTACTTCAAGTACATGTAATTCACAAATGTCTCTGAAAACCCAATATCAAATATCTGTCTGCTGCCCTGGAGAAGGGCATATCAGCTCTGACCAGGAACAAGAGGGGGCATATTCCCACACGATGGTGGGAACTTGCACACAGGATCATGTGCATTTGGTAGGGGTCATGCTTAATACACACAACCAATTTCTATTTAAAGGTATGTCCTTGGCACACGTCCCTTTAGAAAAGTGCATCATGTCTTCCATGTGTGTATAAATACGTCATAGTGTAGTGTACTCCAAGTTACATTTTGCTGAAATTAAAAGAATTTGTAAGCACTCCAGGGGTAACTACTCATTGATACATGTACTTTAATCTTTCACAGCTTTGTAATCTTGCAAGTACTTGATGAAAATGAGAACATGTGGAGAAAAGGGTTACAGTAAATGGTGCTTGTAGTTTTGACTGTATACTACATAAAATTGTGGTCATTAAGAATGGCTGTTGTCCCATGTAAGCATTAAGTAGTGCAATACAAGTACATACATGTCTGCAGATACATGCAATGTGCTGAAAGTTTGTAGAATGCAAATCAAACTTACATGTACACACCTAGTGTGGACCCATGAACTAAAGACGTCCCTCATGCAGGTTGTGCAAACTTTGTGTAGACTAACCCTGAGGTCCAGTTAACCCCCTTTCTGGGGGCAATCTTAAATTAAGGTTATACAGAAGAGGAACATTCAAGGAAGCCAAAAATATTCCAGCATTCACATTGCAAGAAAACTGAGTATTTTCACAGAGGTTTTAAGCTACGTCGATGTCCAAACCAGGTAGGTGTAGGTAACATAAACCTGCATTGCGCTGCTGAACGTGACACCGGAAATGAAATGCTAGATACAAAATGGCTGCAGGTTGTGGTTCTAGCATGATTCACATGCATGATAAATTTCGTCCTTTCAGAATCTTCCCCTTAAAGTTTTGTTAATTGCCGTAATAAAGTATTACAAGTGTGAATGCATTTCGTCTTGACTAGCCATTATTCAAATGTGCTAATGCCTACTTGATATCTGAGAAATAATCATGAATGAAATTGAGATTTCAGCAAAGAAAATGGGGCATATAATTATGAACACCATAATGGAGTTGTCTCATTATGCTGAGAAATGTGGTTCTTCAGACTGGACGTGAAATCAGCTGGTGGCAAAGCCGAGATGTGACCACCATTAAAGGCAAATGGACAGCGGAAGCCTGTAGTAACAAGTGCAACCTTCCTACAGATATGAGCAACGTTGCTTTCTGAAATTCTGATAGACATGCAATTTGGTTGTTCCTTTACTGAACATCAAAAAACCGTACAAAAACCCCTTTCCTCCATGTTTATGATGAATAATTCTGTAATGCATGAGCGTACATGTAACAATATCACTAAATATAGACTTGAAGGTACAAAAATGCAGGTTGTACACTAATATATGAAATGAATGTAAAGAGAAAAGAGAAACAGATGATAGCATGACTATTTAAATTGTTTTTGTCAAGTGGGTGAAAAAACATGAGTCTTCATTGAAAAGAAATCACTTTAAAAGGGATTTTTCCTGCAGCCTGCACAGTTTAGAAGTCAACCGTTTTGTCCTGTTACTAAAACGCACTATACAGCCTAAACTTTCAATGACTGTTCAGTAAATTTTGGCAGCAACGACAATGGTGGTTACTGTGCCTCATTGTGCAGCATCCGATGACGACGCGTTTGATGTTTCTTCAATATTGACGGCCGTATAAACCCCTTACCACACAGCTCACAATGATATGGGTACTTGCCACTGTGATGGAACATGTGATCTCTTAACTGACGCTGACGGGTAAAAGGTGTCCCGCAGATCCTACAGGTAAATTGAGGGACACTGGCGTGGGTGAGAAGGTGTTCTTTCAAAGTGAAGTTGTACTTGTAGCTCTTGCCGCAGAGGTGGCAGACATGTCTGTTTAACCTGCAGGGACTTGAGGATGGCCTCGCATTTCTCCCGTGCAAGGATTGCCGACTTCCTCCTTGAGTAATCTGACTTGACGATACCGGGGTAATACTATGGAAGACTTCAGGCTCTTGGGAGATACATGCACCTTCCCAAGACATAATTTGTAACTCTCCATCTTTGTTCTGATATGGTTCCTCTGCAGAGCTTGGCTGTTTTGGGTTACATTGGTCCTTGTTTGGAATATCCGTGTTCTGGGGAAAGATTGGTTTCGTTGTACTTGGGCCTACATGAAGGAGTGATGCCACATCTGCTGGAAAGTGACCACATTGGGTAGCTGCTCCAGGGGATTCATCTACAGCGTCTTCTGTTGGCTGATTCTCTGGTGTTGCCTCTGAATGTCTTCCACTGGTTGTTATCTCAGACAGGCTGAAGTCTTGGGTCCTGATTCCACTCCCCTCACCTGACTGACACTGGTGTCTCTCATTCAGTTGCTCATTATGGATCTTCTTGTGCTTCGTGAGGCTGGTGCCATTGAAGAATCCCTTGTTGCAGACCGGGCAGACGTAAGGCATGACGGTTCGGTGCATTCGCATGTGGCGTTGTAAATGCTGCGCCAGCTTGTAACCCTGCCCGCACACATCGCAGAGGAAGATCATCCGTCTGTCCAGTCCATGGTTCAACTGGGCGTGTCGACTGAGAATCTGTATGCTTCCAAACGTCTTCTTACAAATCCCGCACTGGTAAGGTTTTGAAGCCGGTTTGTCCACATCGACAGAGCTTGAACTCCGAGTCACTGCGATGGGTGGATTCTGAGCTTCAAACCCAGGCACCAGTCTTCTTGGGAATGGGGTCTGAATACTAGTATCCACAGCGTTTGTCAAGGATTGCAGCTTCCTCATGGGGAAGCCAATTGGGTAGGTTGCAGCCATTTGGGAGGAGGGTGTGGTTGTGGCGGCAGCATCATTACCTCCACAATCAAGATACAAGTTGGACCCACATGCATGGCATTCTCCTGTTTCACTCTCTCCAAGAACAACATGACCCCCTTCATGTGACACTCCATCACTTCTTGAGTCACTGTCAGGCTGGATTAGCGAGTGCAACTCTGTCTGAAAAGAATCATCCTTTTCCATTTTGACAATGTGCGGGGGAGCATCCGTGCCCTCGTCAAAACTGTTCTGAGTGCGACTGTCTATGAAGCAAGTACTGTTCCCTCTGTTACTTTCTAAGGACCCACTGTGGTTTGGATCCTCCTCTAGCAACCTGGGTGCTGCCATCCCACTTCCATCCATCAACTCCTCATCCATCTTAGAGTTGACCTTCTCTTGGAGGTCCTGCCTCTCACTCTGGCATCCTCTCTCCACCAGCATCACTTCAGGAAGACCAGTCACCCCTGAAACTTGGACGTCCCAGGGTTGCTTGGACAGTCCCTCATCCTGATACTGCAGATGAAGGGTCCGTGTGGCGTAGTATTGGCCACAGTGATCAGTTGTGTCCTGAAGTTTGACCAGTATCTCACAGCCTGTCTGCACAGCCAACTCATGCGCCTGCAATGAAACAAAAAATACTTCATCACAAAAAATCTGTTTATCCACATCAAGGTAACATTTGAACCTCTGGTTCACAGCATGTAACTCAAACTGCAAATTACTTTGCAATAAACTTACTTTCTGAAATACTTCCCGACGCAGGTTCTCTTTAACCCATTCCCTCAAGTCTGGATTCTCAATAAATTTCATGATGAACCTTTTCAGCAACTGTAGGCCGTCCTGAACTTGAAAAGAATGATAACACAAATGTGGTTAATTTAACCATGTTCAGGTTATTACACTTTTTTTCTCAAATTGGGAAGGGTTCCAAAATATTACATAATTTTCAATTTCATTTAATTTCAATCTAGCCTTTAGGCACCTGGCATGTCTAAGCCCCAAGACAGTCTCTGACTTGGGTTGGGAATGTTGTTAGTATTTCTTTCGTCATCATGTTGCTTATTCATGTTGTTGTTGGACCAAGGAGGAAGGAGGGGAGTTTGTGAAGTTTTCACGATGTTCACCATGCAGTCATTAATGATCAACAGAATCCGCGTCAGACTGCTTATTACAAACGATTTAAAACTTTTTTTCAAAGATTTTTGAAAGCAACATTTCCAAAAGCTAGCCTAAAGAGTAAAGCAAAAGGTCTCAAAGAAATTTTTCCACGATATTGGTGCAGTACACCATGTACACGCGATGTTCGAATATTCCTTCCTCCATGGAATAATTCAACAAACTGCGGAACACAAAGTCACTCAGCTAAACAATAAATAACGCAGTTTATAAGTAATACAATTTTAAGATTTTTACCTCAATTAAAGGAAGAACATTGGCAACATTTCCCCACAACTATCGACCATAACATTATCTAAGAGATCCGTACTAGTACTATGGAGGAACCGTACCGAGACCCATACTGTGAGCAGGTGACTGTTGTATGTCGACTCTTGAATGCGAGTATAAATAGAACAGTCGTATGGCGTAATAAACGTTCTGTGGCGCTTGGCCAAGTGACTCCAGAAAATGATTTAATCGGGTCATATAGCGTTTTGCGTTAGAATGCGGCCTTTGAATTGCAAAATCGCAGCCCGTCGGTATCCAAACTGTCATAGAAGCAACTTTTGCCACTTATGAAGTGAAGACAAATCAAACATTATGTACACTTTATAGAATTAAGGGCTAGTGTCACTTTATTTCTGCCTGAATATCTCCATATTACCACTGACAAAAGGACTCAATGACACATTTTCTGATAAAATCCTTCAAGAAAAAAGAGATATTCTTGATTAACACACACTTCAAAATACAATCAACCTTCAACTAAAAATAAAATTATCTACAGTCGATCCTGGTTAATAAGAGATTGTTCGGACTCGACAAATTACCTTGTTATGACAGGAACCTTGTATTATCAGATGGGGAACTCAAAATTACCTTGTTATGACAGGAACCTTGTATTATCAGATGGGGAACTAAAAATTTCCTTGTTATGACAGGAACCTTGTATTATCAGATGGGGAACTCAAAATTACCTTGTTATGACAGGAACCTTGTATTATCAGATGGGGAACTCAAAATTTCCTTGTTATGACAGGAATCTTGTATTATCAGATGGGGAACTCAAAATTACCTTGTTATGGCAGGAACCTTGTATTATCAGATGGGGAACTAAAATTTCCTTGTTATGACAGGAACCTTGTATTATCAGATGGGGAACTCTAAATTACCTTGTTATGACAGGAACCTTGTATTATCAGATGGGGAACTAAAAATTTCCTTGTTATGACAGGAACCTTGTATTATCAGATGGGGAACTCAAAATTACCTTGTTATGACAGGAACCTTGTATTATCAGATGGGGAACTCAAAATTACCTTGTTATGACAGGAACCTTGTATTATCAGATGGGGAACTCAAAATTACCTTGTTATGACAGGAACCTTGTATTATCAGATGGGGAACTAAAAATTTCCTTGTTATGACAGGAACCTTGTATTATCAGATGGGGAACTAAAAATTTCCTTGTTATGACAGGAATCTTGTATTATCAGATGGGGAACTCAAAATTACCTTGTTATGACAGGAATCTTGTATTATCAGATGGGGAACTAAAAATTTCCTTGTTATAAGCAGAATCTTGAATTAACAGTGCTCTTATTAACGAGGTTTGATTGTGCATACATTTTACGGTTGTTCCTTTTCGTTAAATTACATGCACTGCTATAAACTGTTGACGATTACATCACCCTAATGCACCAACCTACTGCTTCAGACAACAGAATGTAAGTTTTTGACTCTTGAATTTTTTCCATTTCAAATTATTAGCTATGATATTGGTATTTCCTTCAGCACGAACATGGTAAATACACCGAGTCATATTATCAAGATCTTGAATACAAGTAACGGTTAGTTGGACTTTCTGGTTCGACATTATATACAATCTTCAGCTCAAGCTTAAAGACATTGCACTGAAAATTCAATAAATTGTCACATTTGTTACAAAACACTTTGGAAGAAGTGACATTACGGGGGCATTTCTCAGACAGTGAAACAGCTTTGTCAAGTTTGTTGAATTAAATGTTTTGCACTGCTAAGAGACAGGCAAAGGCAGGATAAGGCAAAAGTAACTGTCGCACATACGTCAATCTTTCAGTCGTGGCAAAAAATGTTTTGCACTCACGCAGAACTAAATACCAACGACACTTGTGAAACAAAATTACGTTACAAATGCCACATTTTCCCCCAACACGAGACCATTTTTATCCATGACACGACATAATCAGCACTTCATACCAACAAGATTCTAATTAAGAGGTATATTTGGTCAAAAAAGTCCACAACGTTAAACTCTTCCAATCCGTACACAGGCCAAGCAAGTGAAAATCGAAGATTAATTTTCAATATTATTTACCATCACATTGAACGAAATGCTTCCAAGAATTTGTGGTATGGCCCCTGTTGCATTCAAGCGGCAGTTGTCTCATGCCAGGTGAAGATATCAGATGAGGAATTTGTATTGGCAGCAAACACGTAACATGTATTTTTCAATCAGTCTTGTCTGCAGAAGTTGCAGTGGCAGATTTAACTTTTGGTTCTTTTGGGGGCTCGGTTTTTCCTTCCTTCTCTCCTGTTTTAGCCTTGCTTGGCTCTCCTTCTTTGATCGTAGCTTTGTTCTTGTCCTCTTTGGTCTCTTCCTTGGGCTCCTTCTCTTCCTTTTGCTCTATTGCTGATTTGCTGGCTCCTTCTTTCTCTTCCGTTTCTTGGTCTGGTTCTGCCTCCTCGATGGACTCCAGCCGTGCTACCTGTCGCCGCTCTAACGTGCACGCAGCGATCATTTCTTTGAGCTGGACGCACAGCGGGTGATCTGCACCATGTGTTATTAGCAGAATTTTCTCTGCCTGAAAGAGGAAAACAGATTAGAAAAAGAACGCACTGCCCTGACATCTTAAACTTTTTATGCCAAATTTTCTCATTCCTGCTAAATAAAAAAATACCTAAAGTGTACCTAAAGTGCTCACATTTGTTAAGTAAAATCAGCTAAGCAGAAATAGATTAGCCAAAATGCACTTCAAATAATCTTTTCTTAGCAGCTTCAAGTTTGTGAATGAGTTTTACTAAGCCACCTTATGTGCAGTGCCTATACCTTGTGAAGATTCTTCATTGCCTCTGCAACCATCTTCAAATATTGCTGGAGCTTTCCCACCCTCATCAGTTGAATGGCTGCGGTAGCATTGTTACCAGGGCAATGGAACCTGCAAAATGTAGGATGAATGCAAATGGAATACCAGATGTGCAATGGAACTTTGACCACACTCAACAGCCTGCTCCCAACTTTCCAATTAATGTTCTTTGCAGAGAAGTTGTCAGAAATGATAAGGTCTGAGGGGTGGGCAGGAAGGCCAATTTCCTTGTTGTCTTGATCTTTGACCAACCAACTCCCAAGGGCAAAGTTTGAGAAAAACCCAGAGGACATGAACGGGAAGGACAAGTCTACTTCTCCATTTTTCAGTTTGGCCAATTGTAATGTGTAGTTGGATGTACAGCATGAATATGCAAAAGGAATTACGCACAGCCATGTTAAACTTGTTCCCATTGGTACAATTAAACAAGTCATGACTTGTATTAACCACTTCGCGCCGCTGGCAGTTATCAATGTTGATGATGCCGGGACGGGATAATTATCATTTTTTTCTGTTTTCAAAATTCTTTAAAAATTCATATCTTCATTCAGTGGACACTTACAAAAGACTGTCCGGTTTCTACTCTAACCTGACAGACAACATCTACTGACGCTGGAGTATTTCAGCCCAGATTTTGCGAAACTGGCACAGTAAGCTGCCGACTTCTTTTCAATAGGGGCAGATTAGCGTGCAGCGGTACTGTGTGGCTCATCGCTGCGGTGGTGGGGCGCTTTTGTCCCGGTGGTAATCCCCTCGTGCTAAATCCCCAAAACCGTGGTATACTGTTTCAAAACAAGGCTGGATTATCTCCACTATTGAGAGTGAAAAACTGTTGGTAATGCCCAGCAGCCTGGTCTTTTGTAACAAGGCCCAGTTCCCTTTGTCCGATTTTGGAGACCCCCGCCACGCGTATAAAGAATACGTGTCTGGTACTGGAAACCCCGGCAGCAAGTGGTTAATGCAGTAACTGCCAGTCTCCCATGTTTGATGGTGAATTTCTATACATACTCCAGATGTGCAATGGAACGTCGACCATACTCCAAAGCCTGTTCCCATTTTTCTAGGTGAATGCAAGAATCCATGGCATAGTGGAGTGTTTCCACTACCAGGTGGTGGTAGGGGTGTAGGTTGCCCTTTTGTAGCGCCAAGCACTGCTCGCTCAGCTCCAAGACCTTTTGCCAATGTGGTATTGCTAACAGTTAAGGTCACACTTTTGCAGGCAAATAACAAAGTGGCAGTTGCACTTGTCAGTAAGTTATCTTGTCTGAGATCCCTGGTTTACATTACAATCTACTGATCAGAGTCTGCACTTCTAAGCAGGGACGGGGCTATTGGTTCAAATCAACAAGAATGTAAAATTATCTTGAAAACCAGCTTACCCGTAGTCGAACATCCAGTGTTTTTAAAGAGATGTACTCCATCTAAAAACCACTTTTGCCTCGTCCAACTTTCTGTGCTGGGAACAGAAAACTACAACTACAAATTCTTGGCAGTAATAATGTTACAAATGAAAATAACCCGAAAAAGAAACTGATTTTGTTTTTAAGGATATTGCCAAAGCTCATGATCTTCTCAGCTGCTGACAGTTTGGCTATGCACTGCTGCTCGACAGTCTTTAACTGGTCTGGAAATCCTAGGGGGAATGCCTCAAAGTTACACAGGCTGCATTTCTTGACTGTCCCATCTGCAGACGACACGGCAGAATGAAGCAAGGTGATAAGGACTATTGGTCTACCATTTTCACAGATTATGCTTGAAACTTTTTACACCAGTGATATGAATCCGCACTTTTCAAAATTACCTCCACAAAACATCGCCACCAAGCCGTATTAGTTGACTAGTTCAACTCAAACAACTTTGGTTATCCTTACAAAAGTACAAAATGCCATTTTTTGTTCTTAATTACGAATATAAATGGTTTGGAATGACCATCACCTGGATTAACAAGGACAGCTTCTTGGCATTCAAGGTTTCCACACTGCACACTATGACGTAGATTGTCCTAAATAAAACAAGACAGCACGAATGGATTTATGATGTTTCTACAATAAAATAACAAGAAAATTAATATAAAAACTTGAACTTTTTTTTGCCAGCGTAAGCTTGGTATGCATATATTTTCATAAAAGTGTTATGCAATTCATGAAAGTATTACTCTTAAACAATTAGCGCAGGAATTTTTCTTCAGGTTTATCTTTTGCACAAGTTATTTGTTGGGCGCACAAGAGATTTTTGGCCTACCCGACTGGTATCTCTACAGAGGGGGCACTTGCACATGAACTGAAAGACATTTCGAAGAATGTTATTTCTTGTTGCTGTCGGTTTCAAGACGTCAACGTAGCTCACAAAACACTGTAAGATAACAATATCACACAGAGTTTATTTTTGCATAAATTTAAATTCTTATTAAAATGAGGCTGACTTACTTCTAATACTCCAATAGGACCACTGTCACAAATCATTCTAAAAAGAATACATGTATGATCACCATCAATTAAATTTGGGTAAGCAAAGGCATGAAACAAGAGAATACAATACCATTTGTTGTGGGGGGGTGGAAGTTAAATAAATTGTCGACAGAGTCGAGTTTTGTGCGATGATATAGCTAAAGATATCTGAGGAAGTTGCCAAACAGCAGACTTGCTGGACTAATCATTATGATGATTACATACAATCATTTACGACCAAACTATGAATGTTAATGCAGAGCCAATCACCTCTTTGTTGGCTGGAATGTCCCTGGTTGTCCTGACATTGACAGCTGTCCCCCTGTGGATTGCGACACAGTTGTAATCGCAACTGTGGTTGAACATGGAGAATCTAAGGCAATGACAAACAGGGATGATGACGTATACACTTCCTTAGAACATGACCAAGTGCAAATCACATAAAATCCACATGATCAAATGCAAATCACATCAAACCCACATGATCAAATGCAAATCACATCAAATCCACATGATCAAATGCAAATCACATCAAATCCACATGATCAAGTGCAAATCACATCAAATCCACATGATCAAATGCAAATCACATCAAACCCACATGATCAAATGCAAATTACACCAGACACTGACTTGAGATACAGTCCAATGGCAATGCTGTGCAGCTCGCCGTCCGATATGTCGCAGGTGTTGCATCGCATGCGGCCAAACAGCTCCAGCACCTCGGCAGGCAGCATGTTGCTGGCTTCCCCCTCACCCATGAACCGTCGCAGCGTGTACAGCCAGCTGGAGAACTCTAGCTGGGTGTCTCCTCGCAGGTCCGTGGGAACTGTCACCAAAAAATCATTGGGTAGGCTTCTTGTAGTCAACACTGATATTTTTCTTATCTAGGTTTATGACAGGTTCAAAGTTCAGACCAGTCTGATGTGAGCTAAGTTACTCTCATTCTCCAAGATCCCTCGAATCAGCTACGAAGTTTAAGATAATTGCAGGTTAGTCACTATCTTCTTTACAAAAGCAGAGAACAAAAAATCATGCCATTAGTTTTCAGGTAAGAGAACTGGGGAAGGTTTGCAACAAAAACTAGAGGAAGTTTAATATGGTCGATGGTAAAATTCCAAGATGGTAGGAACTTTGAGTGGTTACATTTTAATGGCAGACTTTGAGACCCTTGGTGGCGGCGCACATGCTGGTTCTGTGTAACATTTCTGTGCTTAACCACATAGTTCTGAGCGTGCGCAGTACTGTGGAAAGGGACCGATATGTCTGCTACCACCAGCGTCTCAAACTCTCCCACTGGCCTTGTCCGTGATAGGCGAGGGGTGAAACACGACCTTACCCTCCCAACACACTTTCAGCAACTTTACTCAAGTACAGCAGCATGAAGCAAGAGGATCTTGAATGCTGAAATATTGGACTTACACAGAGCCTTCACCAACGTACCTGACTGGAGCTGGTCTATGTGGGTTGGAAACGTGGATGATCCGTTCAGTGCAGGTGCTTGTTGCTTCTTAAACAGAAACACAGCAAGAGAATTTCTGTCCAAGTAACATTTTCCTTTAAAAGATATTGACTTGATAGCGACTACATCTATTCAGTAGAGGTTTATGGAGACTCCGATTAAACTGTCTCTTGTTAATGGGCAATTTATAAGGCTCTTTTGTTTCATTACCTTTCTCTTTCGCCACAGCCTCCCCATCAGTCTGATATGGTCTGAAGGGACATTGGGAGTAACACGGCTAATCCCCTCACATTCGAGTTTATGAGATGTCCACGCTGCCCTCTAGAGTGAGACAATGAAGGGTTGATTTGTTTATTTTCCTCATTGCAATGTGACAGATCAATAAATCATGGCTTTGCCATGAAGCCACTCCTTTATAATCTATTTTGCCTTCACTGCTTTCTGTTGTACTGCTCCGACTTTAAGTTACATTGTATTATAAATTTTGGCTCTTGTTAAGTTTCTCCAAAGCTTTTGCTCCTGGACAGTGTATTTTCCTTTTTCTGATGTATTTAATTTGTTCAATTATGCTGTCTTAGCCAGATAATTAGTAAATTACAATGATAATTCTGAGTTTAAAGGTCTTAACTATTAAATTTTAAATGAACTTATGGGTTTATAAATAAAGTTTACAAAGCCACTGAATTCCAGGAAGCCATGAAGGTGAGGAATGTGACTCTGAAATGATGATAAAATTCATGTAAAACATAATCACCTGACAATCTTTGTTGCAGTAATATGCAAACTTGCAGGCTGAACACTTATGTAAAATTTCATCCCTGAAAAGTCACAGAAATGTAGAACTAATGCAATAAACTTTCATGTGTACATATTGGGTTACAAATTGGGAAAAAGTTCCACATACAGAAAATATGGACGACACTTGATGCCCCTATGTGCACAAACCTATGAGACTTGTCTGAAAAAACTTGTGTTTTCTAAGTAATTCTTGGGAATTTTCTGAGCTGGATTTAAGTTTTGAGGACATGTTACCACTTTCTGATGGCTCTTATAAGATTTTACAGGAAAATTAGTGTTATCTGTATATGAAACTCTTTCCACAAATTGTAACAAATAATAAATATAACTGATGTTTGCATAGCAATTTAAAAATAACTAGGCTATATTATGATGGGAAAATTTGATAAAGAGAATTTTAAATAAGATTCCCATAAATTTTACAAATTGTAACCAATTATTTACCATCATCTGATCCCGGATCATAAATTGTTCTGGGACAATGATACATTTACCAGCAACTCAAATAAGTTTGAACATTTACCAATAATTCTAGAACAGTTTCTCGCACCTTTTGGTGAGACACTGATCGCAGTAGTATCCTCTCTCGGTATTCTGAAGAACAAACTCGAACGGTTTCTCTGTCAGCAATAATGTACCAGCTTTCACGTCTTTCGTAACGCGAACACCGCGGCCCCTGTTCTTGGTCGCAAAAACCTCGACGATCTCGGACTTTTCTTCCTGCTCGACATCAGCTGCCATTTTCATACAAATGATCCGTCCTTTCCTCCGCAAAAACTTTGAACGATTTTTTATTTACCCCCACCCGATTTACGTATACATGTCCCATGTGAGCACGTGTACTTGTCTTCACAGGATCCCTGATTTCCGCTGATTACTTCGCACGTCATTTCATTGGATGAGTCAGTGACTAGACCAAGTTGTTTTGAAAGTGCGCCCTCAAGTTACGACCAACAAACATATCAGCTGAGCACCGAAATTGTATTTTAACCAAGGACTTCGCAACCCGCATTCTATTTATTGAATGGGTCAGATGAACGTCCAGTCAGAAATTTTGAGATAGTGGAGTTCATAACTGCTGCATAGCTGAACTTGAAATGATAAAACGATAACTAAGCCTGGTTTTAATACATGTACATGAAAAGCTATCACTTCCACAGCCCCATGATAAAACATATGGTACATGTACAAGACTCACCAAAGCAGCTGGGAACACCAAAATATTCACTTTCTTCACCACACGACACATTTATTCAGCAAATAAGACTCTAAAAACAGGAAAGCCTGCTCCGAAAACAGTTCAAATGTGATGAGCGTAAAGTCGCATTCCACTCTTTCTTATTTTGAGGGTTTAAGACTCGTATTGAAGTGGAGGTGAATTTTGGGGTATTGTAATATTTGGAAAGAGTAACCTGTCTCCTATTTAATTACAAATATTTCGTAGGATTATATATTTAAAAATGTCATTCTCTCAGCAATTTTGACGATAGCATTATTCGTGTCTTCTCAGAAATGTTTAAACAATGTTGGGAAGTACATACCGTTGGAAAGCTCTCTTGCTGAATTCAAAGATACCAATATCTCATTTTTTGAAAATTCCGACTTTCAGCTCATTTTGTGGTAACAGGTCACATATTAAAAATGATACAAGTATAAATCTGAAATACATGTTTCCTGAAGCACATGTTAGATTTTAAGACTTCAACAAATGTTACACAGATATAAATAACTATTACATCAATTACAACGAAATCCCTTGGATTTTTAGCTACTAGTATGTACATAAATGTACTGGAATCCTGTAATAATTGGCTATCAAAGTGATTGTCCCTATGGGGTGAATGTCAGTAAGATATTTAGTGACAGAAAGACAATTAAAATCCATTAGACTCTATACACGTATTGGAAAGGTCACAGACTACAAAGTTGTCTCGTCGGACAGCTAAGATGTAGATCCGATCGCTTCAAGCGGTTCAGGGGAAGCACAACTGTCCAGATCTTGGCAGAAACTGCAGAAGGAAGAAAGAAAGAATTTCAAGAGGCATGACAGGTGGAAATGAGCAAATCTCAGAGCCCCCTCTGGCCATTATGGGGCAACTTACACTTTTCTGCAAATAACTATCGTCAATATTGCTTAGGTCTGTACCCCAAGAAGATACCAAGTAAAGAATGGTCCCTGAAATTCACTTGATTTTGAACTTTTTTGCCTTGTTGCTCTGTCTGAGAAGACTTCGGCAGGGGATCAGATCACATTTTCACAACAAAGAAACCAACCATAACAGCGATCTCTTCAGAAAGAGAGTTCAAGAAAAATGGTTAACATCACTTCCCCAAATCTTCACCGCAACCAAGATAGAATTTTTTGAAAATAATTTAAAAGAACATTTTAAAGGAAGAAAAAAAGTACCTTCAGCTGGCTGCTCTCTAAAACCAAGTATCCATCTACATGAATATTCAGCTGTACCTTCAAACAAAATCAGATATTGGACGGCGTCACAAAAACAATTCTGGGCAGAGCAAAAATGAAATCGGTAATCCCTTGTCAAAGTGGTTTGTCAAGGCCAAATCTATTCATTCCCAATACATTTCGCCCAATTATCATTGCAGTCTGAATCAGTAAGCCAAGTTCAAAAGCTCCTCACGGTAATTCAGTAAGATTCCCACTTGTTTTAAAATTCATCATCTTCAGACTACCACTCGTTTCCTTCTTTCCGCGCATCTCACGCAAGATTCCTACTTGAAACATGCTAGATGTTGGACAATGATGTGAACAATGGAAGATCAGAAACAAATTGCTCTCGTTTGAGAACACAGACCAGAGCCACTTTTAAATATTGAAAAATAAAAACAAGATTGAAGAGTACTTACGTGGAGGTAAACTACGTCGCTCAAGATGTGGGATGTTTGCCTCAAAAAGACCCTAAAGCAAAAGACGAATTGAAAGCTTTTGAACTCGGAGCCAAGTTCTTAAAACCAAACTTCCAGCAATGTCAGACATTGAATTGCTTCTTGCTTGTACCTCAGAAAGGGTTGAATGGATTAATTTACGGGCTTTGGTTGTTGCTCTCATCGAGACACTCCGATTGGCAAAATCAATAGTTCATCATTGGTACAGCATCTAAAACAATTCAACATAATTTCCTGCCTGCAGATATTACAGGAATTATGAGCTTTAAGATCAAAAACCTGGCGTTTGAGTAACAAATCGCAAATAAAACGGAATAAACATTCCGTTAAATTCAATTCCGAAATTAAACATTCTAAGTCTGCACTCAAAAACTGTACTGGAGCTGCCACACCAAACCACATCTACTCAAAAATACTCCTGATTAAATTCTTACAAAGCAATACATCTCCACATAAAAACATCATAAAAGTACCGAAATGAAGGACTGTGAACATTTGGGGAAGATCAGGATTTTCTTGGCCTTTAGGTTAACCACTTCGGACCGGGGCATTTTTCAACGTTGAGGATGCTGGGCCGGCATGACTATCATTTTTTCCGTTTTCAAAATCCTTCAACAATTCATCATTCCATTTAACAGTCGTTTATAGCTGCACGGAGTAATCTTCAGGCACTACTCTAAGTTGACGGGTGACCTTCATTGACACCCGAATATTTCAGCCAGGCCTGCAGCCTTGTAAACAGAGCCCAGATTGTGCGGTGTTATACAGCTGTCTTTTGTTCATGAACCTGGCTCAGTGCACTGCCGACCTCTTTTCAATAGGGGCCAGATTAGCATGCAGCGGTGCTGTGTGGCTCATCGCTGCGGTGGTGGAGAGCTTTTGTCCCCGGTGGTAATCCGCTTGCTCTAAATACCCCAAACCCAAAATAACGCTGGATTATCACCACTTTTGAGAGCGAAAAATGCCGGTCATGCCCAGCAGCCTGGTCTTTTGTTCGGAGTACGGTCTTTTGTTACAGGGCCTTGTTTCCTTTGTCCGAGTTCGGAGACCCCGGCCACACATATAAACCATACGGCTCCGATCCCGGAGATCCCGGAGTCCCCGGCTGGTAGTGGTTAATTACTTTTGCACCCAATAAACAGATAAATCAATAGGCTTTGGTTGCTGCTCTCAATGAGTCACTTAGAGTGGCAAACTCCTTGGATCATGAATGCAATGCAAGCCACAGGAAATTTTGTTTCACCAAATCACTGTCAGAATTTCACGGTCTCTCAATATCATTTCTGAACCACATAGCAAGGAAAGACGAGAAGACTTTAAGCATCTACTTTACAACAAAACACCCATTCTTTAAGTTTCAAAACTTCTTCCCTCTACATGGATGAAATTCTTTACAGTACTCACGTTTGCCTTTTTGCCGCGACATTGTTGTGGGCCGTCCATAAAGTCAGCAGGAGCTCCAAACTGCCTGCAAGATTGGACAAACTATACACGTATCAAGTTGTTGTGCAATAGAACTTAGCCATGCGATAGTACTACCACTGTCCTACATGTCGAGTACTCAGCATATGTACTGACTGTTGAATAATCAGTCATGGGCTTTCAGCCTGGGGCATTCAATCTTGTCATCCTTGTACAACATGCAGGTAATAACAACCCACCTTTACAAGATCAAGTTCATTCGAAATAAGTCTCAATATTATGAAGTGTGAGGAAACGTACCTGAGTGAGGTATCTGATGTCAGAAGATTACGGAGACCACATCTTGGAAAGACTGTAAATGTAAAAGAAAAATTTGTCACGACTGTTTACTTAATTTTACGAAGTATTAAAATCTCCAGGAAACGGACGCCATTCAGTGGAACAAGACCACAATCTCTTCATTGAAACATCTGATAATACATGCATTCATCCTTACAGCATCCTCTCAATATCACAGTTCAGGGTACCATTAAGTCTTCAACTGTCTCCCTTTCAGAAGGGTACTGTTTGGTCAAGCTTATATAAAAAAAACAGCAAGCAGGAGATGCGTGCTCAGCTCTACAATGATCCATCACGTTAAGGAATCCAACTTACCCATCTACTGTTACTTATGCCTTGTACATTGACGGCTCTCAAACATGGCGCTTGGTTACCTGGGCAAGTATTCAATGAAGGTCAAGTCAAAATGGGTAAAAGTCAAAACGAAAGTGTCACAAACTTTCTGAAACACCTCTTCAAAGAGAAGGCCCCCATATGCAGCAGAAAACTGAAGCCCGTCAGAAAACACAACACATCACTGTCTTCAGTAGCAGGACTGGTTTATTGTGTGTCTCATCACATGGGCAACAGATGCACACTACAAAATTTATCTGAGAAGCTTTTCTGCAATATAAAATGGAGAAATGCTTACCAAGTGACTTAGGCACTACCAGCAGAACAGTTTTTCCAACGGTGTTACCAATACAAGGCGAGAAAAAGCCAGGCAATCTGTACGAGAAAGGATTGAGAGATCTTAAGTACAATGTACTCGATTGGACACACCGTTTCATCTGGTACAGACGGTAAGTGTTGGTGGTTTTCGGCACGGCATAGCTGATGAGTTACAACCTTGCCGCTTCATTAGACCATCTATTTCAATCTCAGCCTGCATTCGGCAACACTCCGTTCCATGGACAGAAACTAGGTTGTGGCAATGCGGCTTGGCAACTTTGCATAATATAATGTTCTCACACAACTGGGTGACAGACTTGACAGTAAACCTGTCAAAGGAACTGGTTAAAACTGGAGGCATTTCGGCTTTTGCCAAGTAGGAAGATACTTGCAAATGAGACTGAGAGACGGTCAGGAGTCAAGTTACAGAATTAATCCTCAACCAACCTTTGATTCCCAAGTTCCGGTCCTGATTGCAAAACCTGTGATAATCAAAACAAATCCAAATGAAGTCTTAATCATTTCGGACTTGTGCAGTGTTTCTTTTAACACTGAAACAAGGAAATTTCTTGCCGAGATAAGTTGGCACCTACAGAAGCAATACAGGCTAGAAAAGAGATTTCTGGGGAGAGTGAATGAGTGTGTTGGTGGCTTTCAGCATGGAGTAAGTGATAACCAGCACTTTACCAGCACTTAGGCCATCCGTCCTATCTTAGCCGTATTGTGGGATCACTCATTTCATCAACTGAAATAGTGACGTGGTTTTTTCGGCTTCCAACTTGCCACAGGAGTTGTACATAGAATTCCTCAACGAGTCGATGATTAACTTAAAAATCCTTTACACAAAGCATGTAAAGTAACATCAAGGCTAACAAACTTCAAAGTTATTTTAAAAAGATGTACTTGTCACCACAGGAAATGACGCTGATTGCAAGTGTGGTACTTACACATCCCTTCCTCCATACTTGTTAACACCTCTGCAACAAAAAAAGACAGGTACAGTTTTTACAAAACTAGATTCACCAGAACACAGATCCCCTCAAGATGGCACAGGGGCACAGGACATGCAGTTGTCGTTCTTTCAGACGGCAGAACTGGATCAGAGAATTTCCCCCCACAGATCAGATAGGAGCGAAAGACTAAACAACTCTGAGATCATCAAGTGTGATCAGCTGAACTATGCAGTCATCACTTCCATGGAGGAATGACCAAAATTGAGGTCTGTCAACTTGGTTTGACAAAGAAAACACCCTACACCACACTAACACATGCAAGTCAGGTAGAGGTGATCTTGAATGAACGTACCTTGGGAGAAATTCACTGCCAGCGAGGAG
Organism: Acanthaster planci; assembly: GCF_054643075.1. Taxonomy (NCBI): domain Eukaryota; kingdom Metazoa; phylum Echinodermata; class Asteroidea; order Valvatida; family Acanthasteridae; genus Acanthaster; species Acanthaster planci. The sequence goes on along the minus strand of NC_141787.1, from coordinate 15,817,085 downwards.
GTTTCCTCCTGGAACTGCCATCTAGATCAAAAGAAAAGACAGTTCTGAAGAAACAAGAAATACAGATGGAAATCACCGTCTACGAGCACTGAAATTGGGTATGTGACACTTCACTTACATACTTCGGATTGTCCTGTGAACTATCAATACTTTCAACTTGAAAACCACAAATTTTAGTATCAATTGAAAACAGGAAATAGGTTCTTTATTTCTCACAGGGTTCAGTCCGTCTAGTAGCAAACTTATCATCAATGTTTTAAAGCTAAGATCTCCAGAGATCATCACTACCCCACGAGTGAATGTTATTACCTGGCACACACTTGGAAAATAATTCTTACACCCCTCAAATGAAAAGTCAAGAATGTGAGCCACAACAACTACAGACCTTTTTCAAACTGCAGCATTTGGATGGAACCACGCGGCTCGGCACAAACTTAAACCTGAAAGAAATGCAAAATCTATGTTAAGGGGTTGACATTTGGCCACACATGCTCAATTCCCCCCCCCCAAAAAAAGCTAAGAGAATCTGCCTTTTCGCAGAACAGTGGTTATAGTAGGGAAAAACAAAAGGTGGATAAAAGAAATGAATTTTTGTTTAGTCCAACGTTTAGCAGTTGAAATCTTGTGTTTGTGTGCCTCAGCGATCTTGGTGGAATGCCACGTCATCAACCTAGCAGTCAAGAGTAGCAAATAAACTGTCATCCTCAACACACAGACACCCTCATTTGATATTGCCAAACGATTCACGACTGGGTTGTGAATGTCGGGAAAACCGACAAAAAGAAGATACTTACAGGCACGATGAATCCATTTGATACAGTCAACTGTAAAGGACAGACATAAAAACCAGGATTTTAATACTATAAAAGGCTTGGAGCAAACGATACACTCAGTAAACTTGAATGAGGTTGGATGGACCGGCATTTCATTACTAGATCAATCTTTCTCAAAAACTTAAGCCTCTTCTCAGAGGTGCTATTAAATATATTTCAAAGCCATGTAGATGATTAACACTTTACAGCTATTAGACATTTCAAGGGAGTGTATCAGACCGCCCTAGTGTCGCTGATTTTCATCAATGTCCCGACTATGAGCGACTTGAATCATCACGAACACCCCTCAATAGCCAAGAACCTATGTGCTTTTGGATGGTTTTTCTTCAGCCTTCAAGATTTCACTCGAGTAAGTTACATGATGAACTGTAGTGGAAACGCTCGCTTGGGGCATATGTTCTGGAAACTGGGTTATCTTGGACTTGCTAGAGTTTGAAATGCACCAAGCATCCTTGAAACATTACGTGGGAAACTGAAAGTTTAATCTCACCTACGACTGTGAAAACATTCCAGTGATCACCTCCATTCTAGGTCAAGATGGAAACTGTTGAAAGAGAGAAAGTGATAAAATCTTACTTCAATTCGTCGTCTGCAGATATGCTTGCAATAAAATTCTATTGATGTTTATTTGGTGCATCAGACCGCATCGTCGCTACATTTTATGATGTCTTCATTGTCATGACATTGGCCACGACTGAAAAGAAATTGATTCATCATATGCACTTCATCATCAACTCAAATCCAACCAAGTTAACTCTGTAAATAAAGCAGAACAGAAATCTTAGTGTCACCTGTAACATGCGAAGTTCCCTCATGGGCTTTAAAGTCAAGATGGACACTTAACCAGTCAAGAAATCTGACCTAGTCCTTCACACCCTGATTACTGTTGACATTAATATCGGACTGTCCAAGTATCTGAAGAGTTGTCTTCACCGTCGCGACTAAAAGCTATGGTGACTACCACTTCATGCTTCTGGTTTGCTTCTAAACCTGTGCACACTGTGGGAGCCCCTCCCCCAGTGAAAGCATACTCCTGAAAAGCCCAGTCTGAGTGGGGTCAAGTCATGTTCAAAACAGGACTCTTACCTGTCCAAAAAGATGACCTTGAGGCGTCCAACATTAGTGACATTGTGTAACTGTGAAACCTGCAAGAAGATGGAGAGAGGCAAAATTGCTACGTGTCAGTGACTGCTTTGCAACACTTGTTTCCATGCTGATGGTTTCAACTCAAGTTTCTTTTTGACAGGTCAAGCAGCACATCAGACCTATCGATCCACTGTAAAAAGATTTCTATAATCATGGGATTTCATGTGTCCCTATCTGAGTGTCATCATAGTGCTGCAGACTGCTCACAGAATCACAAGATCACGAGATCAAATTGGGCACAAACCTTTGGAAAGTCAGCCTTTCGGGTTGAAGACTCGTATACGTTTTGCATCTCCTGCTTGGTTCAGTCATACACCCTACATTGTTTAAGACAAAAGTTATTATCAACCTCAGCCACACCATGAGCTCAGAGCTCGTGCAAATTTCCCAGCAACGGCGGGGAATTTTAATTTTATTTTATCAAATTTATGAAATTCATACAATTGATAGGCGTAGTTGTTTTAGGAATTAACTTAATTTCGATTTAGATTTGAATTTTTATATGTTGAATTTAAGAAATGACCTTTTTTATTTACATTTGACGGAAAGTTCATGTGCATACCATGGCAATTCTCATCATATGCCGTCAATACACCATCAACACACAATAGTAACGTCAACAGAGTATCAACTCCTCAAAAATACAAGTTTAATTGACAAACGAGGCATAGCAGTCCAATACTTGGGCTGAAAGACTTTCCCCGTAGTTGGAAGTCACAAATCAATTTTCAAAATTGAGTTTTTTCACATGAAACAAAAAAAATTATCTCTAGGGGTGCAGACCAATAGTTCAAGTGAAAATTTCTGGCCAGCTCAATAGCATTCAAAGTGCCCCCACAGTATCTTTTGAACGAGGAGATTGTTTTGCCCCCAAAATGATGAGATTGTGTAAATCCTTGCCAGGATCAACTCCCAGGGTCTTTGAGCTTTCATAAGAGAGCAGAATGGCTAAAAACTACGGTTGAAAAATGGTCCTGAATGTCCAAGAAAGTTGAGGGTTGCCACTTGAAAAATGGCCGCAATTAGACTTCAGAAAAATCAGTTTTTTGGGGGGTGATTTTGCTTTGTGGGAATAATTAATGGGAGAGTTGCCCCTTTGCCCAGACGCGAGTGCAAGAAATTGAACAACCTCTGACCTCAAGATTACGAGAATGGTCCCAACTGCCCAAAATATCCAATTGGCGAACACTTTACGGTTGAGTACCGTTTCTTTTGGTTTTAACGTGTTTTGGAGGTGTTGATGCTATGCAGATGGTGTGTCGATGGTCCGTCGCATGTTGACAGTGATTAGTTTGACCGTACCGTGGCTTCACTCATTCCCAGCACCCTTATGCACTGGCCATGTTGTACTAAAACACTGTAAATATTTTACATGACGTGTGTGCAGAAAAGTTTGTCATGTTTGTGATCTGGTCACACTGTAACTTGATACGAACACGGCAATCGGACTTGATTGATTGGTGATGCGTCACCTAAACTAAGGTAGGTTACCGCTCCATGGTGAAACTTGAACCATATTATTGTTAAACATGATGTGTTAAACTTGACGCGTTTTCAATTTTACACTTTTCATGCAACAGGCGTGTTTTTTTTAACATGCCGATATAAAAAAAATCATATTGATATGTCGTCTGATCGTCTAATGAATAAATGTATCGACATGCACCGATTTATCGATGCATTGTTTCAAACGTTTGGGCAGGATCGGAGTCAAGATTACAATGCTACCATGACTGAATACAATTTCTTCCCAATTCTCAACAAAATTAACAATCTAAAGCACAAATTGACAGGACATTCCATACTCAAACATTTACGGCTAGAACATTAGCATCATTTAACGCGTTAGCTTTGTAACTACATAGAACCAAGTTTCAATCTTCGAATTTAATGCATACAAGTACATGTATGTGAGAACCCAGAAACATTAAATTTTAGCTGAATAAATAATCGCAAAAAGTCTCAAAGTAAGCTTCAGACCTGAGCTGAAGGTTTAAAGAAAGTAAGGGACACACTACTCGTCTACTTATTTCCTAAATGTGTCGGATGATAGTGGATTTCAAGACCACTTTTTCACCGGTCAACATCCTTCAACTCACCTCTCATGCGCGGCCACACATGAAAAGGTCGAGGCGGCATCCACGTGCGCAATTTATAGGTCAATCTAGCTGGTACTCTGGAGTGCACAATGCCTTCGAATAAAGTGTTGGGTACCAGCTATATTACAATACGGGCGATTCACTCCTAGAGTTTGCAACGCGTTGGCCAATTACAATGCTCAAAATCTGTTGACCTTTTCAAACGCACACTGAGTTGACAGATTTCGGGCATTGTGATTGGCCAATGCGTTCAAACTCTTGGAGGCGCGCTATTGTGAATCGCCCGCATTGGCCATTCTTACACAAGATACTGTTTATCGTGATAAGCTCTTCCAAAGTTGAGAGACAGCGCTAGCAGCAGATCGGCCCAGTACTGGAAAATGCTCGGGGTGCATGCGTTGCCAGGATGGGGGAAGTTAGAAAGTGAAAAGAAGGTTAAAGAGTCTGATGATGAAAAACCAAACTTGGGAATTGGTCAACTGAGGTTGACAATTTTAAAATTTGTTACTAAAACGGGACGATAAACATCAAAGTCATGAGATGTGCATTCATCTTTTTAGAATTTTGCCTAGGATCATATTTTTTCATTGAAAAGTGCAACTTTTTAAAACACAATTTCCAGTGCTTTTCCTGACAAATGAGGGCGCTCTGTTAAGTTGCGGCGATTTACACATATTGGAGGTGGGTGTTCAAATTGTGAATCCCATTGAGAAAACCTTGCTCACCGAACCACTGACATGAACTGAAATAATAAATTACCGACGTAAACAAAAGTTATGACAGCAAAATGTCCGATATTCTGGCAAATTTTAGTGAAGAAATAAACGTAGCAAGCTGAGGTTACGTTTATTCAATGGAAAACATAGCACTTTTGTTTGTGAATATGCTAATTTCATTTGCATAAAAGTAAAGGGGCACCAGCGAAGGGATTCGAAAGAGCATTTAAAAGAAGTGTATAAAGGTCAGATTGCATTGACCTTTGAAATGACCAAAAACAGTCTTCCGATAAGCTCACGATGCGACTAGATAACAAAGCCACAAACGTTTAAATTTTATATCAAGGACACTGAATTTTTCATGAGATTTTTAAAACTTGATTGAAGTTCGGGGTGTCGTTATATCGCGTTTCCTTTCAACACTTGAACCGACTGTTGGAACAGACAGGCTCAGTAAAACAAGGGCCATGTTGTCAAGGAAGATCAAAGTCAAATCCAGCTTGATGTGCCAAAATATTCAAGACGATGCTCCGATCTCTATCAAAATTTCACGCGTATTCAGTTTGTACGTAAAAGGCTAGTTGTTTTAATTCAAACAAACTTTCGCTCAATAGAGACACACAATCAATATTAGCTTAAGATAATGAACCCATAGGTCAATGGACGTATCAAAGTGAAATATCCCTTGACTGAATCAGTAAATAATTGTGCGTGTACAGCCCTCTATAAGTCTTTCGACGCCTGAGAGGCGTTTTGACTGCATATGCGCCGACGATGCGACAAGAATAATGCAAGCGCAAGGTCCGCGAGTGAAAAGGCGCGTCTGCGTCGCAGGCTTTTGGAAACGATGCCACCCCGCTGTTCAATATTAGACCGATCTATATGCGGGCGGCGCAGGCATATATAGCAGTGAAGGGAGACTCCCAAACGAGAGAGCCGTGTTTTACCGAGGACAAAAATTGCCGTTGAAACAGCGGGAACTTGAACCATACGTTGCCGCGGCACGGGAACCTTGATTAACAACCGATACGAAACGTTGATGGTGGCAGGCTGCACCCGTCCAAAATAGGTTTGTGAGTTGCGTTTGCTTGAGGTATGGATATTCAGGATATGATCTAGTGTCAGACTCCATAGAAGGAAATTGCTGAAAAACAGAGCAATCAAACACACGGCACGTGGAGGCAGGCACACCTCGTGCATGAGATATCACAGCAGGATGTGACTGGTGTGTTAATTGGAAAGAGGTTGCTCCTCCGGACAGTGGACTGTGATGGTGAGTTGGTGATGCGGAATATGATGACCGCAGGGTAGAAATAATTGACATTGATAACACTTATCAAGTGTCCGTCGCTATGCTTTAATCGAGGATGACATTGGGAAGGATGGCCTCCGCTTTAGATGGATTGCGAACAAGTTGCTGTGCGCGTCTCGTCACTATTTGCAGCCCACTGATCTAATCAAATAATCAGTATTGCTTGGAACTCCCATCTGCGTCAATAAAACCGGTGTAGAAAAACATCATTAAAATTCCGAAACCAGCTTAAGTTGGTTAACTCCACTCGTAGGTCCCCGCCATCAAACCATCGGTTGGAAGTGATGGCAGTGTAAACATCGATCAGGTCACATTTCTGTATTTTCTCCATGCCCAACTCCCACCAGAACAGACGGTTTAATTCAAGCGATGGGTTTTCTACACAAGCTTGCCACGCGGATTTGTGATGTACATCGTCATGACAGTATTTACTCGAGTGTAATGTATGCCTCGTTGCGCTGAGAGATCGGCAATTTGATCTCGGAATATTATTCGGCCTGTAAGCTGAAGAAATAACACAGCCAGATGCACAAGGTAGACGTGCATGGCCTTGGATGCAGCACAGGCAATCCACGGCCGGCAAGACAGCATTTTTCGTGACTACTATATTTATCCTGTCTGAGGTCAGACTACCTGTATTCGCCACTGGCGAATTGTTCCATAATGTGAAATATTCTGCCACCAGGCGTATGTTGAAACTGAGCCCGATCAGCCTGGGAATGAATGACGCATTCATATTTTTCATTTCACGCTAAGTGCTCTTACGGGAGTAGATTTAAATTACACGGAGTTAAGTTAGCTGTTTGTGTTTGCCATCTGTTCCCAGCTATCCATCATAATCAGCAACCAACGAGTAGACGAGCCGAGATGAGCGAAACTGACGCACATGAAGGCTACCTTGTAGCTCGGAACAATTTTTAGCACAATTTATGAAGTCATAGTTAAAAAACACCAATTTTTTTCTTCAGAGAAAACAACAGCGATGTTGGGCCACAAAATTTGGAGTCAATAGCAAACCAAAGATAAACATTGCGGGATATAACAAAATTCTCCAAGAAGACAGGCATTCAGATACCTGTAAGCTGTAACTCGAGTATCTGACGGCAAACATCAGACGTCCTGAGTAAACCGTAGGAGCTGCTATCGTCGGACGCCATGCCTCCAAACATGGTAACCTGGGTGTGCGGTGGTGGAAATGACACCCCGACCCCCGGGAATAATAGCTTGTCCTTCAATGATACCCTCGATGGGAACTCCACCGTGACCGTCTCCGGCCCAGGGTACGTCGGTGACCCCATGCTTTATATCCTGGTGGTCCTTCTATTCTACGCCAGCAGCATCACCCTCTTTATGGTCAAGTATATAAGAAAGCAGAACGAAGAGCAGCAATTAGACAATGACTACAATACCTTCGTGATGAGAGTCGGCTTTGACCAGAAACTGATGGAGGCCAAGAACCAGGCGGCTATGAGACTAAAAGAGGTTGTAGCCGGTCAGACGAAACCGACAGAACTGCGAGAAATAGTAGAAATAAGTACTGTCTAATAAACAGTTTAACAACACGAGACAGAGAAATTGTCTTGGGTCTATATTGAAATAATGATGCTCATTTTGTGTGGTTTGAGATATTTGTTATATACGACATTGTAGGGGTTTGTTATAGCGTATATTTAATTTTCTGGGGCCATTTTGTACAATGAATCTTTCACCTGCAAGTAAAATATTGTTTTCAACCTAAAATTCCTTATTTTTTTCAAAAGCAAAGAAAAAACACAAATTTCATTTTTGAATTACACGTTGAGATGTTTGTGCTATCCTCTAGTAAGCAGGACGTCGTAGGTTCAAGTAAACTAAACTAAGCACGCAAGCTTCCAAATTTGTCTCACAATTATGCTATTGGAAAGCACTTGGCATACACAGACTGCAGCAGAGGGCAGACCAACATTCAAGTTTATACTTCCCGTTCCATCAATGTAAATTTTACCGCGATGCCACAATCGTTTGTAGTAAGTACGCCCTGACAGAGTGGCTACAGACTCGAATAGCTTTATTTTTCTACCCCTGGCTAGAACACAGGGATAACATACAGGCTACGAGGGTTGATAATACTTGGCAGGAGCCTGACATCCAATGGCCTGATGGCTGAAATCCTTTCTATTTCGATGAAGAAAATATACCCGACACTGCAGCTGAGGCAAACGCGAGACTCAATAAATGGCATGATGACAAATGAAGTCTCAACGAACTTCAACGAGAAAAGAATTAAGGTTCAGAGCATAACATTGTATTGTAACATTGTATTAAACATGTATTATGCACAATTACTCGTTTAATACTGTGGTACGTGTGGAAAGGCAAGCCACTTTAATGGGTCTTTAACAAAAATAACTATGAAATTAAAAATAATAGAAATTTCAATTCACAGGAATGAGTTTTACTATCAAATACTGTAATCAGTTTTACGAATTTATATTTCACTCAGTTATCATTTTGACAAGCTAACACGCCCTCTCATAGTTAATCGAAATGCCAGCAAAATTCGAATCTTACCAGGACGTGAAAATAAAGGTAATATAGCCTTTACCCGAATCTGACAACAGAGAAGATCCTTATTTTTAAAGACTGATGAGAATAACCCTGAAGATGTCATAAAAAAACAAACCAGCGGTTGAAATCCTGGACAAACCCTGTTCTTTCCACGTTTTGTTCCATCAATGTTAGTTCACCTGACACCATTTTCCGGTGATGTCGAAAGCTCGCCTTTTAATTATAATAATTTCAGCAGCGTTTGAGTAAATTTTAACGAAGGTATGCTTGTTTTGCAGTTTCAAATCGGATTTTCGATTTTTTTTAGTCCAAAGTACATGTATTATAAAACACTTCTCATGTTGCTGCAAGGAAATTAAAACAAACACGAACCGAATTCTAAGCTCTTTCAACATAAACAGAAGAATGACAGCCTTGTCGATCGACAACATGAGTCCGCAGCTGTGAAAGAAGGCCTCTAGACCATGAATTCACTGGGGAAAGTCTTCTTAATAAAATTTGCACTGTACCCCACAGTCATGAATATCCAAATTTAATATTCTTAGACCGTAAAGGATTATGCAATAGACAGACTTTAGAAAAGATCGCTGCTGAAGAAAGCCACATGCACCGTAAATTATGCTACGCACGCACAAGCCGCCCCCCCACGTGCACCCTATCTGCATGAATTGCTGCGCTCGAGGAAATTTAACAGCCATGTATATGCGCATACCGCAGTTCGGTGTCGAAGTCAGGACTCATCAATGTTTTATAAATGCACAGGAAGCTCTCACAGCGTTGTATTATTCATGTATTCCCATTTGATGATCTGTGCGTGGCAAGTCTCCGTAAAAACCAATTTCATACTGACTGCTGTTTACCTCCTGTCGCAAGTCAAGATTGTCGGTCACTGCGAGCAGTCAGTATATAAAAAGTCACTGTCAGTGTTCCAAATGATGCGATATGCACAGGGCAAAATTTTACTTTGAGGAAGTTTTAACTTCTTAATTAGTATTCATCAGTTTGGGAAATATGATCATGCACCCTCGTTTGTATAATTAATGATACACGGCTGAAGTGTATAATTATAATTTTTTTCTGTAGTCTTTCTTTGTTCAATTCACGAGCTTTGAAATAGACGTATGTATATTAAGTTAACATACCGTTCACGAAAGATGTAAATTCAATTCTTCTCATCCAAATTTTTAAGTTTCTTAGTTTTCAAAAAGGTTAATTAGGGTTACAGAGAAATAGATAAGCAACCCTTACACTAAAACGGGTTTTCTGTCAGACATTATTGTAAAAAATATTTCTGAGCCCCACATTTCTCTCTTTTTTTATTGTAATATCCTCGCTGGCAATCTCTGGTGGTGTACAGTTGGCAGAGTGGTAATACTCAAAGAGAGTATTTGTTCCAAGTCAGTTTATAAATGCTGTTATTATATTGGTAAGTCATTATGCAGTAACCTGTACATACAATATTTGTGAATTTGTTGACTTGTAATAAACCGCCTCACTTGAAATCGTCGGCTCGGTTTGTGCTCAATGTGAACGCAGGCACCCATTTGATTTTAAAACTATGCCAGGAATACGTAAAAGCCCTGTTTAGGCCCATGTATTTATGTCATCATCCACTCGCTCGAGAAGACTTCTCATTTTGCAAGGCACTATACTAAATGATTTGTTCTCACAGACTGACACAATAATATAGTTGTTTGACGCATGCGTAGGTATACCATGTTTGACTGCTATTACTGGCCATTTGCAATATAATGCTATGGTCACAGCCGATCCGATGGCAGGATGGACTGAATGTGGTATAGCTATCGCTACTGTTCCCTGCCAGTCGCTCTGTACAAAGCCCAAGACAGTGCGTTCGTCCATTAAAGGGGGCCATCCGAAATGTCCAATGATTCGTGTATACGTTCATCGATCCCTCAATGAAAACCCCAAACAAAATTTTGCGAGGAAAGAAATACGGAGCTCTGAAAGTGCCATGCGACTTGTTGAGATCCTGACATATTTTTTCTCGAAATGACAACATCATAAAGGCAAGATGTCAACCTCCTGAGATCATAAGAGTAGGATGACGACCTCCTTAGCTAATCATGGGATGACGACATCGTAAACGTGAAATAATGACGTTATTTGTCAATAGATGCAATGACAAACCATCTTGAAAACGCACAGGTAGCCTTATGTGTTATAGTTTTTCAAAGCATTGTCCTCGTATAAAATGACTTTCGCCATGTGATGTTTTTTAAATAATGCGAAAACGTCATGAAAGATTTGCAGCAACTCTAATTCCGGAAAGAGTTACTGAAAACAGAGGGCGCTTGCCTTCAATAATAAAACCACACTCACCGCAATGTGCGCGTTGGTTCCAGAGAGCGAATGTGACGTGAGTAGGCCAACATGTAGATTTACATGATTTACAAATGTATCTTGCAAATTAAAGAATCTTTCATTTTAAGTGCCGTACTTCATCGTAAGTTGTCGTAAATCTGTCTGCAGCATTCTAGACCTGGTAACTAAGGCGTTTGGAAAGAGTTCCATATACGGACATGACGGGCGGCACTACGCTTAGTGGCATGGCAGTGGGCCTAGCCTACTGCACAGTCTGCAGTGACATTAGCCCCAGCAGTTTTCATCAGAACGCAAAAATAAGTTCAGAAAAGTCCAATTTAGGACCATAGGAGGGAAAATGGCAAGTGGTTTACTGAGGAAACACTTTTTCAGACCAGTCCCATATGAGTCATTGGGTTTTTGCATGGGGTGTCAAGTAAAGTAGTGTCCGTATGTCATATGGAACTCTTTCTAGGCATTTTACTGTCCCTTTTCTGCATTTTCTGTTTGTGACATGTTGGTTGGGACATACCGTACCAGCATCCACATTACCCCAACTGAACTTATCAGGCTGCTAGGCATCACAACCCGCCATGCCAGCACTTCAGTTAATGCTGTATGCCTCATAAAGTTGGTTTTGCTTTACTTTCATGGGTTGAAATATAGGCGTACAGTGTTGCATTTTTACTGAGGGCTTGTTCTCTGCTATGGGGCAATATGGATATCCGGAATTCTCGCAAAATGGCAGGTACCATGTCGGTGAAAACAGCAGCCATGGCATTGTAGGCATGCACCAGCCAGTCCGAGAATTGAGTTACATAATCCTTTCTTTGATCTGTACGCCCGTGTTCATTGCAGTTATTTTCATCAGCACGGTGTGGTTGCTACCCACAATGTTGTGGAATTGCCAGATATCTGTGCTGCCCCATTCAGGTTTTTTCCTTTTTAGTTTGCATAAATTTGAGTTGCAATGACAATTTTGAAATGTTGCATTTTTATTTGCTGTGGCAATGGCTTTTATTTATTGTTTTGACCAGTGAAAAGCAAATATCAGAGCAAGCATTTTGGGGGGTTGGGGATGTACAGATGTAAATTTCTTCCTTCTATTTTCTTTTTTGTTGAATTGCATGGCTTAGGCAAGATGTCCTCTGGCAATGTTCACACACCCTACATGGACGAAATCTGCCCAGGGCTTTTCCTTGGATGCCGAGCGGCAGTGACATCTGAAGAGGGCAGACAGGCGCTGGCTGAGCATGCTGTCACCCACGTCCTCTCTGTGGAAGGGGACAGGCCCAAGTTAGGTTCGCTGGACTTGAAGCATAAGTTTGTTCGTGTCAACGACATGCCAGACGTGGACATTATGAAGCATTTTGAGGAGTGTTTTAGTTTCATTGACGAGGCCCTTACAAGTGGGAAGGTCATTGTACATTGGTGGGTAGTGCTTTGTCTTTTAATTTCTCTTCCTGTTAAAAGAAGTTAATGAAATCATTAACCCGACATCAACTCACAGTTGGTTATTAAAATAGTATGAGTAATAATAATAATTTTAGGAGTCGGGTTGGCATGGTGGTTCTTCCTCACCTTCCACCTCTGCGGTCCAGGTTCGAATCCCGGCCCAGTCCACATGTGGATTGGGTTTTCAGTCCCTACTCAATTCCGTGGGATTTACCTTTGAATATTCCTCTGGGCTTTTCCTCCCACGTCTAAAACTGTAACTGCTTCTCATTGTCTCCTCTCTACAGGTTTCTTCAGGCTTGCGAGCTTCAGTGCCTAGGGCACTTATGAGGAATCCCCGGTGTCATTACCAGAAATGATTAATAATAATAATCCTAACCAAATGTCAAAACATGTACATGTACCACTCTCAGAAAATTCTGATGAGTTTCAACACAACATGTTTTCCAATGATTGGAGGTTGCTAAATGTTATTCTTGGCTTCGCTGACTTCTTTTGTACTCTTCTTTTAAAAGTTTGATAAAAAACAGAACAACTTGCTTTTTGCAGTCTTTTACGAGACCCTCCAGGAAAAATATTTAATTATTATACACGTCAGGACATACGTTGTTTCCTTATGCACTGTGAACACTCTCTTTGCCAAAATGGATGTAGACTTATTTGACTAGTCAAACTCCACAAAGAATCGTCTTTGCTCTCTCCGCGAGCTAGTCTGATGGGTGTCTCCAGGAGTTCAACCATAGTGATCGCCTACCTGATGCACAGAGACAAGATAACATTCAGAGAGGCGTATGACATCGTCAGGGAGCAGCACCCAATGGCTGAGTGAGTGCAGTTGGGTTCCACATTGCTATTCGTAATCTGTGTATCTCTTGCAGTTGTTTATATATCTGACATTAATTGATGAGAGTGTAGTTCTTCATCTTTCAAAGTTATCAGCACTAGAATCACTTTCCTCTCTGGTGACCATTTGTTTCTAAACGAGGAGAAATAGAAGAGTGTTTTACACAAAGAAGTTGGTCAAATGACATGAGGTCTTCAGTAGTAACTTACCAACATTGCGTAAGAGCGCCCCCAATGGCTGTGCCCAAAGCAAATCCCTCTTTGTTCTACATTATCCTTGTGTCAGTTGTTTAGGTCATGCCTTAAATGCAACACATGAATTGGTCCCAACAAATAATGATAAAACAGCCAACAGAACTTGCAAGGCACACTCAAATCCATGCCGAGAGAACCAGGCCCAATCGGTACCAGGTTGAGCCAACGTGCAGCAAGCAGGTAAAAATGTTGTCACGAAGACCAGCAGCTTTGCAGTACACCTTGTAAGACAATCAGCAGAAAGGCCAGGACCATGCAGCAACATGCCCCAACCTATGCAGAAGAACTTTAGCAATGTAACAGTTATGTAAAGGGTACTAACGCATTACTGCATTGCCAAAGCAGCTGTGGTAAAACTAGAATGCCTGTTACACATTTCAGAGAGCGCACTCCAAATCAGCAAAAATAAATCTGTAGATTAACTACTAGGAAAGGGGCCATTGACGATAATAAACTTCATCGACTAGTCGCATATGGTTGACCATTCCAACATTAGCACCAGTCTGTCACCATAGTTGGGGTCATCTAGACTGACTGCTATACATTAAGCTTGGGTTGATGCTATAGTTTGGAATGGTAACAAACACCAAACTGATTCTTGCGCACAGGCCCAACTATGGCTTCATGGACTTACTGCACCTGTTTGAGGCCATGGGATGCCAGTTTTCATCCACTAATCGGCTGTACAGGCAGCACAGACTAGGACAGATGGCTGAAAGCATTCAAGGTACATGCAGGCCTTAATTCATTCAAGCTTGAATCCTCCAAAGAGCCTCCATCAATCATCAACTGCTTATTCGTCGAAGGAACGTCATCAGAAAAGCATTCTGCCATCACAACTGTTTTCACATTAGATTAATCACAAACATTTCTGCTATCACCTGTTTGTAATCTATTCGAGTTTGATTCAAAGACACCGTACAGTCTGAATGTTGTTGCTTAAGGTTAATCGGCTATTTCAATAAGCAATCTTTATTGCAAAGAGATTAGGTGATGACGCAATTGATTGCTCACTTGGCTGTGCCCAAGACGAGTATTTGGTTGGTCTAACGCCAGCAAGGAAGATCATTCGTTCAGGTTCATATTCCATTTAAATCCATGTAGGCCATGATGTTGTTCCCAGAAATTTGTGAGATTTTTTACTGTTGTTATTTTAGAAGGTCTTTTCGCTCTTGTAAAATGTCAAAGGAGGAGGATTGAAAACGGATGAAAGTCAGCCAGTGTTTGGTTTCTTTCTGAGTTTATCCTCAGCGATCTCTCCGTGTCTGTTCTAGCTGGCCAGGAGGTGCCGAAGGAAGTCATCGCAGCTGACCCTCTGGAGAGGGCCAGTGATCAAACGGAGATCACCTACAAATGCAGGAGGTGCAGGTCGGGAAGTGATGGCCGTCTCTCTCTTCATTATCCACATCTCAACCTGTCCATTGAAAATTGTGCGGAATGATGGCACATGGTTAACACATATCAATATCCATGTTCTCTATTGTTGCCTTCCATTACTTTCTAGATGGAGGACTGAAAAGATGTAAAAGAATTTGAGAACCGTTAACATTCTTACGTTCGTGTTTACAGTGTCATGTCCTTAATTGGAATATCCAGAAACCTTTTGAGTCCATTTGAACACCTATTTTGCTCCTTAAAAGAAACATTTCATGATTTCCTCTTTATGAAAGTTTAAGTGCCTTCATTGAATGAAAAGGGAATAGGGAAGGCGAATAAATTTAGTTAATTTCTGCATTGCAGCAACAATAAGTTTACAATTTTACGAAAAACTTGAGAATTTCTTGTGTGTTAGTTGTGACAAATATTTGCGTTCAGGAGCGTGAGTTGTTTTTCCTCAGACGTGCCATTTTCCTTGACTTGAGCGTGCTTTCACACATCACCGGTGAGGGCCAAAGAAGCTTTCAGTGGCACAAACAATCCCACCCCCTCTCTCAGGGAGTGAGCTCACCCCCGTCTGACACAATGGACCCGTCTGCATCCTGCACCTCCCTGTTTGTTGAGCCAGTGAAGTGGATGGAACCACTCATGATCGGGAGGTTAGATGGGAAGGTCAGTTGTGAATAAAATCATGCAGTTCTTGTGACAAATGGGTATGTCTTGGTTGTGACCTTTGCTGTAAAGTAAAGTGGATCTAGGAGGCTTTTGATAAAGCTTACCAGATGCCTCTTCTAAAAAATGTGGAAAACCAGTGGAACTGCAGATTTCTTTTAAATTTACTACAAAGCCCACTTTGGGTACACTTCTACTTAATTCTTGCAAATGTCAAGCCTTTTGTTGGAGAAAACGTTCCCTACCCTTCATTAAGGATTCTTTCTGAAACCCTTCTGGCACATGGCAATCAGAATACAGGTGTTAATTACATACCTCAGGAAGAAACCCTCCCTGTCATGTTAGTTGCACTGTGGGTGATGATTGAGCATTGACATCACACCGCACTATGTCAATGGCCGTGTGACCAATACGCTACTTAGACAGAGAGATAGTGAGCTGGTTGATGTGGTCGGTTGGATGCTGTATCCACCTTTTCGAATCCTGGTTTTGTCTTCTGTTGGCTTCAGGCCTGAGCTTTAGGAATTTACTCCCCTCCGGTCGCCTACTTGCTAATTGGCTGAGATGTTGACCAATTTTTATTTGGATTAATAAATATTCAAAACTAAATGCAGATCTCAAGATGAATTAGGGGAAAAGGTTGGTGCAGCTTTGAAATCTAGAGTCAGAGACTGGATAGGTCACTGTACCCCAAATGACCTCTGACATGGGGGTTAACTTAATTTAAATATTTAAGCACACCGTGTTAGTTGCAACTGTCAGTTTTCTGTGTGCACTTGGAGGCCTAATTACAGGAAGGAAACCTTGTAACAGTGTGCAGCAGTGAGTGGAATCTCAGATGTTATTTTTCAAGTCTAAATCCGGCCTGTATCACGTGGATATGGCTGGCAAGAACACATGTGTATATGGATAATAGTTTCAGCCGCTACCTAACGGATTCCATAGGTGAACGTAGCATTCTAGCCATAGCCATTTGGACCTTATCCTAATTGTAACTTCTCCATTTTGCACACTGCAGCTGTCATGCCCTAAGTGTAATGCCAGACTGGGTTCCTTCAACTGGTCAGGTTGGTTCTTCCATGTTATTTGCATACTATGTCTGTTTTGATAATTAGTTTATCTATAGCACTCTTCCATCAGTGCCACACATCTTGACTTCAAAGTGTGTACATTTCCGATGCTTTTGTTTTGATTATAATCAGAATGAATTTCAATTTTTGAAACTTGTAGTTTTACCTTGTGGTTGTGTGATCTTGTTTTGCTCACTAGACAATGACAATTGCAGAAGTTTCTTTTCAGTGATTTAATTTTTTCCTGAAAATGGAAATTGTCCCCTCATTAAAGAAAGAAATGTTGTCATTCACTTAAAGGAACCAGGAAATAGAAATATTTTTAAAAATGTTACTAAACACCCTTGAAATTGCATCTTTGGGTTTCACTTAACTTGATCTTAAAGTTTTGTTTTTGTTTTTAACCCATATTTTGACGCTTTTTTGGTTTTTATGCTAATGCATATTTGCATATTCATGAGCAGAACTTTGATGTCATCCAAAGCACTGCAATGTTGCACAGATTTGTACACAGAAATTTCTAGATTCTTTTAACCACTGCTATGGCAGATTTCATTTTCTTTGGCAGTTTATTGCTATGTAAGTATATGGCAGAAACATTCCCAGATAGCAAATTTTGGGTTCACAATTTGAACATGAAAACATGCAACCTGGACCATGTCTTCCTAGATTTACATCAAAGCAAAAGTGCCCCACATGTACAGAAATGCTTGGTCAATTTTTAATGTTTGAAAAAGTGCACCGTTCAGTTCACGTAACTCAAAAGAGATGTCAAACAGTCTTCATACATGGAAGAAGAGTACAGAGATACACAAAAAGTGAGTCTAAGAAAAATTCATTTCCTGGATCCTTTAATTTTTTGAGATAAAATGTGGGGAAAAAAGAAAAATAATAATTGGTGTACCAATTAAAAACAAAGGAAAACTCAGCAGGGAAACAACTCACATTTGTGATAAGATAGAGATGAGAAGATGAATGTAGGAGGTACTGAGGACTTCATTCAAGATTTGTCTTGTCTCCTGCCCTGTTATTTAGGTCTTCGGTGTTCATGTGGTGCTTGGGTGACCCCAGCCTTTCAGATTCATCGAAATCGAGTGGACAAAGTGGCACACCAGCAGCAAACGACACCACAAACCAGTTAGCTTCGACTGTAATTGTTAAATGGTGAGCTACAGTAACACGCTTTTTTTTTTTTTTACTTTTGAACATCTAGTTGCAGGCACATCTTGAGATTTATGACTTTTTCTCAAAATATGTTTTCCAGTGTCTACAACCAGCTGCTTGCCCAGGCCCCAAGTAGGCTTCATGTCCAATGAAAATACTCAAACGATGTGGCCAAAAGAGGAACTTGTGTGAAAAAATCATCGGCATTGAAACCTGTGACTTTATCCAGCTCTGTAGTAGGCTTTTGTGTTTTCAGTGTTCAACACAAAAAGTAAAGATATGCACCCACCTCAGCATCCAATAATGCTCACTACTTTTATTCAGTTTCCTTATCTTAATTTGAAACAATGTAAGCGTTACCCTTTTATCATGGAATCACATTGAGGACTGATCAACTGTTATCCACAAAATAACCTGTCTTGGAGTCTTCACTGGGAAGAGATTTGTCATTTAATCACAAGTAAAAAGTCTGGGCACTGATTTTTTTATACTCGATTTTCCTTTTTTGAACTGTTGCTTTTTGGTTTAACTGATCAGGTCTAACGAAACATGGACATACTTCATTCTTTGTTAACTCATCTATGCAGATGGCGTAGCTAGAATTTACTAGTGGGGGGGGGACAGCTCTTATTGGTGTGGTTTTTTTGTGGGCAACTTTTTGTTAGCCCTGTTCAGTATCCACTCAACCCTTTTTTTGTGGGGGCAGGGGGGCACACTGGGAATTTGTGGGGGGGGCATGTGCCCCCAAGGCCCCCCAGTGGCTATGCCACTGATCACCCGAGGTGTTTGGATTAGTTCTACAGTTTCCAAATAAAAGATTTCTGATAAATCTTATTTTGTGAGCAACATGAGGAAGAGGGATTTCTTTCCTCCAGTAAGGGAGCAACTTGGTATTATTCATAAGTAATCAATTTGAAATGCTTATTGAAATTTGAAAATTTCAATTGAAATTTCACGTTTCCCCTGTAAACGTTAGTGAAAATTAATCACCTGTTCACCTAATTACCATCTACTCTTATTACAGATATGTTTAATTCTTATTCATAGTCTTTACTGGTCATGAAGGAAAACGTTTTTCAAGTCCTTCGAAATCTGGTCCATAGTCCGTGGTCATGCATCATTATGTAATCAATTCCGAGGTCCTTCGGGACAAAGTGAGTTTTTCTTCATAAAGTTCTGGAGGAAATGTTCTGGAAATAACCTGACCGCTGCAACAAAACTGTCATTAACACTAGCCAAAACACACTACATGTATGTTGTAATTGGCGAGCGGCATTAGAGGCCACCCATTGCTGTGGCACCACACTCGTGGACAGGTGGTCTGGGTGCACCTTACATGTTTCTTCGACCCTGCCAAATGAGCGCGCATGATGCTGCCGCAGTAATGCCGTCTCCTATCCTGAAATTAGTGTATATGCGCAGAGCCCGTTACTTTACTCTGGTTATGCACCGGCTATCTGCGATTACTGAATAAAGTTTGCAAGTAGCTTACGTTGTTGCTGAATAACTGTGAAATTGTTCGAAGCTGTTTTGTAGTGATGAAAATGTGACCTGTATCGTGCACGAGCGGACATGATATATCGGGGGCTGTTGGAACGTCAGATTTACCCTCGCGCCGAAACGCAGCGATAGTTGATTTCGAATCCGGGAAAGTTGAGCCACCCGTCGCTCACAAAGACCATGACAGACGTCTTACTGGATGTCACTATTTGATTGCCTTGCAATATGTCATCGCAGTATCTTCAAAACAAAACATGCCAAAAAGACCATTAGATCGCTTTTAATACATTAACATTTGTATTATGTTTTTGGTTTTTTGTAAATACTAGCTTTCCTTCCTAGCATTACCCTTTTATCGGTCGTAACAACTAGTTGATGTGGCTAAAAAGATTAAACGTTAACCCGAAACTTTATAAATATCGTGGTCAGCGCAGGGGATCAAATTTCCCGTAAAAAAACACTTTGACAGTTTAGAAAGAAATCTTACTCGTCCATGTAGACCTCCGATATCAGATCTCCCGTCATCATGGACATTTTGTCAAACCAACAATTATTCCCTTCCACCAAGAACATCGGGAAATTCAGTTCTATGACCTCTTCATCGGCACACTGAAAGAAAAAAGTATCGAGAAAATGAATATTGCAGAAATAAACATAGATGCAGCCTAAAATTGCCTCGAAAGATCCAAGGTTTGTGTTTCCGTATGTGTTAGTAATACCTTGACATATCAACACGATTAGTGAATGAAGCGGGGTTGAATGCAATGGATATACGGTTAAAATAAAGGTACGTAAGCTATGTACAGGGCAGTCACATCAATGTCTTTATGAATAAAAGTTCATTGCCAGATATGTTTGTGTATAGGTGTTAAATTTCCTGAGAAGATGCTGAGCGCCCTCGGTGATTTGGCGCCGGGATTCAGATGAATGGTAGCACGCCGAAGACGGAGCGGTCATTACCTCGACAACGTACGTACACTCGGTGTTACTGGGATAATCTTCCGGGTATCCCGGTGAGTAGATGGTACCCGACGGTCCCGTGGAATAGTCGCTGCAAGCTGGGTAGAAAGACCGACAAAAACGAACAAAATATTTTATGGAAAAAAATTGATCCACCAACGTCTTGGAGATGTTTTTCCCGGAATAAGATACGCCGCTGGATCGCACATGCTTCACATACTTAGTTACTCTACTTATTAACTCTACCTGGGCAGCAATTAAAACTCGTCAAAGCCACACCATTGGCGTACCTATCGGGGGCGGGGAAAGCGACGTTTGGCAATAAGTACATTTTTATCCTTTTTTTTTTAAAGAAACAGTACTACATGTACCGCTTTCTGGATGGGAATGAGGATTCTTTCACGGATGGAAACGAGCGCACTTTCCTATAGTATTCATATCTTATCGATATAAACAAAAATGCCTCAAGTTGGATAAACATTATTTTTGCTGTCGGCCGATATACACATACCTGTTGGATGTGTGACAATCTCACAGAATGGGCCCTCAAAAGCTGGCAGACAGTCACATGTGCAATGTTTGTTCGGTACGCCTCCACGACTACACCGGTCCCATAGGTCAGCTGGACAAATGTCTGTCAAATGTAACAACTACTTTGAGCATCTAGGCCTATGTTATTAACGCCTTTGCTATTTAAAGGTTGTGTTTTGAAAAATATAGTCAGACCAGTTTTTGTTTCGTTGCGAATTGGGCAAACTCGCACGATTTTTCCCAAAGATTTAGGGTTATGTACTTTTTTTAAATCAAGAAAGCCCTCATTTTGCAATCTCTCAATTTTAAGATTTGCAAGTTGTGCCTATTTCACATTATGTAATAATGAGTGGCAACAATTTTTTGTTGAAATTCGTCGTATAGAAGATTTGCACGGTATCCATCTTGCAGGGCAGTTCTTTTGTTCCATTGGGAAGCCTCATTTGTTCGTATCCTGTGGAACAAAACCACCGACCTGCAAGATGGCAGCTATGCAAACCCTCCATACCTGAACATGAAAAGAAACCTGTCATCATAGGCTACTCAAACTGAGAAAATGTAAACTAAGGCCGTGTCCGAAACGGGCTTCCAGAGCTACTGCTAGGTCTATTGTCTACGCGTCTCCACGTATTGCCAAAGGATTGACGACCTAGACCAAGCTTTACACAAGAGACTCGGGTGCGACCTAAAGCATTTTTTAAAAGGGCACAATACGTGCTACAGCACCACCAAGAGTTACGCACCGTAGGCGTCGTAGGCGACATTAAAGGTGTACGTATCGAGACGGGACAACATGTGCTGCCTGCCCATCTTGGCTTTGTCTCTAGGGTTGTATGGAATAATCGTCTCCAAATAACCGTTGCGCGAGAAGGCCTTAATGAAAAGAAAAAAAAACAGGAAGGAAAAATTACCAAGACTGCTCTTTTACCCAAACTGCAGTAATAGATTTTCATGTCCAACATTTAAGAGAATTTTGATGATTCTCCTTTAAGTTAAGGACTTCAATCTTTTGTTCGGACGTCCATGCCCTTTGAACGGACAATGCACGTAAAATAGACTGTCACTATGAGCTTCGAGCTGGACCAAGAGAGGGCGCAAATTTCTTAGCAACAGCGGCTCTTTTGGTCAGAACTAACTTTAGCTAGTTTACGAACAACTTTGAAATGCACGCATGAGGGGTTGCAGTACTACCAACAAAATGAACAGTCCCGATTAATATGGTTCTTTTTAACCGACGAGAGGTGCTTTTGCTCGAAGCGGACAGACCATTGAAAGGGCTTACATAACGGTCGATCTACTTCATAAAAATGGATGATACTTTATCGCATAACCCACCACTGTAGAGTAATGCATGACCGATTGGAGGTCGTAGGGCGCCACCGTTGGCATGTTGACTACCCTGAAGTTGTGTTCATATCCGGGGAGAATGTTGCTCTCTATCACCAAGATATGGTTGTCTCTGTCAGGTCTGTTTTGTTCATGGAAGCGGCCCAGGGCATGCCCGAGTTCGTGGAGGGCGACCCCGAGCTAAAGAGGGAGAAAGGGAGTTTTTTGGCAGTTCGTCATTTTCCAGTGTAAAAAGTATAAGTTCTCTGTAAAATCTTCTTCTAATTTTCTTCACACTCTAACAAAAAAATTACGCCATCCATTGCTTAGTAACACGAATTTCACACCCACAGAACCATCAACATTTGGACCCCTTGGGCTGCATGGTGGCTGGTTTTACTGTCACAAGACCCGTACTACTATCATTGGAAAATCAAAATAGGAGGGAATTAAACTGTTTCCCTGCCTACCAAAGCACACCTTCCCTCTTGAAGATTGAGGCGACCACCGCAGGTTTGGCTCGGACAACCAACTGTTGAGAAGCACCTACGGAAAGATGAAACGGGCTGAAAAAGCGTAACCGTGTACTTTGTCAGATACTTGTATTCAGCTCACAAGCACGATATAATACATTATAAAGAGAATCCAAGATTTCTTATAATTTCTGTCTTACCCCTGTCCACTTTGTCTGACAATCAATGGCTGAATGACGCCCGTGTATATTCCCTCTACAGCCTCCAGGAATCGAATGTTAGTTTTCTCCCTGTATACTTCAACAGCCTCCTGAAACACCTGTTTTGTAATTTCACCTGTTGAAATGTCCAGGCCGTAGTGTAAGAAAGTCTTTTTTTACTCTAAGAAAGATTCTGCTGTAAGGAAATTTTAGTCTTTCGTGTTCTCCCCACTCAAGTGACCACAAAGAAGTTTGCAACAGCTTTTTATTTTTAATGATTGAAATTAATTTTGATATAATCATTCGACAGAATTTTATTTGCCAGTGCGGTTGTGTTCCGAATAGACACACTTCTTGCAAAAGAATCGTTTTGAAATATGAAAAATAAATCTAGCTTTCGTCTGGATTGGTGCAGACGTTACGGGTATCTGACGACAGAGGGGAAGTTGGGATATTTCATGAAAATGATGTGGAGGGTGTGTACTACTTACTGAGACCAGCTTCGTACTGATACACCAAGGTTCTGTTGGGCCAGACTCTGAAGGCGGCAGCCGCATTCCGCCGCACACGCTCCCTGTTCGCTGCCGTGACTTCTCGCATGGCCAAGTACACCTCCTTCTGTTCCTTAGTCAGCAGCATGTCACCCTCCAGGCAGTCGGGGGAAGGTGTGACTTCCACCTGGGAAGCCAGTTTGTCTTGCCCGCTGAAGAACTCCACCGCTTTACCGTTGAAATCATCCCGCTCCTGTCATCGATTTGTCATTGCCATTCGCACGAGTTTTATTGTGCCAAAAAGCATAGATCGCAAGACTTGAATCTGAACATTCAATGTGTTCATGCGCATGTGTGTTAAATACCACTTAGGTGAATTGTAATTTGTCAATTTTTTGAATAGTATGAACTCATAACATTATTCAATGAGCACAAACAAACAAGTGAACACCTATACCTGTACTTAATTTATACATAATGACCGACCAATACCATCTCTCTAATGTACAATTTGATGTTTGCACAACGCTATTCTTGTTAGTGGATGCGTTGTTATACTTTGTTCTTTTTAAAACCAAGTTGACAACTTCCTGACTGACGAATTTGCAATGCAGTACATTATGGCCTACCGTATATATGATGTCAATTTCTATGATGATGTAGGCTTTAGCGTACCTTTGAACTCGTTGACAAGCTGCAGTCACTAAACACTAACGGATGTTTGTACCTTAATAATGGAATGCATTGCGTTTCGGATGTCCAACAGACTTACCGCTTGGTTTTTAACGAACGCCACAGCATAAGGGATGCAGATCGCTGCTATGATGAAGAATCTCGTTGAAGCCATCTTTTCTCGCGCACTTGTCATTCGATAGTGGGCGGCCGAACTCGCTGCAACTCAGCTTTTTATTGGTTGATAGTTTACACAAGGACTAGACAAATGTGTACCCAGTCAGGGGAGGGACCTCTGGTAAAAACCCATGGTTCAATTCTCAGCTTTCCAAGCAGGTGTCCAAGTCAGGAACAGTTTGAATAAGTACGGTCAATTTCCAGTTAAAGTATAAAGATACAGTTGTCGAAAGAGAAACTTAAATAAAGAATACATTTACGTTTGTCTTTATTAACTGCAGTCTAAAACCTGTATATATTTGTCCCATTTACCAACTTTGGCAAAGGTCATCAGTAATTGTTTTGTGAACGACGTCATCCAAAATGGAAGCAGCTGCTAATTCTCGTTTATAAAGAATTTATAACAGCACAACATTGGGCAGATAAAAAGTGTAAAAAACATTGTTTCAGTATAGCCAGAGGATTTCAGAAATACCAGAAAATAACCTCCAATGTAGATACCAACTTTCTAGCCCAGTGTATGGTGGTGTTCATTTATGGGTTTTTCGTCGTTGTTGGAAGTTTGAAAGTCATTGAATCTCCGGTGTTTCTGTCTCCTGAAACCTGCACGAGGGTCAATAGGGGTGAGACCCCCGGTGTTATCTTGGAGCGTATTCCTCCGATTTAATTAACACTAATGTTTGCCCTCGCACTAACTTAGTGGACAAAGCGTGCAGCATATAGCCGTATGAAGTCAGTTAATTACAAAAGATGCGATATTAATAGAAAGATTTGCTACAATCCATACCTTAAGAGCTAATTAATACTGGAATGTGAGAAGTAAGGTTCTGTTTTTTTTCTCGTGACAGTTCCACTGTAATGTCTGGAGATCTGAAAGTAATCAACAGAGTGGTGTGCCTGGGCATGAAATAGAGCCATAATGTGTAATATACCAATGGTTTACTGTTAGTTGATAGTTGTAGAAATTTAATTATTCATTCACTCGGACATTCTTTTCTTGGTCTTTTCTGTTGGTCTTTTCTGTTGGTTTAGTGGGGGCTGCTTTTAAAGTTGAGCGGTTGCTTCAATGGCTGGTGATCTGTGTGCATGAATGTATCTGGATTTGTGGCCTTAGGGGACTTCATCCATCCTAGTCTGGGCGCTTTGAATGCTTCACGAAAACCCGTATGTCGAAAATAAGAAGGAAAAATCTACTTTCCGGGCGAGGCCTGACTAATGCATTTTGCGGGAAAGGCGGAGTCCCCACTGTGTTTAGGTAGTGTGTTGAACATGCAATAGTGCTTCGTTCTTGCGAAGTTCTGCAATTAAGTTTCACCAGGCCTTCGTATCGCCTCTTCCTCGAATTAAGAGAAAAAAATGGAGGCAATCACGTGAACCCCCCCCCCTGTCGACTCCCGTGTGCAATTTAGTAGAATAATTTATACATTGTGATGCACGAAATGGGACAAAAGATGTTAGGGCAGATGTAATATTGCTTCTTCTGCAAAACTGGCGCGCACGCGCAGTAAGGATTTAACACTTCCCGGTTCCCATAAGCTTCATGTTCCGTTTTTTCTTCGCCTCGCCTGCCTTTTTTGCCTGTTCAAAATCACGCTTATACGCGCAAGACTGGCGGTCTATGCGTTTATATGTCTGTGATTCGCCCCAAGCTGAAGTGCACCCCCAATCGGCGAAAGAAAGCCGGGTGGTTACAAGCGGGAGTCTTGCATGCACACGTTCTGTTTGTACGCAAAGACCATACATGCCGGAATAAATTAGTTACGCGTACTCAGCGTCGAACGCGCGTATACTTGCGGGCCTCATGGCACGCCTATGCCGGGAGTACCCAAAAACATGCCCTCTTTTGTTCCGCTGAGAGTGGATACCTCAGCCATTATTATTTCGTGGTCATTCACTGTATTTATTTGTTAACCCAATGCATTTTGACTGCAAGATTTTCACCGCATATTGTCACCTCCAAAACTCTTGGACCTCAAGTTGAAATTACAAACAAGGGACACGTACTTTTTTGCTCACTCAAACTACTTTACAAAGGAACCTCTTGACAACAATAACAGTCGCTTTCATTTATCCATTTATGGGTTTCTTAGCCGAATCTAGTCGTCAAAACATTCCTTTCTGTAGAGTTCTTTTTTATTTCTAAGTTAACTTTTAAAGAATTATCCTTGGCAAAAAGCACGATAAGGCAAAGCTATTTCAGACGCAGAGAATTGTCTATCTCATTAAGATTTTATACCAGAAAAAAATTAGTTATTGCACACAGATTGTAGACTAAAAATACATGTTGCGACATGCGCAGTGGCGTATTCAGCGGGATGGGGGGGGGAAGGGGAAACTTGCCTCCCCGACGGATTTTTTCACACACACCCCCTTTTTACTAAGAATACTTCACAGGTGAGTAGGAAAGAAAGAAATCGGTATTTCTTTTGTCAAATACTAGCACCAAAACCCTAAGAAAACAACACCAGCAAATAAAAGCAAGGATGTTGGGACCGCGAGGCTTTTGATATAGTGTTCTCTCCCAACATGATGTTGAATAAGCCCGAACTTGGCCGCATGACCTCCCCCCACCACCACCACCACCAAAAGTTGGAGGCGCTTCCGAAGAAGCCCGAAATGCTTTGGAAATTGATTCTAATGACAACAGGTGAAACATACCTTGAAAGGAATACTTTAAATAGATCAATGGCAAAACAGAGGCACGTTAATGCAGTCAAGATTTTCTTTAATAAAGTTCAAATCGGAATATTATTCCAGTACACTTTAACCAACAATAACTAATACACCACGATGATACAGATAATAACTCGAAGGGTCTTTGATTATTGGGGGAAAATAGTGATGGTGTAGGTAAAAGATTGATCGATCGATTGATTGATTGATTGATTGATTTTCTTTGCAAAGCTGGTTTATGTTATTGTTTAATAGATAAAATGATGCTCGTCCTGGGGTTGATCGTAGCAGGGTTGTTACAAAATGAATCAATTTCCTGATCGGGAACTATGGGCCCTTATTTTGTGCCATTTGATGAAATTTTACGGAGCAAACAAGTTGCACCAGTGGGTAACGAACGAATACAATGCCTTCACGGAGTGAAACATTGCTTACTGCATGCTCTCTGAGGTCATATATAGTTTACGTTGTTGTGGATGGACGAACCCTTTCTTTAAATTATTTGAAAAATCTGGCCAAAAATAAACAAATTATACAAGAAGAAAGTAAAGTAATCACAGCAAAGCGTTCTTGTTCCAGGTTTTTCTACGTCAACTATGTCAAGTTTGCAGGTCCGAGGTTTCCTGCGCTGGTAACTGCTATATACTTTATTACATTAGATACTGATAACTATATTGTTAACTATTTACAATTCATGTGAAATTCCCAAGGTCTATCATGAATGGCTGGTTTTGTGTGATCTGTCTTTTGCTTGTAAACGCCGAGACTTGTCAATGTAAGACCTGCTCTTTGTTGTGCATGGAAGCCGCAGAAAATTATACTGTGCAAATTTCACGACTGTAGTTGTAGGAAAATAAAGTTACAGCGTACTAGTTTTGGCATGACAGCCTTCATCAAAAATTCGTTTCATCATGCAGGAGAAATTGTCTGTTTTTATTTGCGGTCCGTGATGTTATCGAACAGTTTATAGATTTCCTTCTGAAATTTTTGTACATGATATTTGTGTGTTGGGATATGCAAGATGTAGGCTTGGCCTTGGGAATCTCGCAGCCCACGGGTTCCGACAAAGTCCTTGGAGAGTGGGCTGCCAATCCGTAGTCTTCGATTAGTCTGTTTTCAGTCGTTTAAACGGAAGAAACATGAACGGCCTTCAGCACCCCCCCGCCACACGCGGCATGTATGGTGTACGTCAATGTGGTTAAAAAAAGCATTTCCTCAAGAATTTATGGATTGAATTTACACACGAACGGGGTGAGAAAATACTGTGTGCAGTCTTAATCTTACAAAAAAGCACCTTTAGGCCTATGTAAGCCAAAAGGGATGCAACGAAATCAGAGCGATGGAGAAGTGGATTTTTTTTTGATGGAGCGTACGTCCTTTGGTTACCAATGAGTTCGTAACACATGTATTACTCTGACGGTGTGAGCATGCTGCGAACAAGGGGGTCTTTTACCGCATAAAAAGCGTCACAAAGTCAGTGTATTGAATGTAGATTATGCAGATTTGGAAAACGTCAATGAAGGTCGTGCTGCAACATTTCAGGTTATCATTTTTTCAAAGTAAAGGCCAGTTCATACTCCGTGCGCAAGCGAAGACGAAAGCGAATTTGTGACGTCCGCTTTATTGCGCGAGAAACCACACAAACGCAACGGCTCATCAGATGAAATTCGCGTTGCGAATTCATAAAACTTGAACACATTTCAACTCAAGCGAAATTTCGCTGTAATTTTTGCGTGATGTCAAATTTGCTTCGCTGTCGCATTCGCCTGCAGTATGGACTGGCCTTAAAGCCCTTCCCATTTCACAGTTTGTTTTAAGCATTTCACAGAGTACAGAGTGTGACTGATGAAGTGGCACACAACTGTTGATTTACATTTAACATATATTAGGCCCTATATCTAACGTAAACTGTCACGATGCTTTTAGTGCGGTTTGGCCGTGAAGTATGCTTGTTTAAACACACGTGAACTCCATTTTGTATCCTTTGAAGGTATACATGTCGTCACTGACCAGTGTTATGAATATGCTGTTGCCGTCTGCCTTCACCGTGGAGCCTTTGAGATCATCTTCGCATTTACTGGAGACAGAGAAGCAAATTGTATGTTGTGGGTAAGTTTTCCCTAACAAGACCAGGACAAGCTGGAGTTTTATCCTCCTAATCACCCCTTTTGTCAACATTACTTTAATCCCAGCTGGAAACTTTTAAGCTTCATGTTCTGATATTGCTGAGTATGACATGTGGACATAAAATCGCTGTTAGTTCTAAATTAAATGAATAAATACGGGCAATTCACAATAGTGCGCCTCCAAGAGTTTTCAACGCGCTGGCCAATCACAGTGCACGAAAGCTGCCGACCCAACGAGCGTTTGGAAAGGGTCGACAGAATTCGGGCACTGTGATTGGTCAACGCGTTGCAAACTATTGGAGGCGCACTATTGTGAATCAACCGTATTGTCAATAATATAAGCAGTGCTTCTTTCTAGTGCCCAATGCAGCCTTCCCGAATACTATAATTCAGATTGTAAGATCTTGAACAATCATCATGTGCCATGATCTTTGAAAACGGGTGGCTTCATAAGAATGAAATACTTACGTTTCTGGGTTGACGTCACCAGCCTTCAGTGTGTACCGAAATTTGTCATAGTAACAGCCGTAACCTTCAACATCGAAATCTTCGACGACAATTTGAACCTTCTTACTGGTATCTGTACACTGAGATAAAAAGTGAACCGTTAATTGGACTCTTTTCTCTAAATGGCATTCATTTGGTTTAGTTCTTCTTTTGGCGACTGTTTGAAGAACCTCTCGTTAAGTAGTACTGCGTCCAATCGTTAGGGATTTTATATTTTATGGACTTGCATGGTTGCCCACCCAACTTCTACTGTTTGAGAACTCTGAGAACGCGTGAGAAGCTAATTTTAGGACAAGATTTCAAACGGTTTATTTCTGTCACCTGCTGCTCGTTTAAACATAGTATATCCCTTTATACACTACAGGTAAGATTTTAGCCTTTTGTACCCCTAACTCGATGGAGTGGATGGGCTCGTGACCGGCCTTCAAGACTAAAGGGAAGCAAAGTTTTAGGTTTGAAGCTTTAAGGACACTTTCTCCGTGGACACAATCATATGCATGCGTACAGGGTAAGCTGGGGCCGCATCATGTTACAGTATGTGAAGTCGACTCGGATTGGCTGGCACGCGGCATGACGTAAAAATGTGCTTACTTCACCTGCAAATGTCCAAGTGAACGAGGGGAAAAGGCCATAAAACCTCAGTTCCTTTTGCAAATGTTAATAGTAATGTTTTATGTACCAGGTTTACAGTGTGTCAATCCTAGGTTGCCGACGGGTTTTCTCTCAAAAGGTACATTTTCTTCATTTGTATAGAAGAGGAATGTATGCATTGAGTATAGAAGTAGTTGTTATTTAGTGTGTTAAGAGCTCTCGGCAGTGGCCACCGTTTGCTAATCACTGGCTGACAAAGCTGTGACTGAGGCTTAAAAAAGGAAAGGTGCAGCAACCTGCTAGTCCAGATGGCAAACTGGGTCTATTCTGATACCTCCCAAAGAAACATTTCTTGCGATACTGGTCATTGATATATGTACAAAGAGAGTTTATTACATTCTGTTTGTTGCTCATTCTGCGGTCACTTACTTTTATGACCTCGCAATATTTGAGAACTAATCACAATCAAGTACTGTGAACTTGGCGGGACACAATAGAAAGACAAAAATAGACAAATTCTATGTACGGCAAACTGCCGTATGAGTATCAACAGTCTAACAATTACTGCTCCATATTTTTGCTTACCATAAGCAGATTCTGTGTTACAGTATTGAGAGGGTAGTGATCTGGGTAGTTCAGCGATACCAATGATATAGGTCCACTGCCATCATTCTCTGTTACCGTAACTGCAAAGAAGGAGAGTGGTTTGGCAATGCATTAAAAAAATTGTTCAACCGGCTCGAGCCGACCGTAATGACAAACGAAGTTTTGCCCCAACAAGATTTCTTTGAATATGTTGTTCTACCAGGATCTCGCCTTTTCATCCCAATGCTTTCAGTAAGCAAACGAGGACCAGCCAATTTCCTTTTGGCGATTACAAGACTTAATGGACCGGAGCAACAGTAATAACACGTAACGGTAACGATTTTCAATATGACCATTTTCATTGCCAGCCATAATTCCTCCGTGTGCTCACGGGTTTCGTCCGTGGAGCAGTTCGTCAATTTTGAGCATGTGAATCGATCAATCGCGAAGTAGGGCTGGTTAATCGCAATCTTGAAACTTGCGCAAATTTATTATACTCCATGCCGAGTTGATTTGCCTTTGACTTAAGGAGGAGTGTAACGAATTTTTTTGGTTGTCGAATTACACTATTTAAACATATATATTTTTGTGCGTGTCGCGTTTTCCAACACGTGCTTTAACTGTACGATACCCTTCAATTGCCCTCAGCTTATTAACAATGCATGTACCATTTTGTTCATACAGTATTTAGAATGTGATCCTGCAAATTTGCTGGATGAAATTTTAACATTAATTGGAGCTGATTGAAAATTGTACTTGATCCTAAAAGTAAATAGACGGACGGACCATTAAGCACCATCAGACCCCCTCTAATTAGCATTTATGGACATGCAAAATGATCCAATACCAGGGCGGGGGAGGTAGCGGGCGTGCTGCTAGACGCCATGGAAACGAGGTTAGGTGCGTTCATCATAATGCACGCATGTCAGACTTCTGTGTACGCATGTCGGACACAAATCAAGGCTGTGATTGGTCAGAGCACTACCTTAGGAGGGGCTCAGTGGTTTGGTGTAAAATTAAAGTTACTTTATAGCATAACATACCGCCAGGGTCAACATCTCCGCAGTCTGTACCCATGAAAGGAAAGATGCAGTAACAGTCGCTGCTCGCCATCCTCTCACCACCATTTTTGCAAGGTTCCGGTTCTGTGGACGCAACAGCGTCAACAAAATTGAAGAGGGTTTAATAAGAATGTAATAAATGAATACGATGCATATGCTCTTTTAGTACAAATTGAAACGTGGAATAGACACCTCTGAGTGTCCAACAAGGGTACACGACATAGATCGTTCTTTCGATGCTCATGTTTAGCATTGAGAAAGAAAACCCAGTGTTCCTATACATCGATCTGATGCCATGACAACGTATAGCCAATATTTGAACCCCATGTTTTGGCACAACCTTGGTTTCAACTGCGCTAGTTGTCAGAGGAGTAGAGCATTTTCGGTTATAGTTTCAGCTAATGGTGTTTTTTTATTTTTCGTTTTGGGTCAACAGAATTGTCACAAACCCACACAAACTTTATTTCTACCTTCAGGATCTTCAAGATGTATTTTTCAAGATGTTATATAAAATTACCTTCAGGATCTTTGTTATAATTGCTCGACTCAGCAGAGCTGTCGGATGCGGCTTGTGACTAGTTTGGGGTTCTAAGCGCTGGATATAAACTGATCGTAGCATCTTTTGGCCTAGCCTAAAGCGATCAGCGTACTTACAGCAAGAGGGCATGAGATGGAAAGGCTCAGTGAAATTGGTCATAGTAAGTTTAACCTCGTATCGCATCAATGTTTGGGATTCTGAGTGGAATGCTAGGGGCGGACACAGACTTTAGGCGTGAAGGGAGAGGCCCTTCTTGAGCCGGGGCGGCTCGGGTGCTATATTCGCCACTAAGCTTGCATGGATCCATTTGTCTTTTGTCCGTTTGTTTGTCTCAATTTGGCAGTGTGTACCTACCACCTTCGTAACACTCGTACAGTTTGTTGACATACAAGACGTCTGACGGAGACAGCTGCTTCTGTTTGCCGACCTTGTCATTGTACTTCGTGTCTATCAGTGTCAATGTAGGCTGACTCTTGTCCTTGGCAAAAAACTGCGGGAAGAGTGGAGAAGAGACCTTACCACCAGCATCGATCCCGTGCATGCAAGGCTGTGGGCGCGAGCAGCTCCTTGCGTAATGACGAAGAAATTTGAACGTTTGTGAGACGCAAGGGCGGACCCATGGGGGACAATGAGGGTTACGAACCCATAAGAGCAATCTGTTGGACAAATTTAAAAACTGGAAAGGCAGTTTTTGGTCGACATCACTTCCTTCGTTCCAAGGCATGTAAAAAAGCTCCCCCGAGCTGTAGCCTTTCCCTCGGTCGCCACATAAAACGTTACCGGTACATAAAAAATTTCCTAAATTGTTAGCTCCCTTACCTCAAATAATTTTGGCAATCCTAGCTGAATGTACCCTTGGGCGGTCGGTACAATAAACAGAATTTTTATATTGTTAGTCGGGTGGCCTAACTGACACAATGTAACGTGTTCACACGGGGTTTGATAGAGCCATCGCTGTCATGCGCAAAGGTCGGATAGCGCCGAAGGCGCAAGATGGATAACTCTGCCCAAAAGGTGTAATTAACATGGGCGCCATTAATTTTGAGCAAGCGATACGCCTGCCGGTTTACAGTAATGCTTACATGTAGGTGCAGGTTCACCAGGTGCACTTGCCTGCCGCAGCGCCTGCGCCTGTGCATTAACGTGCATTGCGCAGGCGTATCGCTTCCTCAAATGGCGCCCATGCGATTACATTGTTTTGCGTGTATTCAAGGTGAAGTTCACCATCTTGCGCCGCTAGATGTCGGTGCAGGACCTTCTAATGTAGGTTCATCAAGATATCGGTGTTTACAATATTCAACCGTTTGGAATGTTGCAAGTTTTAACAAGATTTCAGTGAATGGGTCATGGCAGTTTTATGCAGTGATACAAACTATGACATACATATGTAATTTACCGCTTTCATCATTGCATATACAGCAGCAACTATGGGCACCTTCAAGAAAAGGCCGACATAGTACTATATCATTGGAATCAATACGTTAACACCATGACGGCGTTTATTATGCAGATTTGCTCTGCTGCTGAGTTCACTGTCGTTTCGATGTAAAGTTCAGTATTTAGAAACAGTGCAGATTCACGTGTTTCAACGAGTGAAGTACCAACCTGACACAGACCTCCCACTGAGTGGGCCTACATTATAACCATTCAAGATGTAACTTACATATCTTATCAGTCACCTCAGTACCAAATAAATGCACGCTTCAAAAAAGCTCCCTTTGCTTGGTATGCCACCTTATGCAGCCTCAGTTTATTTCAGCGTTGCCGAAATACTCACGCTTCTGCCGTAATGCATGATGGATTCGTAGTCGTAGGGAATTCCGAATGTGATGAAATCATCGCTTGTATGCTTCTCGAAGTTATGGGCCTGGCCGTCTAAAACGTTATCCCATTGAACCGTGACAAAGTGGTCTCTGTCCGGTCGTGTATGCTCGTGGTATCGTCCGAGGGCGTGGAACAACTCGTGGATCAACACTCCTATCTCATCGTACTGTTTAGTTCAGAATTTAACGAAAGACACAGCGTTGAACGGGTAAGAAGTTACGAGCTTGATAATCCATAAGTGAACAATTTATTTGTTTTTATCATTAGACAAATTGTCCACCATGTCCCTGATGAAGTTTTGTAAGACTCAGCACCGTCATCACTACTCACTGTCATCGTCATAAACAACGACCAAAATGAGCCCCAGAAATATTAAACATTATGAAAAAGGGCATGTTTAAAGGGACTCTCTCTCTCTCTCTTTCTATCCTCGGTAAAAGTCCCAAGATTTGCTTCACCCCTCAGAAAGGTTCATATAAAGTTACATCCAGAATTTCCCACATTTTGATCCCCACTTGTCCCTCCCCGCAACTTCGGTTCCCTTTTGGTGTCCCTGGGGGCATTGTAATACACACCAAATCACACTTCGTAGGTACATTCACTGTGTTCGTCGATGAATGACAACCAACATGTGCCCAGCATCTGTACATAAACGATCATGTGATTATGCATTAATAAAATGAAATTCGGCAAACAGCATATTGTCAAATGTACACATTGCAATCCAATTTTCGTTTGTTGGAGGGCAAGAGATGAAAAATATAAGTGTCTCCCATTTTATCGTTTTTGTCGTTCTTGATATAAGCTGGATTATATGTGGTTTTGAATAAGCTGGATAAAATATTACCCCCATTAGCAGTGCCATCATGGAGGAGTTCTTGCCAATGTTTGTTTTTAGTTTGGCTTCTTTCCATTGGCATTCAAATTGGTCTGTCAACGCTCGTGAGAAAAACTTAAATAAAACAATAATAAGGTATAAACACGCTGAACAACAACGATGTTCAACGTCCTAACTTCGTCCATTGCATCAACTTTTTCAAATGTCAATAGCTTTTTGATGAAAGAAAAACTCAGTCGGCCTTGTTAGTGGTTTGGAGAGCACAGTTGGTTTGCCTTGGTCAGGTTATACGGAAGCGTATATAGGACATGACTGTATTAAAAAAAGATCCTGAAAGTCCAGAAAGTTGATTCATGTAAATTTAGTGATGCCGTCAATTCCAGTCCCTTTGAATATAAGTATTATCAATTAAAGGTGCTTTATATCCTTATAAACAATTAGCTTTATTTTATGAAACGGCCTCCTGTCTGCAGATAAATGTGTCTGTGATATGATGTGATAAACTAGCTTATATTAATCCCTCTCCATTTCTCCATCTCTCCATAAGAGAATCATATGCAAGGTAAAAACTCTTTTCATAATCAAATTGAAAATCTGTAACTTTTTCAGGGGAATGGCAACACTCTGAGCCCAAGCCCGATCAGAGTAGAGAACTGATGCGCTTTTGTTCAGGTTTTATGGCTAAAATGCTTGACAGATTCATTAGGGTAATTTTCAACCAGTTCTATTGACATTCCCATTAGCTTAATCTGCAGGGGAAAAGGTGATTAATTAGGAGAATATCTCTGCCTTTGCTAAATGCAGGAGTGAGAGCGCGCTTCATGAGTCACTTTGCATCTTCGACACAATGGCGCGCAAAAATGTCGGAACGGTCTATCTGAGTCAACCCCCCCCCAAAAAAGGAAATCATCCCGCATTCTGACTTACAAATCTACGCCACTCCCCAGGTGGATCACTATTTTGCTCGGGAGAAATAAGTAATCCGTCCGGGCGAAATACTAATCCGCCCGGGCGGATCAGTAGGCCCAATTTTTTTTCAGTCATGTCCTATATATGCTTCCGTATTTATACGCTTCCGTAGGTTTATTTATATACGTACACTTTCCTTTCTTTTGCAGCCGTTTCAAGTAGGCCTATATGCCGATTAAAAAGTTGAGTGAAAACAGCCGTCTTACCCTTCTGCGGTATTCTGCACCGTTAGGAGTGGTGAGCTCTGTGATGTACAACTGGCGTCGCTCGTGCCTGCCTCTATGAACTTCATACACGACACTCTCTCAAATTCGTTCATGGCATTTCTGAGGTTTTTCTTCATGTTATCATCTGCGTGGAAGACGTGTAAAATAATGTGAAAAGATTTCTGTTTCATAGATTGAAGATTTGAATTGTCCCTGGGGAACCAATGAAATTATGCGCCATGCAAATCGAAAATAGAGGTTTTCCCGGCATAATAGATTTAGCAGCTGGAGATAATCTATGACCTAAGACTTCAAATCTTCCCCTGTGGGTGTCATCCAGGTAAGCATCGTCTTTAACTTTTTTCAGCAAAATGAAAAATCTTTATGTACTGGGCCTCTGTGCAACTGCAAAATTAATATTGTCTAAATCTTCGGAAATGAAGAATTCCACACCACCAAACTTAAGTTAAAGACGGAGAGGCGACATGTATGATCACGCCCCTTCCTTATACGAAATGCACCACCTGTATTAGTACCACTGCAGCGGTCTAACTTACCATTGAAACCACTGGCAAACTCGTAGCAAACTTTGTTATTAGGCCAGGTCGCCGGTGGCGCGCGACGATCCCTGCCAGAGCGGTTGTCTTCGCCGTCCACTAAATCCAGTGGCATTGTGGGCGTCGGCTGATTTTGGTTTGAAAAGGAAAAAGAAGAGTTGAAGACATTATCTTCATTGGACGATTCAGTTGACAGTGTTCCACGTCACAAAGAGCCGTGATTTTTTTTCTGCCGACACTGGCAAAAAAATGTAATTATTCTAAGAAATCCCCTGGTTTTGACGCCGCTTTTAATGGGGGTTGTGTCCAACACGCCCTCTGCAGCCGAATAAAAGGGGTATAGAGGCATGGGGTACATGTCATCAGCACTCCATTATTGCATTGTTACAGACGAGACTAGTCTTTTCTCATTGGACGTGATTATGGCCAAGTGCATTTGTCGAAGAAAGAAGGGGAATTTTCCCCCGTGAAGTATCTCGAACTGCACCTATGTCATTTCAGTTCAAATGTTTTGGTGATGTCCGTATAGCGTTTCCTTTTATGAGATATCTTATTAATACGAATGACATTTTTCTCATCTTCTCATCGACATTTGGTTCAAATTTCCTAAATCCAATCAGTAAGACAACCTAAAACGAACAAAACTAACCAAAAAAAATTCCTCATATTTGTGTCATCTGAACTCAAGAACCACGTACCAGGCGCAGTTTGTAACGCAGGACTTTTATAGAGAGATGTAAAATTCTCTTATCTACCATTATAGCTATGAACAATTCCCAGATTGTCGGACGTTTAGAAAAAAATCAAAAGTTTACATTTCCAGACAAGTAGGTACTTTCAAAGTGTAGCTGCAATTACTTTTCCTTCGACACAAATTTTCTGCATCTTTGTACTTTTCTTCAGTGTGTAAAAACTCTTTTCTACACACTCCTATCTGGTTATTGCATTGAAAAGTGCAACTTTTAAACAATCAAAATAATCCATGTTTTTCCGGACAACTGAGGGCGCTGTTGCTGTAAAGTCATTCAGGGACAACATGGTTCAGGGCATAGGTATTTCTGTTCAAATTGTGAATCCAGAATTTACTAACTAAAAAAATTTCTGAGAGGGATTGATGGTTTCTTATTGCTGTGCACATAAACAACAATGAATCAGCAAAGAAGAGAAAACATAGTCCAGGGAAATCTACAAAAACGCAGGACATTTTTGAGTATACAAACCAGTGTACCGGTAACATTAATTGAGCAAGTTCTTCCCGAGTTCTGCTCATAAATATGGAAATCTCATTAGCATAAAAAGTTGAAATAAGGTTTACTGAGGAATAGGGCCGAGTCAATTCGAATAATTCACTATTTGAGTATTCGACCTTCAATTCGATCGAATATCCGAATACTGACCGCCCGGCAGATTGTTGATGAACAAACCATAAACAAAATCAGTTGCCCAAACCCACACAATTGTACATTATAATCAATATAATAGCTTCTCACCTCTAGGACCATGTCCAGCCACAATTTCGTTAGATCTAACGGAGGAATAATGGTTCTTGCCCTTTGAAAATTTCTATTCCTTTTAAATTTATTAGCGAATAATGTACTTTTTGAATCATTGTAAGACATATTGTCCTGTCGCTTTTCATTTGAATCTGCTTGAAACAAGCCTCCATAGTGCGATTTTTCTCATTTTAAACAAAAGAAAATTCTCCCTTCCTTTTCATGAGTTTTGCATTCGAATATTCAAAAATCGGAAAATAATATTCGAATATTCTATAATCGATCGAAGATTCTGATATTCAGCACAGCCTACAAGATGCCGCATTTTACAGCTTTGTAATCAAAAACGTTGATTGCAGCTACCCTTTAACTGGCAACAGTATATTGAAAAACTTCAATTTCAACCACTGGTGGCTGGAACGTATAGGGTCCCCTGGGGGCGTCCATAGCAGACTGCGCCTGCCACGTCGGTACTGAAGTAAGTTGTCACCATGTTAGGCCTCGCGAATAGTTGGTGCAATGCATCAGGAACTAGTATAAGAGTAATTAATCACCGTGGGACGATTGCCTTTCTCGAACTGGCTTTTGCGCTTCACCCTAGGCCGATTGAAGTCTTCGCCGTCCCGATCAAGTGTCGCTTTGGGCGTCGGCTGAATTATTTAAAATAAACAATGGGGAAGTTGGAGTTATCGCCCACTTTTTGATCAGGGAGAAGTAGGAAATAGGCTGTTTGCTCCAACCTGTGTGATGCACCGGTAAGCAACATACTAAGGCAAATATCCAGTGTGTAACTATCACTTCAAGGAATTACTTATGACAGGATTACAAAAGCGCCCTCGTATCATCTCCTCTTCCTTTCCTCTGCTTTTCAAAATGTTCACTTCATCTCCAATATTAGAAATAGTAAACTGTAACCACTTCACTGCGATTTGTATGATTTAGTTTTAGCATTAAGTACTCACCCTGAGACGATTTCCCTTCTCAAATTTATTCCGTCTCACCCTGTTAGTGGAGGCCGCCAGGGCACACCCTAACAACATCGCCAGTAGAATCAGTCTCATATTGTTGGGGAGCTGATTGGATATTCAAACGATCGAATGCTACCAGTATTTGCAATTTCTGTTTCGTTACCGGGAAGTGTGTCTTCTCGGCGAATCTGCGGGTTTTATTGGCTCATCATGTCGAGAAAATACGCCCACTTTCAACGGGGGGAGCCACGCCAGTTTTCCTCGGACTGATTTTGTGCGACGGATCGACAATTCGCAACAATCTAATGTTAGATATATTCAGCCTTCGGTTCAATGTAAAATTAAACACGCTGCCCAATCAGTGGCGTAACTACGGGGTCACGTGCCCCCAATGCCCGTCCCCCTGGGTGCCCCCACATTTGAAAGCAGTGAATAATCTTCGTGAGTTTATGCATCAGCGGCTTACAGTTTCTTGTGCCGCTCCCTTGAGGAATGTGTGCACCCCGGGTACCCCCTTAACCTAAGTTACGCCACTGTGCCAAAATTCCTCTGTCAGATTTTCAATAATGAAACAAATGGAATTTGTATTGGCGTTTCTCAAATCATGTGCTTAATAAATTCTACACATTATGAGAGCATGGGTAGGCCCCTAACCATTGAACTTTCGGTGGGGGGACGACCCCCAACATCGTTCCCATGCATTTTTTGTTCTTCTCGAGACTTCAGGAACTTCTTGCCATCATTTTGACACTAATGATTCATGAAATTCGGGCATACCATCCTCGTTAAACACACGGTTTCCGAGACAGGCCAGTGAAAAAAATATTAATTTTCCCTCTGACGTGGTCAATGAGGCCTTGAAATATCAATGGGTCATTACATGAGGTTGGGGCACAATTTGTGACGGTGTCCACGGTGGGTTCCGTAAAAATGAACAGCTGTTTCCCTGCATGTGGATTTCAAATTCTCCATCTTGCAAGGCTGAAAATAGAGGCGAGTGTTACTTTTACAGAGTAAATGACCTACTCTACTCTACAGGTCATGACAGGTAGTAAAGGTTACCCATGTAACAAGGAGACCGTCACAAATTGTGCCCCAACCTCATAGAAAAACGCACAAAACAAACACACAAAAAACGCCACTATATTGAACTGAGTCTAACCTTCACAGATAGATTCGTGATTAATGTCTTGCATGCAAAGCTTCAAAAAGACTGGGCATGGGACAGCCGAGATCGCCCGCTTTGGGATGGTCAAAAGAAAATCCTCTCGTCAGCTCATCATTCCTAAATTCCCCGAAAACCCTAGGATGGTGTCCCCCAGTGTGTAGCCTGTTGCAATATCTCAATCGCAGCGCATTAATTTCAGTTGGCCGACGGAAAGCAACAGTGTTTCACGCATGAAACTCACTTTGTAATTAAGTGGCTGAAATGCGTCCGAATTAAACAATAGTCAGGAAGAATGCTGACGTCACAAGCGGAATAACGGTTGCAGATTCGACAATAGTACCGGCAGTGGAAATTTCTCCCCTCTCCCCCCAAAAAAGAAAACAAAACAATGAAAAGGACTTGTATTAATTAATACTCACATTAATTATTTTCGAAAGTAGAAATTAGTTAGAAGATATTGTTCAGACACAATGGTGTCGGAAGGACAAGCCAAAACAATTGCGATGTTGGATAAAAGATTCGACATTATGTGTACAAATAAACGTATTTTGTTTTTTAGAATCAGTCACGTACACGAGACTTGCAGAAATAATTAAAGTTTGCATCCATAACTTTACCACGATACTTTACCAGCCGCTTCGGACGAGCCTTACACTTTGTTTCACATGGTTATTACTGCCCACGGGCAATATTCTTAGTGAATTAGTGTTACTTCATTTTACTACGTTCAATTACCGAAGGACAAGCATACAAACTCGGGACGCGACACTCAAAGCCTCTCTTGGTGCGTTGCAAGCGGTGACTTTTACGTAATGGGTATCATCATCCTTATTGGTCATTGATATCTCCGTGAGCACCGTACATACATCTCAACTGTGAACGATTGTGATAAATTGACTATCCGGTACCATAGGGAAAATAAGATAAACACGGCACGTGTAAATTACAACGAAAAAAACAAGAACAAAAACAACAGAACAAAAATAACACGATTACCCAATTCGCTTCTTCGTTCGTTTATTCATAGAAAATATAAGACCCGTTCATCAATTTGATCGTGACCAAAATATACAAACGGTTAATGAAAATTAACAGTTCACGAAAACAATAAAGGATGTTGTTCATCAAACCGGACGGTGTTAAAAAAAATGGTTGGTCGGACGGAACTATCGGCAAAAATTACTTTCATACCCAAGTAATTTTCTTGTATCAAGAAACTAATCTTACACATACAAAAAAAACTGCTGCTGTTTGATCGGACGGAATCAGGAAGAATCTATCGTCATTCTTTTCTCAAAACAAAAGGGATTAACCGGCACATATTATATTGCAGGAGGATCTTTCATGAGAAAGAGAAGTTCCAAACTTTAATCCAGTTTGTAAGAATGCAGTTTTTAACAAGTAACCAAACATTTTGCTGGCTTTTCGTCAGCTACAGTGATATTACAAGAGCAGTTTTACGTGGCAGTGGTGTAATATGCTGACAAAAACCTACAACGACATACACCCGACTCCTGAAAATTTAAAACACAGCCCCAGATTTTGAAGAATTTCTCCAATCCCTAATATCATAGTTCTTTTGCTTGAAATGTTATTTGAATATCCGATTAAATTATTGGAGTTCGGTACGGTGTGAAATGTATGAAGCATGATATATCATAGAGTTTATCCCACAGAAAAAACTACAAAATTATTCCCGAATTGCTTCTAATGCACACGCACACATCTATTGCGCCTAACTGCAAAGTCTAATTAGTAAATAACATGTACTACTATACTGTCATGGCACCAAAGAAATGTGTAGATCGTATTGGCCTCTTCTATCGTTGGGATTCCTACTCAAAAATATCAAGCAAATGCATTTTAAGATATTTTCTTTTTCAAGACAACAAATTCTACACAAGTGCACAACCTTGGTAGTTTTATCACTGTCGTGCCTTTTCCATTTCCTGTCGCGAACTGTCTCACTAAAACAAGTACAGGGTACATGTACATGTATTTATTGGAAGTTTGCATGTGAAGATTCTCCTAAGTGAGTGAACAGTTACTGGCTTCACAAAAATTGTCCTATCTAGAACCAAATGCGTGTATTTACATAATATTCACAAAGTGAGAAAACAAAGCATCCGAGAGCCTGAGCCATGGATCTGCTCAGCTGGTACTTTTGCGGCAAAACAGCTTCTTGTTAAAAGGTAGGTGAATTAGCCAGTAAAATATCCTGCTCAGCAGATGATGAAATTTGGCTTTTCTAGTCTTTATATTGGACTGTAATAAAAAAAATATTGCTACGCATAATACTTTTATAGGGTTGTCTGGTTCTCATAAAGGAAAGCTGAGGTTTAAATTAGTCTGCTTTGCAACTAACAAAAGTGAGTGCGGAAGTATGCTACTTGTTTTGTTCTTAAAAATCTGTGCAATCATGGTTTTCCTGTTGGCATGCTCTTCAAAGTGTTTCTTTAATTAAACCACATTTTGCTATCTAAAAAATGATATCATAATGTCAGTTAATACACTATAGAAACTTTCAAGGAGGGTTTTCGATTAATTTTTGTCCCTTTGTACAGATCAGTTGAGGAATTTTTCCCACACTGGAGCTCACTTTCCTCGTTTTTTGTCTCTGGCTGATTGGGGGCGGGCGCTAGCTTTTCCTCCGCCCCCTTCCCCCAGCTTGCCCAACACATCTAGGACGTTGCACATTATTTCCTGCCAAACGCAAAAGCAAAGTGTACAGTTCAGATGATCAACAAATTACAAAATGTAACCATGCAATTACTGGGGGGGTTCGAACTCAGATTAAAAATGTACCAAATAATCTGACGGTACATCATACTCCTGCTCTGCTCTAAAATCACGTTATCACAAGAATGTAATCTAAATTCTAATTTCACGTGATTTCCCCTTCAGAGTGATTTGCTACAAGATGACATATGCCAATGTTCAGACATCGGTGCAATATGGTCTTATCACAGGGTATTTGTAAGAGGAGCTAAAACAAGACTTTCAGCTCGAAGAAAGTCGGGGAACAAGACTTCCTAAGTGGCCCATTCAATCAGTGGAGGGTGTCTAAGGACGTTGAGAGACACCTGACTATGTGAATGTACATTTAAAAAAACCAATGCATGCATTTGTTAAGCGATTACAATTGTTTAAATGAAAACATCAAACTACGTTGTTGAGCCCCCAAACTTATCTGCCCACGAAGCACACCTGGGATTGTATTAAAGTGTTGATTTTGTTGCAAAGGGAGGAAAATCCGAGATATCAAACCTAAAACCAAAGAGGTGAGAGCCAATTAATTTTTTCACTTGCTATCCCAGCCATCCAAAAGAAAAAATCTGACTTACCTCATTGTCCGCAAACTTTGTCTTAATGCTTTTCAAGACACTGGCGATGTTCAGCTTTTTCAAAGCTATCAAGCCATCATCTGTACAAAACATGCAAATATAGAAGGAATTTGACAAGTTCAGTGTCACAAAATGACAATGGTGCAATCCGGTTGATGTTAAACGGGTCAAGAGGGTTGGTGGAATTTGCCGAACTCTGACACTAGCTGCAGAGCTTACACACCAATAATCCAATTCACGTGACTAAGGGTTTTAAAACCAAACTGGGGTGGGCTGCAGGGTACAGATGTCATCACAGGCCTACCGATTTCAGACATCTCCATGTAGAAACAGCAGACGTTTTCAGCCACATCAGGATCGTCATGATGTTGCTTGTACGCTTCCGTCACCACCTGGATGCCGCTCTTATTTTGCTCGTTCTCGCTCATCGCAGCATAGGCGCTCTCCTCCGACTCGCTGACCAAGCTAGCCAGGGCCATGCAAGCATTCTTCACTACATCAGGATTCTATATGGGAACAATAAGAACAGATCTGGGATGGCAGACCGATTCATTTGCACTCACTGCAGCTACAATTCATCTCAACAGCCAAAACAGCCCTTGAAATATTCAAATGAGTGTTGTATTGAAGGCACGACTGGAATTTTCCGGAACTCTACTCACTTCAGGTGTACCTGGTTCGAACCCCACTGATGATCCTACATTACAGTCACATGCCCCCCACTTTCTGCGTTAAAACTGTACCCCACGATAGCATATCTGTCACTCTAGCTGCATCTGCCTTCAGTGGTTTCCATGTCCTATTATAGTAACCTTGGCTTCTTTCAAGCGATCCCCTTGGAATGTTCCAATGTTTATCGTCCCTTACCTTGATGTGCGTTTGTACGGCTCTCAGGAACAAGTCTGCTGCATTGTGTTCCCCCATTGTCTCAATGTTTTCATCTGTGAACAAGCAAGCAATGACAATGACAATGACAATGACAAAAATGTATTCAGCAGACTCATGCAGTGCTTGGGTACAGTTTGTGGAACCCAAACTACTGGAGTGCACTCCAGTATCAGACAGCATCAGTTTGTGGTGTCAGCGTGCTCGTTATCTGTTCACGTTAATCCAACTTTGACCAATGGTGGGGTTTTTTGCTGGGGACACTTCTGTCCTCTTTTCCATGTGGTTTTCTGGCAAATTTTCAAGACTTCTGGCTTTGGCACTTTTGGCTCATTCACCAATTCACATCAGGAAATATTGTGAAACCACCATTCAGTGTGACATCCAAAGACCCACATGTCA
Source organism: Acanthaster planci (assembly GCF_054643075.1). NCBI lineage: Eukaryota > Metazoa > Echinodermata > Asteroidea > Valvatida > Acanthasteridae > Acanthaster > Acanthaster planci. The sequence continues at coordinate 15,772,206 of NC_141787.1, read as the reverse complement.
CCAAACTTATCCAGATCATTCAGAAGTCCCTAAAAGCACTTTCGAGTTGGAAGAATCCTGCACAAGGTAAATCAACAGTGATCCTGAGCATTTTTACCCACATTATAGTTTCTTTTCTTCAGGATGCCAGACTACGTGATACAACCAAACAAAGGGACCATGCTGACGCAAAATAAAACAAAATTACTGAAAATATGGCTTAAGACTTATTTTTCAGGATCCAGTCAAAAAAAGGCTCCATGCATGAACGAATCTGGGCCACGTTTTTAGCGCTGACTTCAAAAAGGTAACACAGGAGTGTGCCTTTAAATGCCCCACTGCAAGTACCAAGCCGCTACATGTCATAGGCTGAGTCTGAATCAACTGGCTATGGCTGAAGAAAAACCACACGTCTCTGTGGAAACAGGCTTCAGCAACTAGCTGGCGGCCCCTCATGTCAGTGTGTTATTTCTAGCCGCAGCCGGTCTGATAAGGAAACGTCTTTAACCTTCCAGCGAGAGTCCCCACATCGCGGTGCATGCCGAGTCAATGACACTAGCTGCCTCCATGTGCGTCCCCATTGCGTTCATTAGATCCTTCACTCCACTCTCCTCGCGAATGATGGTCAAGTTATTCTCTGAAAAGGAGGGTGAAAAAAAAAAAACACCGTAACATTTGAGAGAAACCCACTCGGGAGTAACTTGGGACTGTTGGTCAATCTGTTGTCTGAAACGTTTGCCCCTGTCCTTACCATTTATCGTAAGACAGGAGAGGGCGCTGCAGGCGTGGGCGCATACATCAGCATCGTTGGGAAATCCCCTCATTGCTGCTAGGATGTCTTGGATGCCCCCGAGTGTTCCAATTGTGCCAGCAGCTTGCTCTGAACAGGGGAAAAGGACAGGTATTGGACAAAACGAGACCTACAAAAATCAGGAAAAATAAATCTACTATAGGTATGCCTCTCCTCTATCTTTTTTTTTCAACGCAACAAGAAACAGTAATTAGCTGATGTTACAGTGCAACCAAGCGTGGATTGTTAACCTAAGCTCGTTATTTTAGAGCGACTTCAGTTGCAGACTACTCGTCACCTGCTGGTCTACTTTGCCTGGTACCCAGAATGTCTTGTATGCACAGATCACCACGCAGACTAAATAAACGGTTATTAAATGTTTGCCAATCAAACCTGACCCAAGCACTCTTTTTGAGGCGTAAGAAATTTGGACAATAACAGACATATCCAAAGACCACTCAGACCTGTGAATATCTATGATAAGTTTTATGACAGTGACAACTTACCGTTCATGGCCAGTGATTTCAGAAGTAAACAGGCCACACTCTGGAGTTCCTTGGAAGCACCATGAGCCTAAATACAATGAAAACAGCAGAACAAAAAGCAATTATTGGGCCTACTGAATGACACATCACTCATGGTGTAACAAAACAGGACGGTTTCTACACGTATGTACCTTCTAAATTGGACTTTTTAAAATATAAAAGTGGAATACAAGCAGTTTATGTGAATTCAATGGTTCCAAAATTTGAGAGAGAAACCTGGTACTTACTTTCATACTCAGCGTGATGTTCTTGATGAGTTTGTTGGAAAAGAGAACGTCGTCGCCATCTTCCTCAGGGTCAGCTGAATGAAAGACAAAAAACATTCAGCCTTAATTAATGACCCAATGAAATGCCGAAGTCTTTCAAATCATCTTTTTGGATTTGTCAAATGAAAATGCATGGGTTGACTGCAAATTGGGCAGTCTTTGATTGGGCCATGCTGTGTAGTCTTTAATTGGGCCATGCTGTGTAGTCTTTAATTGGGCCCTGCTGTGCAATCTCCAATTGGCCCCTGCTGTGCAATCTCCAATTGGCCCCTGCTGTGCAATCTTCAATTGGACCATGCTGTGCAATCTTTAATTGGGCCTTGTTGTGCAGTCTTTAATTGGGCCCTGCTCTGCTTTCTTACCTGCAGACACTAGTGTAAGCAGTAGACGGCAGGCCTGTACCTGCACGCTGACATCTTTCACGTGTTCCCTCATCAGGCTCATCACCAGGGTCTTGGCCTCGTTGGTCAGCACTGGAGCTACGTAGAGACAGTCAACCATTCAGTTTGTAAATAGCAACGTTATCATACTTGAGGAAAGCTTTGACACAGCCAGTCAGTACTTTTCTTCTGCTGATACTGTCGCAGCATTTCTTTGTTTTGAATTTCACCTTTTGAGTTTGTTGCAGTGAGAATGGAGCTATGCTTTATGCTGAACAACCTGCCCACAAACAGCAAGCGCCTAGATATCGCTAAGGTTTGTGGAGGCACACACCCTCCTTCACTTTTTACACAAGAACACCAAGATTTGAACTCCTCGATCCATGGTGGTGTACACCATTGCTTTTGGGTCGCAATTTCACAAGATTGGCTGATTGTGGTGTGTAATATTCATTCAACGGACTTGTTTCACGTTTGAGTCAACTGCTATGTGAAAAATCAAAGAATAACAGCACGGCATTTTCACGATTAAATCGAAGATCTTGTAATTTGTCTTGCGTAAAATCTATGGATTACATAGATTTGCACTCCTTGGTACTTTTCTGGAAATGTTTCTTGTCACACTGTCTGTGGTAATACTACCTCCAATGATTTCCATGACCTTGGCAAAGCTTACTCCTTGGCCTGACACCACCTGCGGCCGACTTCTTATAACACATCCTCAATCTATGATTGACAACTGTAATGTGTCCAACTGGTCCAACATTCCCAATATTCAGTGAACCAAAATAGATGGTATCCTAGCATTTCTTCCATGACTGAATGTTAATGAAGTGGACTTACTTTTGAAGGTGTTGAGGTGAGTCAGGGCATTGGCTACGGTAACTTCGTTGTCCTTGTTCTTTTTCATAAATTCTGGGCGAGGAACAAAGCAATGCTTCATCGGAGTCACATTTCTTTACCACTCAAAACAGTATATGGTGAACAGGTGTCTTTCAGTTACGCTTTGAAGCAGACATTTTACGTTCTAATTTAACATGTATTGGTAAAATACCTGATTCACAAAATACTGACAAAACCAATGACTTCTAAAAATGAAGGCAAGACAGAGATACACTGGTCTAAATTAGTCATGATGATTTTTAGCTTTGTTTTGTCAAAGCAAATGGAAAGAAATGACATCATCGAGAAGCAATCCCCTGTGAACTCACCGATAGTTCCAGGAATATCTGTGCCTTTTGGTACAGCCACTGCCAAAAAAAAGCAAACCACATTTGTGAATAGGAAGCAGAATGGAGAAGATCGGGTTCTGGACTAGGTTGCTAAAATTTGCAACTCTTCCTAATTCTTGGAGAAATTCTGAGCTTCTTTCACACAAGACCTCACTTCCACAGTGCAATATGTGGGATGCATAAATCAGAATGTGATTCTACTAATTTGACAATAATTACAAATAAAAACAATTTACAACTGACCCATCCATCTTTTTTTATTACAGTAATGTGAGTGCTCAGAACTATGCACGCATGCTTAGAACAAAGCGCACACACTCAGAACTGTTAGAAAGGACCGTCGTGTCTGTCACCACCACGTTTCTCAAAGTCTCACATTAATCCAGTCGTTCCGTTATCGTGTCTTTAAATGACTCTCAATAACTCACGTGCACTCTGCTTTTTTGCTTTCTTGCTCTCGGCGATATGAGACTGACTGAGGGCTAGACACTCTTTGATGTAGGGAAGATCTAAAAGCTCACTGGAGAATCAAACGAAAAATACAGATGGGTCACAATCAACAACGCTATTCTTTACAAAATGCTGCTTACTCGTTAAGAAAGTCCCAATACTGAACCTGTTCACAGTCCCATCAGTACCTATTTGTCATATTTCCTATTTTATTTTATATTGTATCATAATCCTCAGTATCCTCCCGATGCTTGTAACCAGGAGCCCAATCTAGTTCACATAAATTTCACAGCAAATCACACTACTTACTGAAGTCCAGGTGGCTTTGGAACTCACCTTGTAGTTGGTCTCTGCTGGAAGTTTTTGCGGAGCATAGCGCGGATGAGCTGTGCCAAGTCTTTTGAATAATCCTGCAAGAAATTCAATATGCCATTTCAAATATCGACCTTTACGGGTTTTGAGATCACATGCGACTTTTTATGCTGAACTCATCAGACGCGTGACACAACGGCACATTATGTTTGTAACTTAGAAACAGCGAAGTTCTGCTGAAAAATACGGTTACTGAGAGACTGAAGGCAGAATATTTGATTCCAAACAAAATTGTTGTCAATACCTCTTGAACCTTTTCTAATATTTCCTCCAGTAAATTGACAGACTGCTTCACGTCAAACAAGACAGCATTCACCTGGGCACGCTGTAAATCAAGAAACAAAAATTTGGGTTGAAAACATGTAGAACAAAATCATTCTAGAGGCAATGAATTATTAAAATGACGTTGGAGAAAAAAAGACAAACACTCCACCTGTACTTGAAAAAGGTTACCCTACGCTGTATGGTTATTACAAGAGTTGTCACTTATGACATTACGATGATGGTATTGAACGACTCACATCTAGGAATCTACAAGTTGCCATCTCCAGTATGATGCATCCCAACGACCACACGTCACTACGCTCATCATAAGGTCTCTCCAATACTTCAGGTGCCATCCATATCATGGAACCTGCGAGTGGACGGAAGAAAATTCCCCCTTAACCCTAACAGTCCCAAATCCTCCAATTTCAATACGATTTTACATACTGTACACTTTTGGGGGTTAGGGTTAATAGCAGACTAAAACCTTTCAAAGTTTGGGCGTGTCCATTAATGAATACAGGCTCCAAAAGTGACAGGAAAATCAAGTGTGTCATCCAACTCGACAGACCATCATGAATGAAATTTTTCACAAGGATCAATTCTATGTGCTATAACAAAACTAATCAGAAAATGAAACAAGATCGCCCTTGCAAAGACTCAGAACTTAATGGGAGCTATCTGCATTTTAACTGCACGAATATCTAACAAAGACAGAAGCTCAAATTATGGGCATGCAATTCTGTTCTTTTGTTCTTGGGTGAGATTCGAAATTGGGCCACCCTTACCCACTGTGGTTCTTGTTTTTGTGCGTGCATCACCCATGACAGTTGCTACGCCAAAATCTCCGATGCTGACATCCAGGTTCTCAGTCAAGAACACGTTACTAGGCTTGAGATCTCTGGAATTGAACATAAACAAGAGGATGACGTATACTTGCTTGACTATTCTATCACCAAAACGACGCTGCAGAAATGTTGACAGTTCCCTTTTCCAAGAAAAGCTAGAGACTGCATTACAAAAGGCTGCTCTGACAGACAATTCTTTCTTCATATTGGATTTGACGGACACGTATCACTCAAAAACCTTAGGATTTAAAGAGCTACTAAAGTCTCTGTATAATCTCGTTTCAAACGTTCCAAGAGAAAGAAAGAACAAAAGCAGATTTCTGTAAATATTCCTCGTAAATTTTGTTTGTGAAATGGCTGTTGCTAAAACCTGATCCAAACGACATGGCACGTTACTCTACCTGTGAATGACTTGCTTGTTATGAACAAATACCAGTGCCTCCAACATCTGACCGATCCATTTCTTCAAAACCTACATGTAGGAGTTCAAATGGGCAAGGAAAGAGGCCGATTATCAAAGGCGTCTCATTTGCATTATTTCAAAATCTAAAAACTCCTGATTTATGTAGGAAACTGTGAAAATTGTTCACAAGCGGAAATCTTATAACTTGCTTTCTTGTCTCAAATACGAATGACCAACAGAGGCAGAGTAGACAACAAACAGCACACCAACCAACCAATACTACACTAATGAAAGCACACTGGTGTGCTATTTTCTAGTGTTATCAGTCCATTCATGTTACGCTGCCAGAACAATGCATTTCTTAGTGCTTAGATTCTATCCCTGTCCTCTTGAGTGCACAAACCTTTCCCTCTCTCCCTCCCTCCCCACCCCCCCCCATTCCAGCCCCCGGGTGGGGTAAGAGCCCATTGCTCCAAGACCTAATCCAACTACCACATGTGATAATGCATGAATTCACATGCCCTGTCCCTACACCACTAGCCTCTATAATCTGGGTCAGTGAATAGGAGGTCGTTATTGCCTTTGCTGCAACAGGCGGTACTCACAACTTCTTCGACTTTCACTTGCTGTTTGCGTTTGATGTTCAGGGCTTTGTCCAAGTCCCCCATCTTGTAGTACTCCATGACAATGCAGACATACATTGCAGATTCCTACACAGAAATATCAGTCAAACAAAACCTTGAGACTAATTTAGGAATTACAGGGAATCAAAGTTGTTTTAAAGCATTTTCTTTTGTGTAAAGAAAGAAGGGAAGGCAATGTCAGTTTTGATCAAACTTTAACAGTATACGGCCTTCCAAAAAGATGCACGGAGACAACGGGAATCTTTCCAAATGATTACCACGTTGGGAAAAGACTGAAAGGAAAGCATTTTTCTTTTTTCATAAAAACTTGACCGGAATGGAATCTGACTGTCTAGGAATTGCTGAGACATAAGTGCTCCATCAACTGAGCTACGAAGTCCTGTATGTTGGGGGGTTACTAATCAGGGATGTTAGGCTACATACTAGACTTCTTGGCATTAAAGATTTCCCTCCAAGGTGACTTTATAAAAGGTGTCCAAGTCTTCAGCAGATACTGTGTGAGAAACCAATGGGTTTGCATTTGAAGTTTTAACGCTAGACAAGTACGGTTGTGTCTCTTACTTCCTTATCCCATGTGACAAAGAATTCTTTGTAACCACAGATGTAGCGATGCTTCAAGTCTTGCAGTGCCATAGCCTATACACACACACACACACAAAATAAAAGAATCAGCAAGAATAAGATTCATCGAGGATCAATGGATTTTTAGCCGAAGGAACAGAATACGGGAAAAACCCACATGCCTGAGATGGCTGAGATATTGATCTCTTTATTGGTAAGGAAAAGCAAAGCTTTTGTGGCTGATTACAGGATATCAATAGACAGCATAATGACCTGCTTTTGTTATTTGTCCCTGCTGTTAAGACATGCCCTGCCAAAAGTAGAAGTAAAGCTGTAGAGGGGCAGATACAGGAGAAAATTGATTGTATCAAACGTCAGTGTGTCAGGCTAACGTGACCTAAGATATTGTACTTGATCGTACATGTATCTATCATAAATTTGCAGCTTTTATGTTCGTTTACGTTTACAAAGTTTATGTTGCGATTTACAGTTGATTCAGAAAATAATCGAAAAACACACTAAAAGTAAAGCACTGTTGTGTTCTACAAACAGGTCAGACAAGGTAACATCAGAAAAGATATTCTAAAATAGATTATTTTCAGTAGGGGTTTGACTTAATTTCTGAATACACTTCCATGACTGAAGATCCAATTTGTGAATTACAGCCCACCAGTGAACCATTCCCCCTCCTGTCATCAAATGTAAACCAGTGAAGATCTCCAATGTACATGTGCATGTATATCTTCATGTTGCTTACATTTCAAAATCTCACTTCCCCAGAACTCAGTCCATGAAATTCTTGTACAGTATTTACGAACACTGAAAAGGCAACACATAAAAGGCAACATAACAACGCCTCACTTTATTTTTTTTTATGTCCACTTAAATGGCTGTACCTCTGTTGACAAATAATAAAAAAAATAATAATAATAATACCAAAAATCTCTGTATACTTTGCAAGAAGTTTGGTATTGTATTCATCATTTTTTTCCTATGTACATATATCATATCCACCACCAAGTGCATTGCAGCCAAATCTATGGGAGGATAGGTTTCTCCATTACAGGATAAGTACACAAGTCCCTATTCTCTCTGTGTGTGGCTGTGTCAATAGACCAGCCTCAGTCCTTCATAGCAACCGGTGAAGTGTCCCGGTGCCCTGCTGCTGTTGATACCAATGCGTGCTCCCAGTGCCTACATGTCATTTCCCACATTGTGGGAACCCATGAAAAGCTCTGCCAATATCCTATTTCTTTCTCTCTCTTTTCTTTGGGGGGAGGGGTCAGATCTGAGCACACTATCAATGTTGCATTCAAAATGTGCCATGCCCAACAACGCAACACAATGTTGAACAGCCACATAAAGTCAATCTTTTTAGAGGCACTCATGTGAACACGCCCCACGGAGCTGAGGTCATGTACTTTGGAGACCATGATACTATTTGTACATGATGCGGGTGCTCATTTTTGCACGAAACATTTTTTGCTTGATTGAAAGTACGTCCATGTATCCATGAAATGTGCGGGGAGGGAAGAAGTGGTAGAGAAAAAAATGCAGAGAGTAACTAAGGCATAAGATACACATTGAAACAACCAAAATGTAAAGATTCTGTTATACAGAAACACAAGGTGATATTTCAAATTTCACAAAACAAGTGATTAAAAGTAAATATACAGTGCATGTAAATTGAACAGACTGAGTGGCAAGTCAGAAGCATTAGAAAGACACCTGTATGTTTCATCAACACGAGGGCAGTTATGCTAACCTTTTGGTTTACCACTTCAAAAAAAATCACACTGTGATAGTTTGAACAATAAAGGTCAGCGTTTAATTGGTATGAAGGGGCTCCCATTTCACACATCCTGAAGTGGAAATTTCTTTGGGAAACTAAAAATGACCTTTGTCACTTGCTCAGATGATGAATGGTGCTATTGCTGGGCTAAGTCCAGCAATCTGATTCTGGGTAAGCTAGCAAGATTGACCAAACTTTTAAAATGATAAGTAATGAATGCCACTCATATAAAAAGCTAATAATTATGATTCTGCACTGTTATCAATTCTAGAGGACAAAATGATTGGGAACTCTGTGCCATAGGCCTTGCAATGGGGTCTGCTCTTTTGATGCCCCAGTAAGTTGTGTGTGTCCTACAAATGGCTGCCAAAAGTATGGAAGGCCATCGGTATAAAAGTAAAGAAAAATTCGCAAAGTGTTGAAAATCCCATGCAGCTATCACCAGTATGGATTTACTAGGTTCTGAATGAAAATACAACCCTTTTCAAAATTAATGGGACAAATGTACACGTACATTTTGAACAAAACTGAGGTGAAGTCACAAACCAACCAAAGGGTGATTTTTTTGCAACTCTGCCTGTCCATACAAGTTGTAGGCATAATGAGAGTGGTCTATGGAACTCCTATCTTCAGCACTTTTTGGGTTGAATGTTTGTCGCATTTTCAAAATATTTACATGAACCTTTGGGATGTCTATATCAGATACATTACATGAAGTTTAAAATTAACTTGTAGACAGGGCAGTGTCAGAGTAAACATCTACTTATGAATGTGTAAGTGGTGAGTGAACAATATCGAGAATCGACAGGTCGTCGTGACAACATCTAGCACAAGTTGCTTAGGGGAAATCCTTTATTATCCATTGACTAAATGGCCAATGGATAGTGAGCTATGGTGTATCTTGGATTCCTATTTTCTAAAAAAATGAAAGTAAAACACAAATACTACTGCAAACTGCTTGTTGGTTACAGTGAACTAGAAAACACCAACTGAAGAAGTTGGAAGGCCTGACGCTTCAATCCTAGTAGAATCTTTCTCAAAAGCAGGAAATTAGGAATTACATTAGGTTTTGGGTCAAGAACAAGGAAGGAAAGAAAAACAACAGTAAACAATGCCCCAAACAATAACCTCATGGTACCACTTGGTGAAACTTTTCACACTGTATCTTTTGGCTCAGAGTTACTCCTTTTTCAATTTTTGTTTTTTTACAAATCTTAGCTTTTGTCCTGAAGCTCCAACGTGCACTGAAAAAAATTTTATTCCCCCTTCTGGGCTGCTGTTTATGTTACCATACCGGCTGGCAGGGTGGTGCATGTGGATAACATTTACCAATCCCCCCCCCAGAACGTAGGATTAGGAGCCTGTGACTGAGTACAGGTTGGGCATACACCATGCACATGGACATTGCACAGCTTCCCACTTCCATAAACATGTTTTTGTCAGTCATGTCAGGGTATTTTAGACACAACTTGTTGAGTCTAAACTTCTTTTGTGTTCTGTAAGGACCCCAGGGGCTAATCCTTTGACCTAATCCTTTGACAGGGTTGGACAAAGAGTATCCCTCTAACAAAGAAACCCTTGGGCTCAGTTCTAAGAAATTGTGGTTTGGCTTCAAGGTGCTTTCACATCATTTGGATTTTGGTTGTCAAATTTTGTTAATTTGTTCAGGATGGCATGATGGCAAATCAACTTCTCTGAAAATGTGTTGAAACTGATATCACTCAGTGTTCAATTTAAACAGACTGACAATAGTTTACTATGTGTGCCAGTGTACTGGCTACATACTCGGGAAAGAAATCAGAATCCTCGTGAGATTAATGGAGTCTGTCTAAAAAAAAATACATACATGTAATCCAACCACTGTAAATGAATCCAATTTTTCATCAAAGTGCCTGTTTCATCTGTGTCCCTTTGACAGACTACGTTAATTACAACACTGTTTGCTTACATTATGCACTGTTTGGTAACTTCAATTTGTGGTGCAGTGTCAATAGTTACACACCTGAAGATCCAAATCCCAACGCTTCAAACACACGTAATAATTTACACCCTTCAACAACTACAGGCCACGCAGGCAACATAAACAGCGACTTTTCTTTTGATACATGCACCTGTAGCATAACCTTTATGTCCGCATGTGGAAGTTTAAGGTTCCAATATACAGGAACAAAACAGGACTAGTCTTTTCAAGATCTGTTTCTGTAAACTTTTCAGGTTAAAATTGTAATTAGTAAACATGTATTTCAAAGACACCATACGCCTTGCACATATGAAATGTGATCAAAGAAAACTAAAAGTGTGCCGTACAAATATACGTATACCACATATACCAAGTGTCAAATTCAATGTGATGTGAATTAAGGGCTGACTCAATTCAAATAATTCACTATTTGAATATTCAACCTTCAATTATCTGAATATCTGAATATTCGGTCAAACTGACCGGCAGATTGTTGATGAACAAACCATATACAAAATCAGTTGCAATAACGCACACAATTGTACATTATAACCACTACAATAGCTTTTCATGTCTTTGAGTATCTCCAGCCACGATTTAGTAAAATTTAAAGATGAACAGTACTTCTTGCTTTGTTACAAATTTCTATTCCTTTTGAATAATGAATAATATACTTTTTTAATCGCCATAGGATCTCTGTGGCTTTTCATTTGAATATGCTTGGAACAAGCCTCCATAGTGCAATATCTCTCATGTCAAACAAAAGAAAATTCTCCCTTCCGTTTCATGAATTTTGCATTTGAATATTTAAATTCATAGAATTAGATACAAATTTTCAATAATCAATCAAATATTCGGATATTCAGCACAGCCCTATGTGAATTTTGACAGCAACCAGGCAAACTGAATGATTGGACAGTCCAACAAGATGTTTGGCTTACTGCTGCGGATATGAAGTTAAAGTTTCACATCAAATTCATTCCCTACTACTCCAATGTTTACACAACTTACAGTATTTGGATTTATATTCAACCAATGCATTAGCCTTTGCCACAGCACAAGAACGTCACACGCTAACAGAGTAATGCTTTAAATTCATTATCCAATCAATCTTAATTTCCCTTTCCTCTTTCCAGCGATAGTAACAGAGCGAAATTGGTGGCTGCTTTAAGGGGAATGCACTGTGTGGTGATTGGTTCATCACCCAGAATACCTCTTCAGTCATTACTGTGTAGCACAACTACGGGCGGGAGCAGCAAGACAGAGAATACTGGAGGAGGATCGAGGAGGGTTTCACCCAACAATGGATGCTCATATTTTGCAGGGGGGGGAGGGCTTGGAGAGAGGGTGTGTATAAGATACATCTCTTTTCAAGAAAATGGTATCATCAAAACAATAGCGCTGTATGGACATGTAGTAAAAACATTTCACAAGAGGCAACCCTGTTCTTCATTGTGGCCTTTCTATTTGAAAATAATCAGGATAAGCAAGCAACTTACCTCTTTGAATGCTTTGTTCGCTTCGCCTTCTTCTGTGCACTCCACCTGGGTTTAGATGGGGAAAAAAGACAAGATTAAAAACATGTACAATCTCAACGTATCAAACATTAAATCAGATTCAATTAGAATTACTACATAACCCATTGGTGCTGTGTTTACTATAATTGCTTACCTTCTTCAAGACGTAAGTGCACTGGTCCGCGTGATTTTGCACCTTAAACACCGATCCTTGAGCACCTTTGCCCAACCGTTCCAGTAACTTAAAAACAAAAAGCAAGTAATCTGAGAATTGTAAAATATTTACACAATAACACAGCAAAAGAAATAAATAACTGCTATTTCTTCTTGTCAAACTGTCAATAGCAGCCCAAGGACTAAATTAGAAAGCAGTTTTACAAAAATACATTTAGAATTCAGTTGAATAAAGTAAACTTTAAATTACATACGTACAAAACAATGTATATTGGGATGGTCACATTTGTTCCTTACCAGTTGGAGATTTCACCTAGAATCGACTGATGTTACACGAGGATCGTGCACATCCAAGTTTGCAACCTGAAACTTCCATTTGATTGGTCAATTAAGGTACACTATTGCCCTGGTAGCTGGAAACTTGGGTTGAGCACGATCAGCACAATCACGTGTTCATGTTGAGCAGTCAGTTGATTTTGTATTTATTCTCCGACTTAACTTTCCATTTTGAAGAAAATCTTTCAAAACCACGAATTATAAATAACGTGCAGTTGGTTGATGGCGGAATCATTAACAAATCATACATTCAGATCAACTGATCGCATAGATCAATGGATTGCACCCAAAATTCATGCTTAATCTTTAATGTGAATTTGTAAATCTTGTTGAGTAGGCCTCTGTAACTTAAAGTGGACATTAGTATGTTTCACATTTTCAGATCAAAGTGGACATAGGGCCTAGCCTAATTAGGCCTTATTCTCACTTGACACCCCGTAAGTATTAATGCTGATCATCATACCGCATGAGTGATTTTGCACAATGGTAGAAAGGCATTGTGGGAAGGAAAAGGGGGGCAATGTTAGGTCCTTTTTCCTTCCCACGATGCCTTCCTACCATTGCGCAAAATTACTCACAATGCGGTCTTAATACTATTACTAGCGATAAGGCTTATGACACGGCTTGACATTAACTTTAATACTTATTAAGTCCATGATGTGACAGATATGATAATGAAGGGGATGATGAGCATGTTAATGACGACATAATGAACGTGGTGATAGAGTAATCAGTAATAGTACACTGATATCGGGCCTAGGCCTACTGCTGGCTGAAGTCGAACGAAAACTTTAATTTAGTTTCAGCATGTACCTCTATGGTTTCTGAAATTCAAATGAAGCACATGAATATTTCGACAACATTCAAAAGTGCACGATACTAACGTTACTCGTCAAACCAAAAATACCCCTTACTTTGTAATTTTCCATTTCGATCCTGCTGCTTAGCTGAAATTTCCACGAATTTTCCAGGTCAGACACCGAATTTTCCTACCTAGGTAGGCCCAATCATCTGTGTTCTATGGCAGCCTGCATGTGTCGTGTGTGTACGTACCACGGAAGGTGATCACTATTGCCGCAGCGTTATCTGGCAACGATAAACTTTAGTTGGTATCTGAACTTTCTCTCGTTTCAATCTCACAGGAATCACAGGGTACCAATGAAGTGCAAACTTTTTTTTCTTCGCTGGTACGCTTATTATTTTAAAATACTAATGAGTGAGCCGAGATGATTACCATCGACACTCCAAACCTCAAAAATATAGTATAGAGGGCGCTATTTCAAATCAACGGTGGGAGTAAAATGCTCGGGATGGGTGAAACTTTTGCCCTTGGTGCCTGCATTCGTAAAGATTTGTATCAGTAAAATACTGTGCAAACTATCGAGCAGGTTACGCCGACTTGGGCTTTGGTTTTTAGTCACACTCTCAGGATTGAGATCGTGTTCTTAAAAAATGGTCAATGTATACACCCTAGTCTCGTCATTCCCAAATTGCCAAACATCCACCCCAGTGGAATAAGTATAAAAGTAAGCCCGTGGAAAAAATTCCCTTTCCCCGACGACCACAGGGAGTTTCAGAAATAGTCAAAGCATGGAGGAATTTTATTCCTCCATGGTCAAAGGCTAAAATAGGACAGTTGAGGCCTGTTTTCAGTCCAAAATCTTCTCTCTTATTTCGTGCCTCTGGACTTTTGAACAGTGATTACAATGAAAGCCTGTGGAGAGTTCGAAAGTCCATGTCATGCTTCTTGTATCTTCCCACACTTTTGAACAGCATAATTTATATAAACAAACAGATGCAAATGGCATTATTTTTCAGCCCGAGCAACATACATGACAAATAAATGAAAAAAAAAAAAAACTAAACAAGACGTTGGATCAAACCAAGCTGCTTGATTTAGCTACCACATTTTTTTTAATGGAAACATGAATTTTACCACTGGCAAATATTACACACAAAAAGCAAGGTCTTCAATGAAACTGTTTCAAAGTACACTCGTGTAAACAAACTTCTTCAGACTAAATCCTTGGGTTGAATAAATACAGCTGATGGAAAGCAGGTCACTGCAAAAATCTACTAGATGGGGCTCATTTTCTGTCACTCTAGCTTATGTAGTTTCTAGGTACAATGATTTTATTACATAGGAACACCACTGACATCTTACTCCAGTACCCATAAATGGGATCAGTGAAGAACATAATATCAGCGAGGTAAATTATTAAATTACTGGCACTATGCTACCGGAGACGACAATCTTGAATTATACTGAACAGCATGCAAAACGGGAGAGAAAGTCCACGTTAGAAAAGGTTCAGTCAGAAGGAGAGATCAACCTGCAGTCATCTTGGCCAAGTACCCAATCCACATTGGTTATGTTAAACTAGTTACACCATGGGTGCCAGCCTATTATGGGGAACCAGTCTCTTTCAGAGATCCAAATGGCTGAGCCTTGACAAGGGTCTTCTAAGCAAGGGGAAAATCACACAACTTTGAATGAAACAAAGTTTAAATAGTGTTCATTCTTTGCTTGAAGAGGCTACAATGCCTGCTACGACTTTTGCATTTGTGCTTTCTGGAACTGCTGTTGAAGCTTGGCCAATTTCTCTCGGTGATCATTCTGCTTCTTATCAAGGTCTTTGATCAGTCCGTCTTGCCTTTTCCTGAGGTGAAACCAAAACGGGAAACCTGAATTGACAGTGCTCGACAAAGAGTGATCATCAGGCTTTCGAATACAAATTAAGAGAGAGAGAAAAAAAAAGGACAAGCACAAAATGGTCAAATTTTGAACCATAAGATAACTCTGGGTTTTTGAAATCCGTTTCATGCATTGCAATAAGACACTCTCAATGCCTCAACTTACATCTCTCCTTCGATGTACTCAATTCTCTTGCCCACTGTCTGCTTGGCTTCCACAACATCCTGCTGTATCAGAGCCGGACCCATCATCTTATAGACTTTAGCATCTGACTCCAACAGATCCAGCTCCTATGATGCCATGACAGAAATAAAAGTCTTCAATTTTTCAAAGTTTCTTCTTGTACAAGACTAAAAAACTCTCATTTGGTTGCCAGTTGCAAACAGACACTGAGAATTTTAGGGTGCTGAAAACTTGCATGCTGGTTTAATCGACTTAAACTGTGGACACAAGAACCCAGTGCTGTAGAATGACAAATTATTCCAGGACGGTAATTTTACACATTTAACAAAACAATTGCAGGGTGAATTTTAAAAAGGAAAAAAGCATAGCAACTCCTCTGTCTGTAATACTTACGCTCTTCACAATGTTATTTTCGTTCAGCTGGGCATCAAGCTTTTGTCTTGTCTCCACACTCTTCTGGTACTCTGTATGAAACACATCATAATAAAAACATGTTTAACACAAAAATTAATCAAACTGCAATAAAAATATCTTGCACTGCATGATCCATGTATGGCCTTTCATATCATTGAGAAAAAAAGAAAAAGGATCCTCAGGTCTTATTCTTGCATAGGTCATGTAAGTCTACGTCATTCATTATAAATGCAAAGCATGCTGGGGCCAGCCGGGGAATGGAAAACAGTTAAAAATTAGACCTAAAAAAACAAAATGAGGAAAGAGTTCCATTTATTGACAACACCAATTTTCGTTAAAAATATTACACCAGCCATTAGAGAGTGATAACATGTCCTAAAAAGTGAAATTTAGCTAAGAAAATTCCAGAGCATTTACTCAGAAAACAGAGTAATTGCAGAATACCCCGCCATTCTAAAAAAAGCACCCCTGGAATGACTGGCTACGTGGGTACAAGGTGAAAATCCCTTGAGAAGAGTGTGACATTTTGACCTGTACCTGGCTATGAGGTTGATCATGTGGGGTGGCGGGGTATTCTGCAATTGAGCTTAGAAAACACTTAGATGTTTTTTCAGACGAGTCTCATAGGTTTGTCCAGAGGGCATCAAATGCTGTCTGCAGGCCTATATCATCACTATAGTATAGGCCTAGAAGTCTTTCCCAAAATGAAATTCACAAAACGACAAAAACCTATCAACCAAACCAAACCTAGAATGCTGGGGTAGGAAATCCTCCCCAGGCTGCCAAGTATCCAGAATTTACACAGCAACAATACAAAAACAAAAGTCACCAAATTGCGGGAGAACATGGCGAAACGCGCGTTATTTGGGGGGCGATTAAACTGTGTAACTGTAAGCAGCAGCGGAAGGGTTTGGCCTAACCGTGCGAAAAAGATTCTATTTCCCAAATCAGGAAAATCATATATCATGTCCATAAATGTGAATATATTCCCCAATGCAATCGCCTTATAAATCGCAACAAATGCAGATAGCAATATCTTACGTTTTTGCACAGTCTTAAATTTTTCGAGTTCATCCTGCAAGTTCGACTGTACAGTATCGGCTGCCATTTTGAGAGTCTGGTAACTTTAATACTGCGTGGTTTACATTTGACCAATCACGCCACTAACTGGGGAACCATGCGCTCTCTGCCAGATTACCCAGAATTCAATATGATAATAATAATAAAAAATCAAGATGGCGCTCAAGGCGGTGGTCGGTCAAAGTAAGTTTGCTGCAATTTTTGTCTTTTTCCTTTTATAGACAATTCAATTTCTGAATAAAATGCCTTAAGACATTAAATAGTTTTTTATTCCAGTGTTTAAAATTCCAATTTTTTTCATTTTTCGTCATTAGAAGATGGATTTTGTGGTTTTTATTTTTGGACACAAATTTTATTCTCGTACGGCCTAGCCGCGTTCGCGTATAGGCCTATTTGTATACGTATGTACGTAGGCCTAGGCCTCGGTACATGGGAATCAGGTCAACTCGTACCCGGGACAACTCGTACCCAGGTCAACTCATACCTCCAAACTCCCACCCAAGTCAACTCGTAACCCCATCATCTCGTACCCACGTCAACTCATACCCAGGACCACTTGTTCCCAGGACAACTCGTACTCCGTACATTAGAATAGTGCTGCAGTCGGTGCCAAACCAAACCAAAAATTGTCGAACATTGCACTTTCGAACCAAACCAAACTGGTCGGTTCAGATGTTCGGTTTTAATATGGCATGACATTGGAAGGGCACAGAGTGCATGCAAGAAAATGTGATAAAAAAGCAAACACAAGGAAAAATGGATAACAAGTTGTGCTGCACCAGTGTCGCTCCGGCGCTTGGCACATGTGCTACAAACTTACGATGGCCCTGCATCACGCGATGGTTTTAAAAAGCACGTGGTGAGATTTCACCTATAATCAACTGAGAACACGCAACACACTGCATTTCCGCAACACAACAATTCTAAATCCCCCCTACATTTATGTTTATTCAAATTTAGCATTATGTTTGCCAATCTCCGGTAACCACGCCCTTGTGTTCCATATTTATTGACTGGGGTACGAATTTGACTCAGACATGAGTTGACTGGGGCACGAGTTGACTGGGTTACGAGTTGACTGGGGTACGAGTTGACTGGGGCACGAGTTGACTGGGTTACGAGTTGACTGGGATATGAGTTGACTGGGGTACGAGTTGACTGGGGCACGAGTTGACTGGGGTACAAGTTGACTGGGGCACGAGTTGACTAGGGTACGAGTTGACCCAGATTCGGTACATGATGTAGGGGGACTAGGGGGATTGTAGGCCTACCTGGACTAGGCCTACCGTCGACTCGCCCACTCATCCACTCACCAGAGAAGTTAGGTAGACTGGTTCCCTATGGCTATATGGTTTCATATTTATGCACAAAACTACATAAACTAACTAGCCTAGTTGCATGTTGTGCCTGTTGTGACAGGTGACATTGCAATTTTACAGGTCTATCAAATAGGGAGTGTTTGTTGACTCTAAACATTTCCGTTTCCTTGTCCTTTGTTTCTTGAACAGCATGTATAACCTAAGCTTTTTCCAGAACTGTAAGGCACTACTCCATAGCCTTGTGTTCCCTTACAGATTCCTGACGTTTGATAGTTCTGTACCTTACGGCATTTGAAAATATCCCCGCTATAACCCTTCAGTCCAAGTTGAGTCAGAACTTCACTTTTTCAATCAAATCTTTCCCTGAAAATATATACCAACAGACTTACAAACCTTACAGAAAGCCATCTGCGTGCTCCCATAAACACATTTTGGCTGTTTTAATTGTGCCAACTTACCCTTCCATCATAGCTATTTGTGCAACCAAATTTCATACATGCCTGCTTGGTCAAGTCAGATGTCAAATGGGGAGCTTTATTCACCTTATATCCTGATTAAAGTGGTGAAATTCTTGAGCATTTTTCCCATCCACATTACAGAAAATCAACAGCATGTACTCTCGATAACTGTCAGCTGTGTGATAGCTTGACCAATCGTAACACAGCTCCTATCTTTACCTTTTGTTTTCCTAACCCCGTCTAAATGAAAGCTGAGCTATGATTGATCATTGGAATGGAAGCAAATTGTAATATACATCTGTGTGATGAGCATGGCCCCATACAGTGTCATCATGTGTCAGCCGCCCCCTCCATTTTGAAATTTCCTTCCTCTCCCCGCCCCACAAATTTATGCCACTGACCCTTCCAAATAATATTTTAATGAATAATAATTTTGAGATGTTGCAGAAATCAGTACATCCTTCATTTACATGCCTTTAGATTAGCTTAACGTTTTTGCAATACCAGCACTGCTTCAGGACATGATTGGTGATTCTGGTTAAATCAGCTGTATGGTTTCCTGGCAAAAGAGAAGAAAATCCCTCAGTGAAATTCACAATTGAAGTATTGAACTGTAGAAAAATGTATCACAGACCTGATTATCTACCGGTACTCTCAAAATGTGTTTTGATGTCAATTTTTTCTCAGACTTTAACTAATTGAGTAATTCTGTCATGCCAGAAGCCTTTCTGTATATAAAATGTAAATTGACTTGTTTTTCCTGGAACTATCCGACATTTTAATCTTATTTTGTAGTCGGCTAGCTTTAAGAATTATTGAGTGATGCCTGGATTTGAAACATGGTACAATGGCAATGACAGAGAGTCTCTTCTTCAAAATTTCAGGCTCAAATTCCAGTTTTGAGTTTTGACTTTGATTTTGTTCTATTTCGGTGCAAAATGCTTTTGAGGGTACGTGTATTTGGCGTCACACAAAACGTCATTGAAGAAACTCCCACCAACCTGTACTGTAAAATTGGCCATCAAAGTACAGTGTTAATCCAGTTCTTGAATGAAGACTTTCTGAAAAGAAAGAACAAGAAACACTCTGAAAAATGCTGTATTTATCAGGAAGTTGAATTTGCCCTTAAATGACAACCAATAAATAACAAACATATTTCAGACATGAAAAAATTTGTTTTCACACAGATATATCAGCTAAAACCTCCCAAGAGTAAAATAAGAAATGTACGGCTCATCTCGACTTGTGAGTGGTACTCATATGCTTTTCAGAAATATACTTGCCTTCAGGAGCCAGTCTTGCCCTTAGTGGAATGCATGACATGACAGTGGACACCAGAAGTTACCACAAACTTTACCTAATACCCTGGCCCACCTTAATCCTTGAAAATGCTTTGAGAGGAGATTTTCCACAGATTTTGTAGGGTTGAGGAAGGTCGATTCCTTCAACTCTTACATGGATGTCGGAGTCCATTGAATGTTGAAATGCAGAGAGTGTGCCGTTGGTTTCCTACACTGTGTACTGTGTAGGATTTTGGAGGATTCAAGGAGGGTCACAGCAAAATTGCTAGGAAAGCTGGGTCCATTAACCCAACTTTTGCTGTACCCCCATGTGTAAACATCATTCTCGTCAATCTCATAGTAGTAACAATTGAGGTTGTGCTCATTAGTTGCTACATCATTCACGAGGTGCTTCGTACACATGATGCATCAAGGATGATACCAATTACCAAGCATGCTAGAAAGCCACGAGGGTTAAAAATAATCCATAACCCTCACCAAATTAGACAATGGTTGTTTCGTTGTCATGGTAAGAAGTGCAAAACTGTAATTTATCTGAATTTCGTGACATCTAAGTCCACAAATTTATTCTTACTGAACGCGACAGTACATATTATCTCAGTTGCATAAATGTTTCTGTTAGGCACAGGCTGTTATTTTTGCACAGGTACTTATACTTTCTTTATCACGTCAGGCATTCTACTCCAGGCAGTAATCACAGAAAATCATCGCTTGGCCTCTGTTCTTATTTCGTGCTTTGGGAGTTCTTATTCAGCAAGTTGAGGCAAGATTTTGGGTACAATTCTGGGTTTTAATGTTCTTTGAGAATGACACGTGTACAGGTACATGTACACTGTGTATGAACCATGCCCCATAATCATAAAGCAGGCACATGTACGTCCTGATTTCACCCCAGTAAAGCAAAATATGAATAAAAAAAATAAACAAGTAAATCACTTTAAAGTCAACTGTGGTAGCAAAGGGACCTATTTCCTTGTACCGCCATGACCACAGCCAGCAACACAACCGCTGTCCAAAAACACCACTTGGATCATCTGGAAGGAAACGGGTCATTCATGTTCATGTAATATGATCCAAACCACTGTAAGAACAAAACTGGTGTCAGATATGACAGAGACTGGACCTGTGCCAACATGTCCCCCCCTTCCACCAATTCAGTTACTGGTGCTTGTTTTAATGCATCTCTACTGGGACATGCACATATTTGTAAAATTGTTATGTTTTATGAAGTGAATGATAGGGTCTGAATTATGTTGGAAGATTGTATTTGCAAGAGGTTTGAAGATCTGTCTCTGTAGTAATGACATTGTAAGACACCTATTGTTCTTTCCAAAGTAGCAAGTTCCCCCGGACAGAATGTTTGAATTTGTTATCCTTTGTAAAGTGCATAAAACTTAGGCCGTTGATCAGATGGTCTACATGTATTACACGTACGGTTGTTGCCGCTCATGAGAAACTGAAATTCCCATCTCTGTTAAATCAGAGTTCCTCAGACAAATCTTTGATACCTAGACAACCTGGCTGGCGTAGTGCATTGTTTCTCACCTTTCACCTCTGCAGTCCGAGTTCAATTCCTGGCTCGGTTCACATACATGTATGTATTATTAGGTTTGCAGTCCCCGTCTGATCCTGATGGCTTTGCCGGGAATGTTCTTCTGGGGTTATCCGACCACCTCTCAAACGTTAGGTGTTTCTCATTTGTTTCCTCTCCATTACACACCATAACACCCCGTGGTTCTAAAGGTCACCCTCTGTTGAGATGTAATTATCTGCTTTGGCAGAGTAACCAATCCGAATCCAGATCCAGACATCGTCTAATACATGATCATTATTGAATTTTGTTTATTGATTAGCTTTTTTGAAATTGTGTGTCAGGAAAATACATACCGATGGCCTAGAATATTTTTGCACGGTTCAATAAACCAGGGTGAGTCATTCTCAAAAGTAAATCTGTGAGGTTGCATGTAGAATGAAATTGAAACAAGCTCCACAAAAGTAAGGAAATGTATCTTCGAACTAATTTTCATGTGCTGAATTTAGGAACTAGTGATGCAAAAATCACGTACAATTTTTGCTCATATCATATGGACAAAACTAAATTGTTTTTCACCTCCAAATATTCGATTTCAACAACGAATATTCGAATATTCAATAATCAATTGAAAACACAGCCCTTAACTCACATGAACATCTGAACACATACAACTCCAACTTGTCTCATTTGCTTTACTTTTATTCCACGTGTAATCATATTGATATGTCGGTGGATGTGTATGATTGAGGTACATGCATTAGCTTTAAGCCCCGATTGAAAATTGATATCTTGACAAGATACTGATAAATAAACAACCCTACCCTGATCAAATGTCCAGATTCATAGTAGGAAGACATGTACATTCCTCTGTGACATATATCTCATCATTTGTTATGGATGCTGACCACCGTCACCTGAGGCATATTTGCATACTTGACTGTTTGTCTAGAGGCATAAAAAGGAACGAGGGTACGTCTGTTCATGGCCCCGTGGCTTGCATTATGCAGAAACGCCTCTGGTTGGTATTGACCCGCTGTAGTCACTCATGCTGATCAATGCAATTAAAGTTCCCTTTCACATTTCTGTACACTAGCCCTGTGAGTAGAGGTGCAGACGTGTATTGTAAATTCGGCAGCAAGCATGTACATGAATTTGAATAGGCTGTGGGCTAATTGATAGAATGGTCTCAGTATGCAATCAATGAATACCTATTTTTATGTGCAGCAGTCTGCCAGAAGTCCCTGTCCTCATTTCTGTATTTTGTGTACACTGTAAGTCAAACGGTAAACGCTTTCAAGACTGACAGATGGTATTGCTCCTTTTTCATAACGATTAAAACCATTTTTGATTGACAATCATAGAAGACCGTTGCCATGGCTTTTCCTACAAACAAAAGTAGCCAAAGTGTAATGTCCTTGTAATTATTTATTTGGCCATTCTGTTTGGCATGGATTTCATGTACGGGTAGCAATTTGTGCCGTGTTTAGTCAAGCCAATTCAATTAAGTCTTTGTACTAATTTTGCTGAAAACTGACGGGCTGATCTGCTTAGAGTTTGAGAGTCTAGTTTCAAATATGCTAATTGTTTCTAATTGTTTCAACGTGTACATGTATACATATGCCCACTTGTATCAGATCTGATATGTACAGGTGCATATCGTACTGTTCATACCTAGCACAGTCAAATATTTGTACCAGCATGTGTAAAATTTTATGTCCTGTCACGCTCATGAATACCTGCTAAAATTTACTGTGTGTCCATGGGAGGTCGGAATAATACATGTACCTTCCTCTTCATGGGTAGCACATGTAGATGTACATTTACATTGTATTGTGCAATGATTAATTACATGAAATGCGTATTTCGGTGTTACGCATATCTGGCCAATTAACAAAAATGTTGCTGAGAGATGAATTGGCCTTGTGTAAATTGTACATTGTTTATTTATGCCTCGTATCACTCCAAAACAGTTCATCTGAAATAGTCTCAGTTGACTAGATCGTACATGTACGATATGTCTGTCATGTTGAAGCGTGAATTGAGGACACAGATGCCCTATATTATGCACTTTACCATCTCGATATATTTTCCTGTCCGATACATTAAAAGATGTTATCGAAGAGTTATACAAGTGTGCAAATAAAACTGGGCATATTTGCAATTTAAACCTAATTTTGTGAAGTAGACCTGTGGATAAATCATTTCATCTGAAAATTTGTTCTTGCTTTTTTTTTTAAAGGAATATGCCAGGAATATTCCATATACAAGCCTCTGTTCTTATTTCATGCTTTGGGAGTTCTTATTCAGCAAGTTGAGGCAAGATTTTGGATACACTTGTGGGATTTCAGATTGACAAGCATGTACATGTATGAGCCATGTCCCACGAGCAGATCATAATACTACTAATACCTTGTGCAAGTTGCTTGAATTTTTGTAATTCTATCCCTGGAGGCTTTGGGTTGGGAACCATCATGACTGGGCTGGAATCCAACACTGCCTTGTGGCAAACCGGTGACAAACTCTTTGGGGAAAATTAGAATATTCAAGTCCAAGGATTTTACAGTTGTACATACCCTATGAACCATTGAAAACTCTTTAAGAGCTACATGTACATATAGATTGTGATGAACAATACAAGGTGGGTGAGAACTCAGGGTTTTTGTCACGTTTTCCTCATTCTGGATGGAATTTTCTCAACCATGTCCACTCACATGTACATCGTTTTGTACATGTACCACGGTAGGCTTGGTTTTTCTGTTAATTATTGGCCCTAACCCTCCCTGATCCTTCAAAGTCCATCAGAAGCAATTGTAGATGGTATATCCCAGCCACTTTTACTTTTCTTGTGTAGGGCTTGCTTCCCTTTGAAAGTTTTGAGTACACAGAGTGCTTTATTGAGTTCCTGCATAACAAAGTAGAGAACTAAGACGGATATAAGAAGTTATCCTATGATATTGCCAAAGTAGGTAGGGTTGAAAGAACTTCTGCAGTGGTGAGATTGGAGTACAGTCTTTTCACACATGTATCATGCGACTATTTCCTTACGTCTAGTATCCTGTCTCTTTCAGGGATTATGAATGAGGTGTTTGCTCCTCTGAGGAAGAGAAACGAATGGAAGGTAAGTGGAAATACACACTCAGAGAAAATATATCGACAGTACAGCACTGCTACCGGGAAATGTCAGGCATTCTACTTGTGCTTGTCCTTCATGACCTGGACCAGGGCTGTGTCCGCTAAAATTGCCGTGCTTGGAAAGGGACTCAAAGATGTTACTTATCCTAAGCCCTGCCTTGTACAAATTTAGCATTGAATATGCGGAAGGGAGACTGTGGAACTGGGCATTGTTCCAGTGGTCCTCAGAAATCAATCAAAATCAACTGTTCCATTTTGTTGCATTCAGCAAGGTTTACATAAATTTCAGTTGTGTTGGGTTTCATTGCATCTAGTAGGGTACCAGGAAAAAACGACTATGAACACACTTGGGTAACATACTGTATCGTTTTGTTTGCTTGATGTTAGGTTCTAGTAGTGGATCAACTGAGTATGCGCATACTGTCATCATGTTGTCGCATGAAGGATATGACCAATCTAGGCGTCACCTGTAAGTTCACTGTACAGACTACAATTGGACATCCAATTAAATTTTGCTTTTCATTTGATACAGATATGTTCACATTTTATCCTGGAGGGAGTTGGAACCCCAAACCATTGCATTTCCACTCCAGAATTCTGCCTTTAAGACCATTTGCTTTAGAAATCTGTCTTAGAAATCATCTGATTCTGCAGCCATTATGGGGAAGCTGTCGAAGATATCAAAATCGTAAACAATCTCTGAATTGCTTTCAACTTTCCAAAATTAAAGTGTTAATTTAAGAATTTTGTATGGAGAACACGTATGAATGATTGTTCATCCTTGGTGCATCTGTCTGTTTGTTTGATCAGTGGTGGAAGACTTGATGAAGAAACGCGAACCCATTCGGACGTTGGAGTCCATCTACATCATGCAGCCTTCGGAAAAGGTACGGTACCGGTACAGGGACAAAAGTTGTACATTCTCAAAAAAATTGAAACCGAGAAATGTAATTCTGGGTCTGCTTGTTGTAACTGGTTTATATCACCTTGTAAAAGAAAAGAAACCCGGATTGAATCCCAACATAAAATATCAAACAGAAAGGAAACTGAGAGGATTCTCTCAGTAACAATGACTTGTTTACATTCCTGATTAGGGGAAAACTAACAAATACCAAGGATTACAGCAGTTGTCAAGTTTCCAACTCTGCATTCCATCACATTGTTTTGTTATCAGATTAATGACATACTCGTTGGGAACAGGGGACAAATATTCAGATTTATGGACAAGGAGATGATTCTCTGGTGGTATATGTTGTCAGTTTTGGGGATGGATTAAGACTTCATATGCAGATTGGCTCCATGCAGAGCTGTATATTGAGAGAGTAACGCCAGAATCAGATTTGGGAAATAAAATGACCATTCATTATGTGTGTAGTAGAGCATGCAGCTCTTGTATACCAACTGTCCTTGTACACAGGTGCATACACCTGTCCGTTTGTTTCCAACAATGGTGACACTCACGTCGCAACTCTTTCTACACCCAGCTCTTCCTTCATGTAAATGTAGAGTATTTGACGACAACCATCCAAGCTGTGCCATTCTTGGTCATAGTATTCTTAGCTGTCTGCATTTTATTTGACAGCTGTGGGTTCATTACAGGATTAACGAGTCCTTTATTTCCTCTTTGTAGTCTATTGCACAGCTAATCAACGACTTCAAGGAGCCTCTCAGCCCTCAGTATAAGTATGCCCACGTCTTCTTCACAGAATGTGAGTACAGGGATCGTCTTTGATTCATGGATCATTTTTACATGTGTTGCAGAAATCCTTGCTATTTCTTGCGGAAAGTGCAATCACTCAAACACATGTCATTGAAGCCTTCTGGGATCCCTTTGCTGTAAATTATCTCCTCCAAAGTGTTTTGTGAAATACTCTCCTACCTTTTTTTTCACGTGAACCTCTGCCCTGTTGACCTCTTCACCCGTATTCTGTTCCCTCCAACATTTAATCTCTCACTTTTCAAACAATTTTTTTCGGCACAGTTTTTCCCTTTGCAATCTGATCTGACCTTGTGCCAGTCGTCGTCTATATTAGGAGCAAGAAAAGAGAAGAAAAAAAAAACAGAACAAAAAAGTGTAGCGCTATGAAAGGAATCTGTGAAGGTTTTGTGTCTTTGGGAACTTCACATTTGCCAAGGATCATCTGAAAACATTGTGAAGCTATACACTATATTTGAAATAGTTCAGTTTTGAAATTGCAGTCAGTCACAATAAATTGCCTTCTATAATCAATACCCAATTATTTTTCTTTTTTGACAGGTTGTCCCAACGAGCTATTTAGCACACTGAACAAGAGCCCTGCCAAATCCAAAATTTTGACGCTGAAGGAAATCAACATTGCTTTCATGCCGTATGAATCCTCGGTAAATTGCTTTTGAAAATTGTCACTCCATTCCTGTTGATGTTTATCCAGTAGTCAAATTAATTAAACAGGGAGCTAGCAATTGCTTATATAATAATTATAAAAATAAACAAATAACTGGAGTGGGATTTGAACCTGCAACAGCCGCGACACTGTGCTGGTGCTTTACCAACTGAGTTTTCCAACCGAGTTTTCCAACCCTATGCATTTGGGTCATCCTCTTTGTTTAGAGATGCTAAGTGTTCAACTTTTGCCGATGAAAATTAAGAAATTGAAATATTTGATTTGGATGAACAACAATCAAATCTTGTCTGCCCTCGGTGTAGAGCATTTTGGAGGTTGATTAAATCTCTTTTCCAATATGACCCCTTCTCTCCCCCCCCCCAGGTGTACTCTCTTGACTCGCCGGAGAGCTTCAACAGCTTCTACAACCCAGTCCGCATGGGTGGAAGCTCCATCATGATTGAGAGAATGGCCGAACAGATTGCTACGCTGTGTGCATCACTTGGAGAATATCCTGCCATCCGATATCGCGGGTCAGTCAGTCAGTCGTTCGCCTTCCAAAGAAACAGCTCACTTGATATTGTAGAGCCATATTATTGAATATTTCATTGACCCTAACCCTCCCATATTTTTCAAAATCCAACAGTTAGTTTTGGACAAATCTCGTGTCATTTAGTATTAACTTAGAATGTTAGTGTTCAGAATTTAACACAGAAATTTCAAAACATCACTGATGGCTTTTCGTTAAGTCTCTTCGTTAAGCTGTTCAAATCATTTTTTTCAGCTCTTAAATGATAGCTCTGTCTTAACTACAGCCCTCTTGTTTGTAAGTAGTGTCTGTGTTGGTTTGTTCAGTGAGTTTGATCGTAACTTGGAGGTAGCACAGATGATTCAGAGCAAGTTGGATGCGTACAAAGCAGACGAGCCCACCATGGGAGAGGTAAGGTCGTCCCTTGTTATCAGCTTGTTTGGAAATATTGCCTTTCTTTAATAGTTGAAAATTAATCACTACATTTTGTAGATAATGATTATTTTCTTGGTGAGTCCAGAGTAGTCAGGAAACTTCTTGACAAGTTAGACGAGTTTCCGTGTGAGATGAGAAATTTTCTGTAAAGCAGAGGAGACTTTCTAGACAACTGAAAAGTATTCACAGGGCCTACAGAGAATTTGAGAAAAGTCTGTTGGAGTGTGTAAAATTATTAAAAGAAGCAGATCTACATTAGAGACTCTGGATTAAGAAAATGTAACGTTTGATTGTCTGCAGTTTGTTTATTAACCCCAACTTGTTTCTGGTTTTTTCACCCAGGGTCCAGAGAAACACCGCTCCCAGCTGATTGTCCTTGACCGTGGCTTTGACCCCGTGTCACCTTTGCTCCACGAGCTGACCTTTCAAGCTATGGCCAATGACCTCTTGCCCATCGAGAACGACGTCTACAGGTCAGTGTGGAACCCGGGGGGCTGCATTGATATCACAGTTAATCTTGCCCGTGATACCGGTGCATTGACCCCAAGAATTCGTTCAACCGAACATGAAGGGCTTCATTATTGGACGAGATTTACAAACGAGTGGTTCCATGGTTCTGGACTACTTTATGTTCTCTCTGCCCTCTACTGTTTGCGGCTGTAAGCGTCCATTCAAAATTTTCAATTTTGATTTTTTTTTTCCGAAATAGTGGGTGGATGGGTCAAGGAAAATAATTGAAATTGGCTTCTACATTTTGCATGGTAAGAAGTTGGTTGTAACTCTCAGAAAAGTAAGTCTTGTAGTCCAACGTCCACCAAACAAGGGTTTCTATCCATTGACTCTGTGGGAATTTTCAGCATGACTGCCGTTTGTGTTGAAATGTACTGGTTGACGGAATTGTTTCTACGATTCTTTTATAGGTACGAAGCAAGCGGTAGCGAAATGAACGACCAGGAAGTCCTCCTGGATGAGAACGACGATCTGTGGATTAGTCTGCGTCACCAGCACATTGCAGATGTCTCACAGTGAGTCAAAGCAAGCCCAAAATACTTCCAAATTATCAGCCCAGAAAAACCAAATTTGGGGGAGCATTTCAAGTTGACCAATCACAGCAGCGCAGCTTGTGAGTAGAACTTGAAAGACCTTTTTGCCCACAGTACACTGTGAAAAAGGCCTCTCCGTAGCAACCTCTTGGTGGTGCGCTGTGAGAGGTACGCTTTGAGCGCAGATTGATTGGGTGTGCTATTCAAACATGTCACTTCACTTGAACTGGTTTTTATTTGAAACATGGCTGCCTTTTGTTTTTCACCTGATGAGCCTACGTATACAGCACCCTCAATGACCATACACATACCCAGTGTGACCCATTCTCTCTTCATTTTTTCTGTTGAAAAGTTGATTCCGCGGTGCAACAGCAGTTACCAACTGCAACAATTTGATTTCCTGCCCTTGACCTTTGTGCTTGATGTCCTGCCCTTGACCTTTGTGCTTGATGTCCTGCCCTTGACCTTTCTGCTTGATTTCCTGCCCTTGACCTTTGTGCTTGATTTTCTGCCCTAGATCTTTCTGCTTGATTTCCTGCCCTTGACCTTTCTGCTTGATTTCCTGCCTTTGACCTTTGTGCTTGATTTTCTGCCCTTGACCTTTCTGCTTGATTTCCTGCCCTTGACCTTTCTGCTTGATTTCCTGTCCTTGACCTTTGTATTTGATCTACCTCACAGGGCCATCACAACTCAATTGAAGAACTTTGCCAAAGCCAAGATTGGTGGCAAGATGGGCTCAGGGGGTGAGAAGGTATGGATTTGGATTTAGTTCTAAGAAAGGAGAGAAAAAAGAAGTGGCTTTTGTCTCTGACACCTGAAAATGTCAAATGAAATCTTGTGAGAGTTTTTATGCCTATTTCAAAATGTTGTCATATGAGACAGATCAGATACTTTTTAGTCTGATACTGTTGAACACCATTCCAACTTTGTCACTCTCTCAAATTGACCCAAAGTAATAGTTTGTCATGTTGATGTTTTCCTCCTTCTTAGACGAGTGTGCGTGATTTGTCTCAGATGTTGAAGAAGATGCCCCAGTATCAGAAAGATATGAGAAAGGTAAGCTGCCCCCTCCTCTGTCCTTGCTGGCCCCTCCCCCTCGTTGGAACCTCCAACTTGTCGTTGTATTTAAAAGTTACAACTCATTGGAGTTTTTTTGGTTTCCATTGAATAGGTACCACCTTTCCTTGGGCCTTTATTGTGTTCTTTTCTTTCGTCAACCCAATATCAGATTTGTCCAGAAAAAGCCAAAGCCTTTTTCCTCTTTTGAATCTCAGTATTCCACCCACTTACGTCTGGCTGAGGACTGCATGAAACAGTTCAAGCCGCTGGTGGAGAGCCTGTGCCGCGTGGAACAAGACCTGGCCCTGGGCACCAACCCGGAGGGGGAGAAGGTCAAAGATCAGATGAGGAACATCGTCCCAATCTTGCTGGAGCAGAAATACTCCGCCTACGACAAGCTGCGCATCATTCTGCTTTACGTCATCGGCAAAAATGGTGAGAGACGACACTTCCTTGTGAAATAGTGATCGGGCTCGGCAGTCAGATCTGACGCCACATAAGTTACTAGACATACACTCCTGGCACTTTTGTTACATATCCGTTGTCTTAAAATCTCCACAAGTATAAAAACTGCGTCAACTTGATCCAAATCTGCCTTCTGTTATTACCTAGACAACTCTGAAGGGGCAGCTTGAGAATAGGGATCTATTTTCTGCATTGACTTTCGTTACGTTTTTGATCTTCACAGGTATCAGTGAGGAGAATATGAACAAACTCATCCAGCATGCCCAGATTCCTGAGCCTGAGAAGCCTATCGTCACTAACATGAAACATCTGGGAGTCCAAATCATCTTTGATGTAAGTCACCAGATGACCTTGGCCTTTATACAACCACGGCTGTTATTCTACCCTTATTCACTCTCCTCCCCCCCCCCAAGGTTCAGGTGGGTTTTCATTCCCTGACTCCTTGGGTTTCCATTAGAGTATTTATCTGGGATTTTCATCCTCTTTTTAGAAGTAGGCACGCCATCATTGTCTTTTCTTTAACCCTAACTCCCTAGGGTGTGTGCAACATCATATTAAAATTGAAGGATTCAGGAATGTTGGGGTTAAAGGTTTCTTTAGGCTTGTGAGCCTCAGTGTCTCGGATGCCCTCAAGGAATCTTAAAGTTTTGCTCCAGAAGTAAAATCCTAATCTTTCTTGTCCTTGAACTACAGCCTAAAGCTCGCAAGCCAAAGGTTGCAGACAGAACACACCGCATCACTGAACACACCTACCAGCTGTCACGATGGACACCGGTAGTCAAGGACATCATGGAGGTACGGTGGTGCCAATGTCACGGTCAATTGTCATTTCCTCATAACCATTCAACTACAGGCAACCAGATCTATCCGCGGATGTGAATCAGAGTGCCATTATTTGGAAAGAAAAATTGGACCCAACATGTTGGATCTATTCCTCATTTTTGTAGGACACCATCACCGATCGGCTGGACGTAAAGACCTACCCGTTCTTGTCTGGTCGTCATTCAGCAACAACCTATGGAGGGGGATCCAACCCACGAAGGTATGACTCTCTGCTTGGTCCCTGCAATTTGAGGCACAGCATCACAGAATCGAAAGTGTGAATGACTTTTCGTCTCCGGTTTCATGATTTAAATTATTAACTTGTTTCTTTGGAATTTGGTCTTGTAATTTAGCAGCGCATTCTTTTTGGTCAATTACACTCACTCATTTCCAAAACCAATTGTCATGTAATTTTTGTTCACCACAGAATTGAAATTCTAAAATGCATTCTTCCATTGCACATGCCATACCCTTGATTCTGACTTGATGCAATTCTCATAGTGCTCGTTACGGTCACTGGCATAAGGACAAACAAGCAACCAACTACAAGAGCGGGCCACGTCTGATTATCTTCATCATCGGCGGTGTGTCTTACTCCGAGATGAGATGTGCTTATGAGATCAATAAGAACCCACAGTTCAACAAATGGGAGTGCTATATTGGTAAGAAGGCAAAACTTCCAGATCTCGGACCCTATTTCATTGAGTGTTTAAGCAAGGAACTGCTCTAAATTACTCCAAGGTTTATGAGTCATTAAACACAAAATGTTGCCCACCCTAGTATTCATAACTTCTTGTGCTGGTTGCATTGGAATTTCATTCATTATTACAGTTAAAAAACAGGGCTGTGTCGCCTCAGGAGTTTTCCAAATATCAAGATTTCTGACCCCCCAGATTATGGATTTGAAGAGGTTTAATCACTGAGGTTTTTCAGCTATTTAGCACGAGTCTCTGAATCGTATTGCCAAACTTTTCAAGAACTCATTCCTAGGTAGCTATTAAAAGTCACAAGGTTTGATTGCTGTCATTGCTACAAACCCTTCACAGGATGTTCCCTGCATTTCTCATCATCCTTAAATCTTATCCTTGAAAAAACATTCTCATGCATAACCTGTTAATTACCAATCGGTTATCGTTATGTCTCATAACCTGTAAATTACCAATCGGTTATCATTATGTCTCATAACCTGTAAATTACCAATTGGTTATCGTTCGGTCTCATAACCTGTAAATTACAATCGGTTATTGTTAGGTCTCATAACCTGTAAATTACCAATTGGTTATCGTTCGGTCTCATAACCTGTAAATTACCAATCGGTTATCGTTCGGTCTCATAACCTGTAAATTACCAATCGGTTATCGTTCGGTCTCATAACCTGTAAATTACCAATCGGTTATCGTTCGGTCTCATAACCTGTAAATTACCAATCGGTTATCGTTCGGTCTCATAACCTGTAAATTACCAATCGGTTATTGTTAGGTCTCATAACCTGTAAATTACCAATCGGTAATTTTTAGGTCTCATGGTAGCATCATTCAGAATTGTGTTTTGAAAAGGGTACACATGTACTTGTTAACCCCTTGACGACGGGAATTTCTTTCTGAAAGCCGACTCCAAGAATTCCAGCCTCGCTTGGCCACGAAGGCCACCTGCCAAACTGCAAATTCTCGGTTTGTGGCCCTGCGTGCTCTGCACGCTTTGAATTACACAGTGAAAAGGCTGATTGTTCGGTGGCATGCGGCTCTACTCACGCTTCCACATTCCCGTTGCCTCTTTTCAAAGTGGGGACTATTGTGAAGCTGGTGATTAAACACTTCATGCCAGGGCATTTTTCAATGTGGATGATGCTAGGCCGGCAGGACTATCACGTTTTCCGTTTTCAAAATCCTTCAAAAATTCATCATTTCATTTAACGGTCGTTTATAGCCGCACCGAGTAATCTTTAGGCACTACTCTAAGTTGACAGGTGGCCTTCATTGACGCCTGAGTATTTCAGCCACGCCAGCAGCCTTGTAAACAGAGCCCAGATTGTGCGGTGTTGTATAACTGTCTTTTGTTCACAAACCTGGCTCAGTGCACTGCTGACCTCTTTTCGATAGGGGCCAGATTAGCGTGCAGCGGTACTATGTGGCTCATTGCTGCGGTGGTGGAGCGCCTTTGTCCCCGGTGGTAATCCGCTTGCTCTCAATGCCCCAAACCCCGGTATAGGGTTTCAAAACAAGGCTGGATTATCACCACTTTTGAGAGTGAAAAATG
Source organism: Acanthaster planci (assembly GCF_054643075.1). Lineage (NCBI taxonomy): Eukaryota > Metazoa > Echinodermata > Asteroidea > Valvatida > Acanthasteridae > Acanthaster > Acanthaster planci. Next base: position 15,738,605 of record NC_141787.1, on the reverse strand, counting down.
CCGGTAATGCCCAGCAGCCTGGTCTTTTGTTCGGAGTACGGTCTTTTGTTACAGGGCCCTGTTTCCTTTGTTGGAGTTTGGAGACCCCGGCCACGCATATAAACCATACGGCTCCGATTTCGGAGTCCCCGGCAGGTAGTGGTTAAGATTCGGTCTTTTCATTTCTGGGCTACACACAAAAGGCCAATCACCATATATACAAGAGCCAGGGTCTGCCTTCTTTCTCCGTGTTCACTGGAGCGTGGGCCGAGAATAATAGCTGAAAAATGGGCTGAGGATCTCAATTTTTACGGCGGCTCTAGTCGCGTCCCGGCACGAAGGGGTTAAGTCAGAGGATATGTAAGGAGTATCTTTCTTCCTTAAATCCACCTGTCTAATTTCAATTTTTTTTCTCAGGCTTTGACAGAATTTTGTCTCTCCCTCTCTCCTTTTGTTTCAGGATCTACCCACATTTTGACACCCGAGGGATTCCTGACAGACCTTCGGGACCTCAGCAACAGCTGAATGCTGGCAAGCACCAATCACAGGCCCCTTCGGCCGGGCAACTACCAATCAGAACCCGGCAAATTGTCCAACCGACCCAGCCAGTGTTTGCCGCTACCTCCTCCACCTCCACCGTCAGCATCATCGTCATCGTCATCGTCCGGTAGGATATATGGTCGATTCTCTCAATACGGTAGTTTGGGCCAGCATTTCTCAATGTCTAACAATAACGGCAACAACTCAGATAAGCACATGCTGTTGCGGGATTGATCAGAACAAAACAATTGGACAGTTTATCACCTGCGAGGAGCTAAATAATCAGCACAAAGAAGTTCAGATTTTGAAAATTGAGTTTGACTCTCGAGCTGCAAGGTTGGAACTGGGACAGGGTGCTTGTGTTTTTGGTATGGCAGTACAAAAACAGCAGTGACGCGCATTAACACTAAAACATGAATAGTCTCCTTGCTGGGCAGATGTTGTCAAAGTTTTGATCACTGTTGTATTTTTCAAGGGAGTTTGATTCTGTTGTCTCTGGATCTTTTCGGCTTCCTGGTTACTTTAGATTAAAAAAGCAATATGCAATAGACCAGAAAGAATAACTTGATGTGTGAAAGTGGTGTGAGCAATGTTGGATGACATGAATTGTCATTGAGACATCTTTGTCATTTATTTTGTTACTGTGCAAAATATGTCAACGACATAATTAATTTTCTTCAGGTTGTGGCATTAATATGGGGAATAATGAAAGTTTTGATTATAGATAACTTCATGTACAATATTATCGTCAGTAGAAGTACGTCATGAAAGAAAGTACATGTGTATTTATCAACAGGAGCATTTCTAGTCCTGTTCTTTGTCCTTATCCATTATCCAATCATTCCGAATCTTTATTGTTCATTCATATATACCAGTAATTCTCTTAATTTAGGAGAAATGTCCTAGTAAACATTTCCAACCGAGCATGTGGATTTCAAGTCCAATTTTATAACATTGAGCATCATAAATTGTTTGATTTGGTCCACTCCTATTAGACCCGTAGTTGCAAAATAGTTCTGGTAAACTGGTTGAAGATAATACTGCTAGTTGGAGATAAACTAGTTGATGATGAAATGATAAATATTATATAAGTTAAATAAAGAACTTTGTCACTTGGTTCTGTCTAGATAATTGCTGTAGAACCTGTCATCTATCCTGTAAATACTCATTGCAGTTTGAATTGGGAATGAGGTGTGTTTCATTTGCAGATTTTGGTTCATACAAGTTTCTTCTTAAAGTATAAAGACGATGGGAAACAGAGGTTCAGAATAGGTTCCAGCCTGAAATCTTGTGTGGTGAGAGTTTAAGGCATGAACACACTCCAGAATTGCCCCCAAAAAAGAGTTTGGAAAGGCATTTCGTGTTCTCCAAGAGGATGTCTCAGAAGGCATTACTAATGTGAATTCCTCTTCACACAATCCATGAGCTTTTAACATTGCTGTTAGATTCAAAGATCGTGAAAGGCCACCAATGTGAGAAACATTGTGAGCGTTCTACGTTGGCTCAGCGCCTGACTACATGTACATTTGGCTCATTTAAACGCTGCCGATGACTTCCCAATTCGATCATCAATGACTGACAAGGAAAAGTAACATAAAACGTCTTGTATAATTTGAATGCGGTTTTGGCATGACCATGCATTCATAGATGTTTAGAATCAAAACTGGATCTTTATTTGTAATGCAGAACTCGCTTGGTAACAAACCAAAAACACTTGGAATGATGCAGATGTTGGTGTCAGTGAATGTTGAGTCAGACCCCAATATTTGTGTGTTCCATTTTAGGTTGAAACAAATCAGGGATTTGGGATTCAGAATTCCGTTTCCTCCCCAGCGTCAAGAGAGTGTCATGGTTAGATACTGGTATGGATCTTTTTGGGCTCAACCAAGGCCTCCGAGAATAGCCATAAGCCATGCACAGTACTGAGCACAGTACTGTGTAATTTACTTTCCCAAGATGTTTTTGTGTGCTTTGATTCAGTCTCAGCCTTGAAGAGATAAAAGTTGGCAAGTTGGAGTAGACAGAAACAGGCATTTAGGTTGTCTAAATGATCTGATGAGTTTAATTTGAATTAATCTGAAAAATTAATGTAAAAAAACCCAGCTCCTGTTTGTGCCATCAAACAGAATAACCATAGTAGATAAATGTGCACGTCATTATTTGCAGAAATAGTGCAATACAGTAATATTGTATTAACTTTCTTGTTACAACTTACTTTCTACAATCAATCAGTTTAACCCTCATCTTTATCAATTTCAGTAAGAAACGATAGTGTGTGAAGGTACTCGGCATGTAGGCGGTAGTCTTAGTCTATGGTAATTGCATTATGCATTCTGAAAGAGAAAAACTGCTGCAAAACTCCACTGTAAAGGAAAAAGGTTTCGGATTGAGTTTTGACAAGAATTTGAAATTTTTCATATTCAGTGTTGACTTTAATGGAAGATAAATCGAATTTAACATTCCATTTTTTATGTTAAATACTGCATTGATGAGGCACAGTTCTTAACGTGCATAGTTAAACATAAAGTTTAGTTTTTAAGAAATTTCTGTGCTTGTCCAGTTTAGATCTCTTGAACCATCAGTTGGTGGAGAAGTAGAACTATCAAAATACATATTCATGAAGGTTTTAGACTTAATTCATATATTGCTGTATGTTGTACATTGAATTGACAGAACCATATATTGCAAACTATTCTATTACAGAGTAACTGATAATTGTAATATTTGACGGATTAGTTTAAAAAAAGAGTTTCTTTTAATGTTTAATTTATTGGTGCCCATCGCCAATTGGTTTTGGCCTCCCATAAGAGATTACCTATAGTTCATTTTCTATGGCATGTTTTAGCTTATTTTGAAGACTCTACAAGTCTGCACCTTACCCCAGTTGATCTTAGGATTTTCGGACAGAATCAGTATTTATTTACAACTGAGGAAGTTTGTGTTCTTTTCATTTTCATGGAGCAGGTGCATGTCGGTAGCTTCATTTATTTCCAGTTGGGATCACTGCATGAGTTTGGAGCATGGTGGACACTTTCCATAGAATTACACAATGCTACAAACATCACCAGTGCCACCTTATAAAGCTGCCAGTGGCAGTCTAATCCACACATCTTTATGGTGGATAGTATTCAGAAACTATGTTCCATGTTACTCTCCGAGAATTGGCACACACAGTGCCCTGACATGCTCAAGAGAATATCAGTCAAGTGGAAATACTTATAGTTAATACACTTCTGGGGTTTGGGATTCAAAGATGAAACATCACATTCAATACTTGGGTTTCCCCTGTGGTTTATTTTACAAAAGAAGCTCATTTATAACCACCTTTGGATCTTCAAAAGTCAGAATTGGGATTTGTTTAAACTACCGCATGATGACATCATTTGCTCAAACAAACTGAACCCAAGTTTATGAAAAAGTGGTTACCTTACCTAAATATATAACTACATGTACCTTTTCAAACCCTATTCAAAGAGTCTTGTTACATTTATAAAATAGAATTGTCCATTTCTCTGAAACCAATTGGTTTTACTCAAGACAATGACATGCATGTATGCCTGCAACAGAAAATGTAGATTCAGAAAGCATTGTAAGATCTTCTCATTGTTATCAAACTAGGAAGAGCGTTCTCTCTTTACATTGTGTACAAATTCTTAATGTAACCAAATATTGTAATTATCAAGTCTTTGTATATTACATAGGCTACATCAACACTCCTTTATCATGTGTATAATGAAAAAAAAAGTGAATTAGTGGAAAATCTGTGGCTGAAATTTGTAATTTGTTTTCTTTGACGAAATGTAAAACAACTATATAATCAAATATAAAGTGCATGTGAACATGGTAACTATTAACAAGTAGCTTTACTTTGGGTCTTGAGACTTGTCTGGTTTGTGCCTATTTGCAGGTATTTTTACTTCTGTATTTGTTTTTGGAGGTTGCTTTTGCTCGATCTGTTCTTGTCAAACTTTTTTTTTGGAAGAGACGACAGAAAGGGATAGTTTAATTTCAATTTCAATTTACCTCCAAATTGCTTGACTTACTCATGTAAATGCTTTTCTCTTGAAGCTCGCAATCCAATATTTCAGACCACAAGTTGTTACCATGGCAATATTCGCCATACTGCAACTGGCCCTCTGCCTTAGATATAGAAATGATGTCACGATTTGGTGCAGTTGTTCTGTTACCCTCCATGAAGTGTTGAAATGAACACTATCCGATCGTTGGGTTGAAGGGTGTAGTCCAATTCTCCCTGAACACAGCAAGAGACATAGCTTCACTGAGATACATTTGTAAGTTGAACTTCATCAAACATGACCAAAGAGCCAGGTTACAAACTTAAACCACAGAAGGGTGCTGTCCAAAGTGTCCCAAGTGTTGTAACCAATTTCTTCTTTCTTTGGAGGCAAATTCCTCAGCCAAACACGAAAAAGTGTCCTTCATGGAGCATTGTGTGGAATGATTCTAATTTGATGCATATTCATTGTCCTGAAACATTGTCAAACCAGGATGAAATGAAACGACTCACCACTAACTCCCAATCCGCATCATTCACCAGAACCAATATGCCCGGTCTCCTGTAGAGAGAACATGGCATTGAATATTTAGATGTACATGTACCCAGGTTTGAAGGCTTGAAAAACTATTTCAACTACCACTGAAATATGTGGGATTCCAAAGACAAAGTTCACACCAACAAGTAAGCATTCAAATGATGTACAAACACAAAAACTCTTGCACTCATTACGTATAAAAACCCCCAAACCTTACTATTTCAGGAATTTGAGCGCACAATGACCGGCCCAATCCTTTCAAGTCTTATTGCTATTCACATAATGCATCTCAACTGACAATGCATTCCTGATGAGCATAAGAAAAACAGGCCTAACGGAGTCAATGCATGAACATAAAGTGCATGCATGTGCAAATAGGAACGGTCTGTCCAACACAATTTACTTCAGGCCTAGAGCAGGATTGTACAAAGAACACACTGACATCACTAGGAGAAATCCCTGGTCTTCCTACTCAAGACTGACCCATACATCTGATGTGTGCACAGCTACAAATGTAAGTCCTTTTTTACATGTATTTGTTTCTGCAAGTTGTTGCATGGCGTGTATGCAGAAATTTGCATGCGCATGGGGTTGGTAAATGGAACATACACTGTGTTATTCTGGACAAAGAGTTCCGGTCTCTCTTTCAGCAAATTGTCTTTGATCCACGATATCAATCTTCTTATATTCCCTGCAAAAACAGACACAAAGCCAAAATAACAAGCCAAGTTAAGTTACATTTGAGCAGTGTTTGCCTTTGAGAAGTTTCTGCTAGGATCTAAATGTCAGGTACTGTAATTTTTTTAATTTGTGTACATTACATCAGGCATATCAGGTCATTGCAGGGTCATTCTATCGATTAGGGGTCCAATTAATTTTCATGCCCCTGTCACATCTAATATGTAATTTTGGAATTTCAGAACAAATTCTCTAATTTTCAAGAGTGATAAATTAATGCAAATTACCTGCCAAACAAATGGAAATAGTTTGAGATCAATTTGAGTGATATTTCCATGTCAAATTAGACAGGTAAGGAGTAACAGACACAAAAAAGTCACCCTTTTGGACCCTGCATTTATAGAATTACCCTGCAGTAAGCAAGCAGTTCTACATTGCCTAAATTATTACTAATCAGCCTGTAATCATTATATTTTAATTACCGTACACAACTGCATATGGAATCTGTTGTGAAAAAATAGTCCAATACAGTAACATCAAAACAACAGTGAACAGCCAGGACAGTTAATTTGAAAGCCGACTTCTTTATTCATTTGAAGTGCATCTTTTGTCATCTAAGTTTATTATTGCATTTTGTGACCAGTGATTGACACCTAACATTGCCCCTGTAGGCATATAAAACATCTAATCCAATGACTCAGAAAGTACTACACAAATAAAATCCAAATAGATCTATCACATTTACTGGAAAATTAAAAATAATAAAACAATTCCAGGAATGCATCTCAAGAGGCGATTTCAATAAACTGAGTAAGACAGCAGATACTTACACTTTGAACCATTTGAAGTATCTAGGATGATGTCATGCTGCTTTATTTTATCAACAAGAAGTTCTGCTCCACCACTGAATTTAGTAAACAACAAAGCAAATACAGCTGTTACTGAACCTAGCCTAACAAGCCATTTTGTTTAATGGTTGTAGTTACATTATTAACCATATGATGACTTCACTTGCTCAAGTTCCTGGCTATATTACGACAGGACTATTCACTGACTTGAGTATTTTTACTGTTCTAAATTTCTTCATATAGCCTAGGCCTTGCGGCTGACAATGCATGATGACAGACATGACACTTGACTGCTTGACCGGACAAACAAATCAGTGACACAAAAAAAGAGAGTTTGAATATAAAAATTCATTTTAAAATACTTGATTATCCCTTTTTAAACATATGGACGAACCAAAGAAACTTTTTGGATGTTATACCTAAATTCAAGACGAATCTGCAGACTGTCCGACTCACATTCAATGCCGTCTATGGGCGCTGCCATCTTGTTTTTTCCCTAGAATCAGCCACGAGAGGGGGCTAATCATTATTTGCCGCCCTCTGTTGTTTAATTTTAGCCAAGCAGTTGAACGCCCTCTTTAGTTTAATATTGTCCAATATCAAAGTTGTTTATATGTCGCCCTCTCACGTCGTCGACTTGGAAATAGGAAGTTTGTCGCCCTCTTACAACAAATATTTCCCAACCATACGTAGTTTTTCATCAATGCTGCCCTCCTACGTTCACAAGTGACCAATTAGCAAGCCGTTGTTTGTCGACTGCTTTGGGCATGAAAATATCCTATAACATTCACAAATAGAAAGTTAACATTATAAGACAGAAAAATCATCTCTAAATGAAAGCTAGGGAAGGAGGTTTGGCCATTCATTAGAGGAAATCTCAATTATTGATGCTAAAGAAGCAAAGTTGCTGTTTTATATTCAAATTTAACCTCACATTTTATTATGTTCATGCCAAATTTATTAGCACGTGACTTTGGGTCCATTTTGAACAAAAAATCTCGCAAATAAAAATCACATTCAACTTACAGCATGACGTTCCTCTGGTGAAATGATTTCTAACACAATACACTGATTCATCGGATATACATGTTCACTTCTATAAAGATTAAAAATTAAGACTTTGGACACCTTTTTAATGAGGTTTGAGTACACAGCAATTCACATCAATCAGAAATAATACAGCTAAATAGGATAAAATATTTAACTGCATTTCTCAACAAGTTCAGAAACGATATGTTCACAGAATTTGAATGTGAAACTTAAGTTGTGAAAGCTCTGTGTTGGTTCCATTTCCTTAAAAAGAAGTGTCTGCCATATTAATTTTTTCTCAAACTTAAGCCTTGTATCAGGAAAATATGGCATTAACCAAGACAAGTAATGACATTTCTTTCTCTTTGAAAAAGAAATGTTTATTTCACTCTAGAAAGGAACTATTTTTCACTACAATGGAACTACAATTCAGGGACAAGAAGAATTGGAGTTTATTTTTTTGGGTGGTGAAGTTTTAGCCCTTGTGTTCTTAACCAGATGCATTCATCTATATTTAAGCGCAAACATCTTGACCATATATATCTCCAGTGGAAAGTTCCTCTGTGTCTCTTCCTTCATGATCTTGAGTCCTGCTTTGCGGAAGATCTTAGTGAGTTCCTTGGAGGAGCGGGTCACGCTGCTGTCCTGCTCGTCAAATACAACCCCTTCCCTGGAAATATTCTCCTTCACGCATATGACGGCGCCCTCTTTCAGGCCTTCCTTACATCTCTTGAAGAAATTGATGAGGTGTTCGTCGGTCAAATGGCCCAAAACCCACTGGCACCAGATGACATCGTAGTGCTTGGGCTGAGGTACAAAGTCCTGCAGCCCACAGCAGATGTACTTGCCAACGTTGGCCGATGCTTCCCCAAGGAAGGCCGGTGCCTCATCCAGAAATTTCTGCTCCTGTTCAACCAGATCAACTGACTGGAATAGAGGTAGTAAGAGGTGTTTGGATACACGACCGATACCAGCGCCACAATCAAGAGCCTTCTCAGATCCAACTCTCTCGTTCCATTCACACTGAAAACAAAGATACGTACATATAATAAACTGAAATAAGTCACCCTTAAAAATACACTTATTAAACTTGATAAATCCACTTTGCAGAAAGCAGAGTAAACCATGGAGGGTCATGAGTAAACTGACTTTAACTTTAAGTTACAAATCTTCAGTCATGTCAGTCATGCCATTGCCAGTTTTGAAGGTAACCATGGCCCTGAAGCTAGGTCCCGGCCTACCTCCGTGAATTGACATGTTTGAAGTTTGAAATAAATTAACAGAGACAGTAGTTCGTCAGGGTGGGGAACCGCCTGAAGGTAACTTGGACTTTCGAGTTCCAATTTCTTTAATTCTGGAGTCTCTATGCATGACTTACCATTAGCATTGGCTTGAGAAAATCGATCGACCCTCTCACGTCCGTGCTGGAGATGTTTCCGTATCCACCGAGCATTCCGTTCACGGTCGGTGGGATTTCCTCCCAATAATTCTTGGCCTCCTCGTAAAAGGTGGCTTTGGTCATGGCATCTTTACCTTGGGTATGCTGGGCCATAGTGACCCGTAAGTTGTTCACAAAAACAAAAAAGACCGAATTTCTGTGAAGCGCATCTCATGAGATAACTTCGTCCCCTGAAACAGCGCGCACCGGTACAAAAATGCCGCATGGTCAGTATTGAATATTAGTTGCCGAGTTCGTCTCATCCCGTCAACGCTTTAGTGAAATTTATGCTGAATAATGGAAGGGGGCCAGACTAATTGTTTGCAATCTCAATATATGGCGCGCCAAATCTCTCAATCTTTCATATCCCAAAGTGTATTCTGAGAAATCCCTTCTGCTTCTGGCAGGGAGTAATACTTGAAAGCCCCTTCCCGAAAACATAAAAAAATGACCAAAAACAACGACAAAAAAGGTAAACCTGTTGGGTACTGTGTAGCTTAAATTATCAGGATAAAACTCCATACAACATGGATTATAAGCATGCAGCACAGCTATCTGAAAATTTTTAATCATTTTCTGCTCAATTTATTTCTGCTTTTTGCACTAGTTACTCAAGTAACAAAACAGAAGTCTGTAACTTACTGTGTTTTGTCAAGAATGTTTTTGTCAAATGTCCTATACAAAACTGAACATCAACTTTGTTATTCATCTCATCAATAAATCAAATAATTCATTTCAGCAATCAAAAAGAAGCTGGAATAGTTTGTGAGATCAGTCATGTCTAAACAATTAACTTGAGATTTTTGAAGTTTCTTTTACTTTCAGTCAGCTGATAGAAAAGTCCATGGATAGAAAAAGAAGCTCAATTTGAATTCGTCCGACGTTACAACATATGTCAGTCTTCCAAAGAAAATGTTTCATGAATACCATTTTGTTTCACTTAAAATACATGGTTGAGAGTTGATCTTTCTAAAGCGAACTGTTAAAACTGTAAAATGAAGCCTGAATATTAAAAACAATAACAATAAGAACATGGATCTATAAACAAATGTACAAACCTTTTTGCATAAATAACCCAACATTTCCCCATCTAGTACTTTATACATATTTGACTTTAAACTCCAACAAGTTTAATTTAATGCTATCAGTTCAGCACGCTAAGTCTATAACAATCTGGGCATAATTGAATACACGGTCGAAAATGCACTTGTCGTTTAATTACTAATAATTAAGACTTAGGAGTTTATTTGAAAGCTGCGAGCTTGCATCGTTTCAACTTTTCACGGACTCTTCAGGATTTTCCCTGAGAAATTCCAGAAAGTGTCTTCTTCCGTTCAGAAACAGCATCGACTCTGCCGAAGACAGTGAAACAAATGAACACATAAAAAATGCATCCCCCATGTCAACAATTCATTCATTCATTAGTTATTAGTCGATGTAGAAAACATAGAAATCTAGTTTCCACTGGTATATTGCAACAACAAAAAACTCAAAACTTAGTCAATAAAATATTTCAAAAATACAAGTGGTAAAAACCAGTCACAAACTGACACAATACACCTCAACCTCAAAATCACCGAAAAATCACTTGTAACACTTCAAGATAGTAAGTATACAGTTACAAAGACATACCTACAGCCTAACCTTTGGATGGAATTCCAGAAAGAGATATTCAAAAAGAAACAGAAAGCGATAAGAGTGCTGGAGCCCCCATAAACAATTCCCAGAGGCTTCGTTATTACCCCTGACCATCAAGCCAATGAAACCTGAAACTGATGTCCTCTTGTTGGGGTTCCAGAATGAGGAAAAAAACTGCTCCCCTCAAACAAATAACAGAAATAATGCTTCAACATGCACTGTGCATGGTACAACCTGAAAGTCGCTTGACAGACGACTTTTTTTTTACATGCATGACTTTCATTTCCATTTATGAGCTACTGTGCAAACTCTGTTGTTGCTTACTAAAAAACTTGGGAAGCCAAAGACAAGGATAAATAACTGTTTGAGCAATTTGTGGAAATTTGGGTGGAGTTAAGTTCCACTGTGACTGACTTGACATTACAACCGAAAAATACGCCCCAACAACGATGCAATATGACCAACCATGCAATGCTCACCTCCGTATGTCTTGGGCTGAACGGGCGGGACTGGCCCATTGGATTTGACCGTGAAGTGGAACACGTTGGTTGTGTCCCGTTCTCCCGTCTTAGGGTCAACGACCTCAGCATGGACCCTCAGTTGCATGTAGTTCCTCTCCGTGTAGGCAATCTGGGAGGATAGATATAGCAGGTCGCCCACTTCCACTGGTTTGCGAAACTGAATGCTGTCCACTGATTTGAAGATTGGTCTCCTTCGACTGAGAGGGATAAATTAAGGGTACCTAAGACTCGTCTGCTTTCCATTAACTCAATATTTAATCTTAAATTTCTTCAGATTAGAATTTCTGGAACTTTTTAATTCAAGTTCACTTTTTATATTGCGTTATTACCCATTCATAAATAACTGGGACAGTTTTTCTATTCCTATTGGTCAAAACGCATCATGTGACCGTGTATTAACATTTGATAGTGCCCGCTGAGAAGTGATAATGCCCGCTGCGTAAATCATGCGCTGGCACACGGATACGAGACAGTTTAATCGGGTCTGATTGGTCAGGAGTCTGTGTGCATGCAACAAGCCATGCGCACACCAAGTTCACTGAAGAAGATTCTATTGAACAACTTTCAAAAGGAATAAAATGGACAGGGGTGTTTGGAAAAATGAAAGTAAAGTTTTAAGACAAAATTGTTGAAAATCCATCATATGCCGACTTCTTATGACTCTCTGATTAAAAAGGTATTTATGAAAGGGTGGAAAATTGGTGAAAGGTTTACTCACGAATATACAGCAGCATTAGCATAGGCCAGCTCCAGTGCTTGCCGCATCAAAAAACCACCAAAGATTTTGTTGTACAAATTACGTTGCTGAGGAAGAGACAGGAGTAATGTAAGTCCAAACAGAGACTACAATGAAGACGGAAACATGGGCGAAATGCATGAAGCACTGTTTAGACAGACGTCAGGATGGAAATGATAACAGTAAACAATTAATTCAAAGAGCATCTTCAAAGGTTACCTCGGGGAAACAGATGAGAAGGTTTTTGAGTTTACTGTCTTCCATCCATACTGCATTGGCAGGCCTAGTTCTGGTGCTGAAGGAGGCACTCCTGCAAGGATCAAGTACAAAAACCAAGATGAAACTGATCCGTATCACGGCTTGGATTCTGCCGACAGTCTGAGCTACACTGAGTGTAACGTTTTGTAGGTTGCTCTTAACTGGTCCAAAACAGCTAAAGTCACAGTTGACGGCGAGTCTTCAATTCTTGGATTAAGTCCTAGTTCGCATTTCAGCATCAACTGTTGTGACTAATACCAGAACACTGATTCCAAGCAGATATTATGCTAGATGACAAAATTTGTCCCCAAGAATCTGATCCTCCTTACCTTTGGTCGAGCGTATCCACAAAGAGCTTGTGGACGATCTCTCTCTCTTCGGCAGTGGGGGCGCTCCTGAGTAAGGACTGCTCCGATCTCTCCAACCGCAGCTGTTTGTTTTTCTTACCTCTGGCTATAATGGACTCTTCCTCTGTGGTCTGAGCTCGCAGTGGGTGCACAAACGCTGCCCTGGGGGAGACATAATTGGTATGTAAAACCCAAGTAGGGAATGTGTGAAAGAACAGTTTTCTTTGATTCGACACGATTTTTCTTCATTCCTTGGAATACATTTTTAAACAATTATTTGGCCCTCATTAAATTGAAATTTTGGAAATAATCTTTACCTCTTGTTGTCTGGATCTCGTGCCACCATTACAAATCTGGCCCCAATTAACTTCTTCCAATTAACGCCGTCTTGTTTCTGTTCAGGAGTAAACATAAATCAAACAAATTCACATTGTAATTCAACCTTTTGAAAATGTAATTTTATAAAGAAATGCATCTCTTTATCGACGCCAACAGCTTAAGAAAACAGAGCAAAAATAGCTTTGGTAAAACATATTTGGGTACAAGGCCAGAGTTAATTCATTCAAGGACATGATAATGACCATGGCTTACTCTGTCATCTTATGTGTGTTTGTCTTTATCTTACTTGATGTAAATGCATAGTGACTTCCATTGACGTTTTCCCAGCCCATGTCACACTGCCGCACATCTTGATATCTCGATTATATTTGATTTCAACTTCGTGGAGATCTGGAGACAATTAACAAAGCATCAACAATGGCATCACACAGCAAAACCAGTTATCTCAACTACTGCACCTGCAAGCATTTTCATGAAGTCTCATCTGATTTGAGTTCTGTGGCATTGTAAATGTCCTTCTTTAAACTGACCTATTCTGTCGACCAATGCTGTGACAATCACCAAAGGTGTGGCCTTGGCCCCAGATTCCCTGTTATGTTGGTAGGATATCCACACTGTCCAAAGAAAAAAAAACAAATTACACAGTTTCTCTGTGCTTAGAAGATTCACGTGCTTAACCACTCTTCCACTAGCTCCATTTAAGATAACCAGGCCGGAAATCAACACTTTCTAAAACATTTTCTCACCTGCAAACGTGTCCAAGTCTTCCATGATCTTGCCGATGCGCACCGTCTTGTAGAAGTTTAGATATTTCTCTTGGCATCTGGGGTCTTCCCCTAGCGGGATAACTGCCTCCTGATAGCTGTCTGCCATGCATCGCTCCTCAAGGTCCTCTTGCTTCTCGGCAAGTTGGCTGTAGAGATCCGACCGATCCTGCTGTTGCTCACTAGTTGAAAGATAACCATATCACAAAAAACAGTCTATGACGATGAAACATTTAGATGATGATGAAACATTTATTTCAATGCTGTCATTCTTTATAATGTAACCAAACACGTTCACATTAATTAAGTGCTGAATATATCTGGCCATTAAATTGAGTAACATTACATAAAATAGGATTACATCTGATAAATTAGATGACCACATTTAGGTTTAAGGTTAAGCAGCTACACTTTTGTACCCCAACCCATAGACATATGACAACCATACAATCTAACATGGGACAGACAAAATGACGAACAAGACAAAACAAACATGTTTGAAACGACGGCGCATGAATAGAGCACAAATAAATATGATTTAGGAATATGAGCTCAGCAACTGGGTTTTTCCAAGCTATAACTATCTATAAACTATAAGTATTTTTATCCCCCTAAAAATGTAAACTGCTGTTTTATAATGCAGCTTATTATCAAAACATTCTCCAAACTGCTACACAATTACAATATCATTGACCTATTCAAAAACTTTTTTCATAAAACCAGGTCTTTGGGGCATGGTTAAAGATGAAGACCAGACCACAGACACTCTTGTGCAGATTTGATTTTTTTTTTTCAGAAGGCAGAGTTAAAACCAGTTTGATGAATTTCTACCGTAAAAGTGAACAATAGCGCCCTCGTTAATGCACTATCCCTGTAAAGTTTGGCAAAGACTGACATCAAAGATCAGTGACTGTCATCAGTTCCAAACTAACTGCACAAATCTCTTTGACTTGAATTTACCTCCACACCTTCTGAGCTCCAACCAATTCCTCCAGCTGCTTTCTGACTGAAAGAAAAATAAAGAGAAAACATCAAAAACAAGTTAGCCCACGATACACAGGGACTCGTTAACACTCGTGTACTCATCAGTCTAGTCTAGTCTGTACTGCATTACCCCCAAAAGATGTGACATGAATATTACAATCCTAAAAGATTATGAAGATGAACATTATAATTTGCATATCTACAAAGTATAGACTTTGTGATAACCTGGACGAGACCAATATTACCTCTTTTAATCCTTGGCATCCCACCGTCATTCTCAGAAAGCCAACGGACTGCGACAGGATGAATTGAAGTTGTGGCATTTAAAATTGGAAGCGAAAACCTCCCAAGAACACCAAAAGACCTTCAAAGCAAACAAAAATATGCAAGCATGCTAAAATTTAAAAATTTAACATAAGTTCAGTCAGTTGATCGTTAACTGAGCGTGTAGGCCTAGATTAAAACTTAACCAATATGGCCTACATTCAAAATATGATTGAGAGGGAAAAAAGTTATAACAAGTTTTCCCCTTGGGTTAAACTTAATGTCAATGACGTGCCACAGGTATTCTTGGAAAATTTGCATTTTACAATGCACAATATGAATTATCTTGTTGGCCGTTCGAAACTTAGTGCAGTAAATATTCGTGTACCGGTGTAGGTCTAAGTCCCTGCATGCACTGAAACGCGCGACTCCTATCCATCATGCGTCCGGAATTTGGGCAGCATACGTTTCACATCGTCACGTTGTATCCGTTAACTTCACCAAAGCGCAGCCGCATGCGCTATAAGTTTCATCAACATCATACAATCATGCCCGTCAAATTACAATACGCCAAAATGATCAAATTTACCTTCTCAAAATAACCGAAGAACTCATCATTATCAAACTGCAATTCACTGAGCAAATACAGCGCCCCCTCTCGTATAACCTCAGGTTTCCCGTGGGCAGCGGCCTTCTGCCCTGTGATTGGATAGAAGTTTAAAGGGCATTGATTGTAAAATTCATAAGCCCACACTTTTTTGTGGACATTAATTAATCTGGTATCAGTAAGGACTTGCATTTTTAAGCAACTGGACTTTGCAAGAGGTTGCAAGAACTGAATTATTGAAATTCAGGATACGACTTATTTTAAAGAAAAACAGGAGTTATCGGTTATTTAATTAAAAGAAATGACAAATTGAAAGATTCTCAGGGAAGCTATACATGTTTTCTATGTAAAAGCTCTTTTGCAGCAATAAACCAAATTGTTCACGTGACTTGCACATTTATCACTTGATCGTATCTAGGCGAAACACAATGTTGGTCCAGTGTAGGCCTATAGCATAACACTTTTCTTATTCAGTGTCTATGTAGTCGGGATTCGCTTCGGCCTACTCCCTAAGCAGTCTTGCAATTTCACCAAGTTTGTGTGGAAAAGAACTCTCGACATAAGAAACGACTCACCTGCGTCTGAATTCTTAAAACTGAAAATTACTGCACAATAGTTATGTTCAGTAAGATCCATCCCTAGATATGTCAGAGCCTCAGTGATAGTAATAAATTATAATCAAGTTGACTTAACTTCGTTAAACCACACCTGACTCACGACAGTAATAGGGTGATAGAGCAAGGTCACGAAATCCCATTATAACTACCCGGACACGTCATCATCCGCCGTGCATGATCAGGAAGTTACCAGTTTAACAGCCATTCTTAACTTAGCAGCCTTTTTACTCCCCAAGGTTTTGCCCTGGATTTAGGGACTAACTCTTTCTTAGTGAAGTGTGTTCGGTTATTGAAGTCGCATGCAGTCTGACAACCCTGAGAAAAAATGAGAACTGTGACTTCTCAGACGAGTGAAATGTCATGAGAAGACTACGTCAATATTGCGAACTCTACGGAGGGAAATTTCCATTTACCGAGCAACATTTTGGTGCTCTACATTGGGAGTGTCGTCTTGGTGCTGCGAAACTGACGCATAAATATGATGATTTTATAAGTCCTACAAGATCTTCAGCGATGCAAATCTTCAAATATTAGAAGAACTGATACTGGCTACAAACGCTTTCTACAATGGTGAGCTTTACTGTCTGTAGCGTCGACGAAAAAACCGCTGTCAGAGAAAAAGCCACTTAATTTTTAATTACGTAACCTCTGGGAGACGTGGAAATCCAACTATGATCCATCTGTATGATCTAACTGGACGTCGAATTTATACCGGTATGTATATACAGTAGCCACTCTACTGCCGTAATTTGAGGACGAAAAATGATTGCAAGGGCTGTGCGCAGCAATACCACCGATGCCAAGTGCCGTCTTCACCGAGGAATTATGCGTCATACTAGCGCAGTATAGAAAGAATTGCTCATGTGATTATCCGGAGAACTTTAAATAAGTCTGGAACTAAAAATAACCTGAACATTCCCCCAAATACTCGTAAGCTAAGATTTTGAAACGAACTACCTACATTTCGTCACTGTTTTATCGAGACATTTTGTTGAAAGTTTCAGTGACATGTCAGTGAAAACTCACGCAGAATTTCGAGTGAGTTAAGGTTACTGTGGACTCAGTGAAAGCAATCAATTCAACATGAGTACAGGTGAAACTGTGAGAGGTCTTGTGGCCGATATTGGAGTTAAGTTAATATGTCTCGCGGTGCTAGCAGGCCAGTCGGCTTTCCTAGATCACGTCCTCATCCATTATGGACAGGGAACAGGATTCAAGCGAGGTTACGAATGGATCATCATCGATGTTATCGTGTTTGTCTTCTGGTTATCGGCTTTCATGGCTTCCCGCCGTCAGGCTGGGCAACCCATCTACCCTCTCCCTAAAACCAAGCAGGACCTATTCTACGAGTTCCCGTTCGCCTACTCCTGCTGGCTCGTCTATGCCTGCGTCTTTGTGGCTAAGGTCATCCGCATCATACATAACATCGACGTAACAGGAATCCACGAGGGAATCTTCAGCCCCATTGTCTTGAAGATAGCCGTCTCCCTGTCGTCCATTTTGTTCCTCCTGCTGGCTTACAGCCACCACGAAGGGGTGGAGAAACAAGAGTACAAACTTCAGGTGCAGAAGCTTGGCACCATGGCCAGCCTAGCCATGCTGGACAGCGCTGATCTCCTCGACATGATCGTGACAGGGGATCAGGAACATATCCTACCGTATCACGTCCGTGCTGCCATCGTTGCCTTCGGTTGCATCTGCTTCATCATCCCGACGATCCCGCTCTTCGCTCTCCGCTTCCTGGCGTCCAAACAGCCCCGCTACCCCAGTCAGCCGAAGCCTAAGAATAAGAAGAAAGGTAACAAGGACCGCAGAGACTCGGAGGAGCAAGACAGCCACTGGGAGGGCGCATTTCTCCTGAAGTCCGTGCTCTTCTTGCTTCTTGTGGATATCCCATTCTTTGCCATCCGCTTCCACCTCTGGCTGCAGAAGGGCATGACGGCAAGTGTGTTCCTCACCAAGAATCTCTTGATGTTGGTCCGAGCACTTCTAGACCTTGTCAGTGAGGTGCCCCAATGTACAAGGAATGTTAAGAGAGATCGGCCTCTGCTGGAATTAGGCATGGTGGTCCGTATCAACAAAGACTGATCGAGCAAAAAATGCCTTTTGCCACTCAATTTTTTTCTTCTGTCAAAAGAATGATCAAGGAACCCTTATCAACGTTGCACTCGCGACGTTCTCTGGGAAAATTGGTGCAAACTATTATGACTCTTTTAAAATAACATCAGTCATTCATATTCCACGATAATTTGCATTTTGATCAAAATCTAGCTCAGTCTTAAGTTTTATTCAACTGAATTACTTTAAAATGCTGTTTAGTGGACTTCTAATTCTCGCACAGTACCATGTAAACCTGTTCATTAACGGAAACTGAAAAGGAAATAGGGGATTCTTGAGGTACAAAGTCGCAGTTTCTGGAATAAGTACGCCTGTCATTGAGCTTATTAACCGAATGGTGACCACACTGCTCCCAATTCTATGTAAATCTATTGACCTGAGACAACGCAGTTAATCTGGAGGGATGTAGTTAATTTTAAGTATGAGCGACCTAACGAGATGCTTTCAGAGCTCTCAGCTTGATACAGACTTACCTCGCATCATGGATGAATAAGAACTTGTGCTTTGATACCAGCAAATTGTATAACGTTAATATGGATCAACACATAACCATTTATTTACTTAATATGGCGAAAAATGGCGGGTCAACCGTTCAACAGTTCTTGCAACCTTTAACTTTTGTAGATAACAAATAATGATATACACTGCAGTGAGCATATTATCCACATAATTCTCAAAATTAGAAACTAAAATAATTGAAAATATACTTTCTATATATGCTTTGTACATTAAAATCTTTTAAGTCTTGAAAATTACGCTGTGTATTTAAAGACCGCGTCTTTGGGTACACAAAAATGTGTAGGGAACAGAAAGATGAGTCAGTTTTGTGTTAAAAGGCTAAACATAAAACTATAGGGGTGAAAAGGGAGTAGGATATCGCAGAGTATCAGAAAAGATTGCTGAAAATCTATGATGATTACAGGCTTATTCGCAAATCGTTGGGCCATAGTTCTTCACTCATGACGGGTCGCTCGTGACACAGCGGATTAAATCTCAGCTGTGTTCAGCGTACGAAAGGTCTTTCCACGGATATCGAGTATATCCTGGAGACAAATTAAGAACAGCAGAAATCCAGGGGAAACTAAGGCAGGCCGTTAGCGTACAGATTTAATAAGTTTTGGAATGAGTCACCTTTTACAATTACTTGACGTGTTTTATCTGGAGCGTCGTAGATGCAAGACAGGGTCAAAGGTGAATAGTTTTTATTTCATATCCAGTCAAATTAAAGACTGACAGGTGTTTACCCCACCACTTATCCAACGTCAGTTATTATATTCAGGTGTGGGACGGGGGTTACAATAGAGTTTAAGATCTCGGGGAAACTGAGAATCCATTCAAATCCCTTTTTTAGACTTATTTTGTTGTTTAGTCCATTCCGCTCCTTTACCAAACACAGACAGCCCTCACCCCCTTTCCGTCCTCTGTGGGGGCTTTCGGCAATATCATATCTTGGCACGGGGGAGCACGGGTTCGGATCTTTCGATTAATTACTTCCGACCGGTCGACCGGAAGAGACTGTTTGAAGGTCTTCGTATCTGCGCGGCTTAGTTTAGAATTTGACGGTAGCTTTGCATTTCGCATGTTTGTGTTCTTTTGGCAGTGTTACCCTAAATAATATGGGCTTTAAAGTGAGACAACGAACAGGCATGATTAAGCCGAGAAGCCGCTCCTAATTTGTACAGCGGTGAAAAATGGCAATAAGTGGCCAAAAAAAAAAGCTGAGGTCAAATTTTAAAAGGGAAAGATAAAATATAAGTCTTTCGCTCAATTCCAGTGGGGTCACATGGTTTCAAATAGGTCTTCGACATCTTTTTGAACGAGAAAACGGAAAAGGTTTACTTTTTATGTACAACAAATGCATTTACATGTATTCCACACAGCACACGTCATGCATTGAACATGGAAGTATTTTACAATAAATAATTTACAACTTCAGCTTGACAAAATGACATGTACAATCATGCATACAGTCTTACAGCACAAAATATACAAAACATCATCATGAAAAGTACCAAGTTGATGAACACAAAAATGCCTTGGGAAGCTAAAACACAAAGCTTGATACTTTCTTTCTTGATAATTGCTGTCAAAGCATTTTCGAACTGCAATTCATTCAAGAAAACACTGATATTTGGCATCGTTTTTGTGCCATATCTAAAGGGAAATCGCTCATGAAGACTAACAACGTCGGCAAAATTGGAAAGCAACCCCTGATTATGAAGGATTAAATCCAATCAGTAAAATTATTGTTAGCCAATCATCACCTGTACATGACAAAAGCCGGCACACAAATGATTGTCTCAAGCCAAGACACCTGATACAAAGTTGACTTGTAAATATTTGATTGAACTGACAGTGAACCAGGAACATTTATCGAGTATGACAAGTTACTAGCGAAGCTTTAACTCTATGAAATTGGAACTACTAGAGTTATCAAAAGGAACATTATTAGATATCTTAAGAAGGAAAGTCCAGCAATCAGTTCAATCAAATTTACATCTTGGAAATGATGATCAAACATCTACATCACCACTTCTTATTTTTAATCTAAAATAACATCGCACATTGAATATGAAATGACCAGCTAAGATCATAACTCACATCCACACTTATCTGAATACCCTCCCAAATTCAAGCAATAAGCTTCCAACAGGAAAAATGTTTTCAAGTGCTGGATTTACAAGAGAAGTTCTAAATTATTTCAGGTCACAAATGGTTATGAATGCAATTGAGCTATGGTCTACAGCTTTAATCTCTGACATTGTTTCCGATCACCATCAAAAATGAGAGAGACACAAAATATTTTTGTAAGCACGGCTGTGCCGAATATCCGAATATTCGGTCGACTGTTGAATATTCGAATATTATTTTTCGAATTTGAATATTCGAATGCAAACTTGATGAAAAGGAAGGGAAGATTTCTTTTGTTTTTAAATGAGAAAAATTGCACCATGGAGGCTTGTTTCAAGCAGATTCAAATGAAAAGCGTCAGAAGTTTAACAAAAACAAACAGTTTACAGTGGAGACGGGTTACTGTTCTGAAATATTAAAAAACTGACCTCCACTTCAATACGACTTTAAACCTTCTAAAAAGGAAAGAGTGGAATGTGACTTTATGCTCATTTGTCGTGACAGGTCCACATATAGCATTGCTTTCAATTCTCCCGATAGCAACCGGGTGAATGCTGGAAAAACTGGTTCCCCTCATATTGCCTTTTTGGATGAATGGCATTTTTTACTCATCACAACTTTCCTGTGGGTTGAAAAATTTGCATGTTGCACAGCTGTCTGAAACTGGATATTGGGAGACATCAAGTATGCCACTTTAAGCCCCCCCCCCAAAGTCTTTGGTTTCTGGTCAGGAACTGGCTCTAAAAGTGGTGCGACGACACAGCTTTTTTTACCCTCACCTTGAATTTCTGGAAATGATGTACATATAGTGCGCAATGTCCATCGTGACTGCATGCGCATGTGAAACTGTTTGCTACCAACACTAAAATAGACTGCCCCCCCACACTTTTTACTGTTTACAAGCATTTTCAGCTTGTACATGTATACAGGACATAAGACCACCTCGTTTGTCTGGTTCCCAGATGTAAATGTAGACTACAGAAATGACGTCATCTATAAAAAGTGCCCGACTGAATGTATGGGGAACCAGAGGGACTCCTTTACTGTACATATTACTTGTACTCAACTGTACCCATCAAAAACACGTTACAATTACGCAGTAGCAAGATTGCAGTCCATCTAGCAAGTTTGGCAGCTTTTGGGCATCATTTTATACCGAATAAAAAATTTTGTTTATTTTGCCGACGTGCAGGTCTACAGCGACACGCACGCTGACCAGCAACCAGAAACTTTTTTGGCCTAAGCCAATAGTTTTACAGTTGTGTAAAGTTACCGAATACTGGTCTGAATTAAAACTCCAACCGGCCAATGCTGTTATTCTAAAGTACACGTATGTAAAAGTACCGCAAAACTCACTTTTTCTGTTAATCTTTAGCTTCCATCTTATGACCTACAGATGACCTTACTAACCTAATCCCCAAATACCTATCTATAATCATAGCTTCCCCTGTAGCCGTAATCTTGTGACCCATGGGTCTGGTACCCATACCCCTCTTGCAATGGTCGGCCATACTCATCAACGGCTGGTCCCCCATAGACCTCTAACGGCTGGCCATATTCATCGATGGCCTGTCCCCCCGGGACGTACTGGAGACGCGAATCAGGGCGGAACTCTTGGCTATATCTGGGGCAAAAAAGTGGGGGAAAAACGGGTATAATGAGAAGCAGCTGCGAAAAATTCAGGGATGTTTAAGTCATTTCTTATCCGATGATGCTGCATGATAAGCCTTGAAGTCCTTCAACCCCTTCGCTACGGAGGACTGCTACTACCGCAGCATTGTGTGAGGATTAGTGCATACCACACATACAATCTATTCACCATGCAGCTGCTGGTTCAATGGGGCCTGCTGCTGGACAAAGCCCTCCATTCAGGGCATACCACAGCCCAGCAGTCGCGGTCTAAATAATCCTGCCGTGAAGGGGTTAAACCTCTAACTTTTTGGTATTTCAGGCTCGCAGCACAGTTTTTCCACTTTGAAGGCAACTTCAATGTAATTTAAAACCTTCTGAACACTGCAACTGGCATTTGTTTGAATTCAGTTGATTTTTCTGTTGAAATTAGACTGTGACTAAAACAGTTAGTGCAGGGAATGCTGACTGAACGCTTACTTGAAAGTAATTTCTTTAGAATACCTGTGCAATTTCGGATAATTTCTGAGGTGCATACCTGTTACCATACATGGCAGAGCCTGGAGAACCCATATAGTCACCATTCTGCACATTGCCGTATTCATCGATATAGTCCGGAGTCACCACACCGTCGTACATCTCACCATCGTCATATCCTGAATGCATTCAACAACAATAAAATCAGCTTGTCAAGATCACTGATTCTGGGACATTAACAACCTAAGATGGAGCTTTTGATAACAATTACAACTTTCCATATTTGGTAGGTCCAAGTTGAAGAGCAAAAATTTCAATATGACCATGTGACTTGCTAACTTGTAATCGTTAGGACAACGGTTATCAATTTCCAGTCTAAGTCGGACAAAGTGTGGTCAGAGGTGAATGATTCAGAGGACATACATCCTCTGTCACCCTCGTGCATTCTCTGAGGACATCTGTCATTGTCTGCAACAGCGTGAACAATTACTAGCAGTCGGTTAGGGAATACAGAAGAATTACCACAGATTATAGTCTGAGAAGTCCATCTTACCTTGCTGTCCGTAGAAGAGGTCAGGCCTGTCCAGTATGTCCGATTCCTGGATGTAAGGACTATATCCCTCATCGCCGTACATCATTCCATCGTTCTCATCCATCTGCCGTGACTCCACCATCTCCAACCACTGGGAGTTGTGCCAACGGAACTTTTCCAGCTTGATTTTCTTAGCCCACTCTTCGTCAAATTCCTGGAGGCAAAATACAGGTAGTGGGCATTTACATGGAATGCTGATTTCCATTGGTTGATAACAAGCTCATCTTTGCATCCCTAGAAAACCAGTCCCAAGAAATACTATCATTGTGTATATCTTTCCAAATTCCAACATGTGACACAACCTAACAAAATCAAGAGCACCCGGGCAAATTTTTCGATTAAATCAATAAAAATTAACAGAAATGCTTGAAATCAATGGAAACTGTGAACATTTTAACCAATGTAATGTCCATTTTCACATGGATTTCAAACTGAGAGACACACAGAAACAAAGAAATGAATACGCCTTTTTTTAACCCCTTCACGCTGGGATGCGTTAAAACACGCCGTAAAAATTGAGATCCTCAGCCCGCTTTTCAGCCCACGCTCGAGTGAACACGATAGAAGAAGGCAGACCCTGGCTCTTGTATATATGGTGATTGGCCTTTTGTGTGTAGCCCAGAAATGAAAAGACCGAATTTGCATCATAATCACCAGCTTCACAATAGTCCTCACTTTGAAAAGAGGCAACGGTAATGTGGAAGGGTGAGTAGAGCCGCATGCCACCGAACAATCAGCCTTTTCACCGTGTAATTCAAAGTGTGCAGAGCACGCAGGGCCACAAACCGAGAATCTGCGGTTTGGCAGGTGGCCTTCGTGGCCAAGTGAGGCTGGAATTCTTGGAGTCGGCTTTCGGAAAGAAAATCCCGCCGAGAAGGGGTTAATAACCACATTAGTGCAAGTTGCCGAAGGCAATACTCACTGAGATGATATCCAAGGTATTGTCACACACTTTGCGTATTTCCGCGTTCTTGTCATGCATCAAGTCAATCAGGTAGGCAGGAGCCTCTGAGTATCCATGTTAAGGGGAAATGCTCCAAGCTTCCACCTGCAGCTCTATTAAGTTTGCTTTTCAAACATGGGAACACAAACTGAATGCATTGTGGGCCTGGAATTGTGACGTAAAAGGGATACGTGTTTGTTTGATGATAACTTCTCGAGTTGCTTCGTGGAATACCATCTGGTAGAAGACGTAGACAATCTGGCACACGATCTCATCGTCCTCTTGCTTAGCTGCGGGGAAAGAGTGTCGAACAATTAAGAACTGTACAGCTTTCTGTTCACCACAGAGATCACATCAAGGTTGGCGACACTGCAAATTCCTCACCGTTTAGCAACTCGATCAAGCTCTGAATGATTCCTGATTTGGCCAACATGGCAGCGCACGAGTCGTCCATGGCAACGGTCCCGACCAACATGACCACCTCCAACACCAGATCATCCTCCGCTGCGCCTGTAACCATGGAGATGATATCCTGTGTTAGGTTTGTCACAACTACCAGCAAGCTCTGGGAAAAAAAGTGTCTGGATCTCAGCATGAATCTGCAGCTTTTGCTAAGCACCTCAATAACCCATTAAGTAGAAATTCACAAACTGATTTATTGTCTCACTTTGCCCTTCTGCATTTATTGATGCCTTGTTGATTTCTTGAATTCTTGTCTGTCTGTCTACTTGTCATTTTACCATTGAGAAAGAGTCTGCCAGGACAAAACGTCAGGCTCTCTAATTTTTGTACATTTCAAGTAGTCAGCAAGCCGTGTTGAGCAGTTCTTTTACCTTACACTTTTTTAACAGGTGTTTCTACTCACGTGGTTCTAGTTTCTGAGTGATCCAAGGCACCAGTTTGTACTCCTTGAGGATCAGCTCATAGTCTAGGTCTGGTATGGTCAAGTTGGCCAGGATGCCTAACGCTTCCACAACCAGTTCCTCATCGTCAGAATTCTTCACTATGCTGGCAATATCACTGATGTACTCCTAACAGATGACATAAAAAAGGTCATTTGTCAAAAAGTCTCAATTTGTGGCATAAATCAAAAGACTTCCTCCTTGAGAAAACAACATTTCTTGAATGGCTGTACTTACGATGAACTGTTCCTTGGTTTGGCCATCGTGCTGAGAGATATTCCGTATCATCTTCAGCAGGAGCCCGTCTTTGAATCGTAACGCCCTGCGCATGAGAAGTCGCAGGCCGTTCCCCTCACAGATGAGCTGGGCGTTGCGTTTGTTACAAGCCAGGTTAATGCCTAGAGAGACAAGCTCCAACTCAATACGTTCGCCAGGACTCTCCAAAATCATCTTCATGACCTGACCAGCCAAAGAAAACCAGGCATTCAAAAACTTGTTCAAGTGGTCATTGGATGTATGGCCACAAATGACTATGGCAGTGCTACATAAGAAGCAGGTGCAAGTGACTTTTGAGAGTGTCTATAAAATATTCCACACCAAAGTTTTTAAAGCTTTAAAGTTTATGTGATAAAATGAACACTAAACTGAACAGCGTGTTTTCAGTTTTGTATGGTTTGTGTAATTTAACCACAATGAAACTGTACTCATCTTATAATTACGGCTAATTCCCAGGTTTTTTGGCATGATGTGAAAGAAATTAAAAAATCCATTACAGCATCCATGCTCCGATACTCATTGACTAAAACTCACCTTGTGGCAAGAATATTTACACAGAATCTTTGAGAGGGAAAGATTTACCATTGGTATGCAGTCGGTGTAAGTGAACATGGATTTAGCTTTGTCGTCCATGCTGATGTGGTACAGAATGCAGAGAACAATCACACGATGGTTATCATTGCCTAGAAAGAAATAAACAACACAGTGAATAAAATGGTGGAATAATACAGAAAAGAATATTTACCAATGGAAGACAAACTGGAGAAACAAGAAATTACCCAGATGACACACCCACCTAGTAGGCCGACAAGTTTTGGCAACAGGCCAAGTTTGATCATCTTTCCTCTGAGGTCTGTGTCAAAGGAGAGATTCAACAGCAGACGAAGGCTGATATTCAGTAAATCCTGGCGACAGAAAATATGTCACAGACATTTAATTCTCAGAAATCTGCAGATCACAAACTCTGCTGGAGTGGAAGACTTTGCCTCGCAAATCATCCAGCCTCAAATGGGATGAAGAACGTTATGATGGAAAGAGAGGCTCACAGAAAAAATGGACAATGGGGCATGTGACCGCCAGACAGAAACCTCATTATTTCTAGACGGATGCAAAATTTTGAAGGAACAGTCAAGAATGTTCAACATGATTGTCGACAACTGCACGGATGACTCACCTCATGATCACATGGAATCAACTTCGTCAATTTCTCGATAATTTGACGCTGTGCCTAAACATGAAGATAAAAAAAATACACGAGGATTTTACCACCACTGCCTGCGATATTTCAGCAAAGATTAAATTGCATCCAATTGAATTTTCATACAGCAAACTCCTGAAGTCTCCATCTCACCATCTCAGCCTTGTTCTCCGAGACAATGCTGAGCTTCTTGAGGAAGGACACAACCAGGATGAGCAGCTCGTAGTTATCTCTGTCTAACGTCTTGATGAGCAGAGGGACAATGTTCTTGTTCCTCATCTTCATCTCCACTTTGGTGTCCTCAGCCAGGTTTAAAAGCAAGTAGTATGAGACTGAGGGAACAGAGCGACAGATAGGTAAAAAGGATAATAAAAATCAGGATTCGTGCTTTTTTCAATTAACAAAAATTCTTGGAAGTGTACCACAGAAATCCTCTGATAATCTGCTAGATAAAACTAGTTTGTTACTTTGTTCAACCCCTTCGCTGCGGAGGACTGCTACTACCGCAGCATTGTGTGAGGATTAGTACATACCACGCGGTCAAAATAATCCCGCCGTGAAGGGGTTAAAAAACGAAAACGAACTGTTCCGGTATTAAATTTGACTAAAACTGTTTGAAATAGAAATGGACTGGAACAGTCATACATAAACAGATATCTTCACCACGATCTCTTCCCCAACTTGAACTGATTTTAAGGTAACCTGTTTAACATCCCAATATACACGGTGTTGATTTCCCTCACCTCGCAGGAGTTGCTCCTGTTTCTTAAGGAGTCCATGGTACTTCTTCATGTTCTTCTCGTAATCCTTCTTGGCTTGCGGACTCTCCTCAGGTGAAGCATAGTTAAGAAAATTTGCAACATGCGCTCATATGAAAAAACCCAACCCCCAAGTATCAAGAGTAACAGGTGCGAAGGTTATAAATTGAACTTAAAAGGATATCTGCCTTCCTCTTTTTCTGAAGTTCGTCCAACCACAGGTCGTGTCTCTTGATCTCATGTTCAACGATGGACATAACTAGTGCACCGATCTTAAAGTGGGCGATGACACTGTGAAACTGAGAGAAACTGGAGAAGCAGAAGAAGACGTAGACGATGTTGGTGGCCAGCTCCACGCTACGCTTCCAGTCCTCACGAAGGACGCGAGCAAGCGCCCCGAGAACCGTGTCTGGAACGAGGACAGAAAGGTTCAGAGGTTGCAAAACTGCAAAGTCTTCAAAAGATTTCTAACAACTTGTATCTTCCAACCTCTTTTTTCATCTGAAACTCTGTATCCATCTGGACTGGTTCCGGGCTTACCATTCTGCAAGATTTCTTCCAGGTTGTCAGGATTCCGAGCCAGTTGTAGCAGGAGTGCTGTGCCTCGAACCTTCTCTGGAATGTCCTCATACAGCAGCTCGATATAATCCTCCACATCGTTGATGTTGGCTTGCTCATCCAGCTGTAAAGATGACACGATTTGGAAAGACACAAAAATGACTGACTTGCAGACCATCAGCTTACCTTCTGCCATAGGCTCTAGGGTAAGTTCGGGCTCTTCTGGTGGTTCTCTTCAGCTTCAAGTAATTTTCCATCACAACCCAAAAGTCTGTACCAAGAAAATCTTTCGCAGCTTTTCACTGTGGAAATTACAGCAAGGTTTTTCGGCTGATGTCATTTGACAATCAATCTCCTTGAGGAGGAAGTGATAATTCTTAATAACACCAATTGTTGTTGTCTCTAAAATTCTAAAAAAAAAATTCTAAAAACCCAGCTGAAAGAAATTGGAGTCACAAACCTCTGTCCCCTCATAGGGTGGAGGGTCTTTCAATCTTCCAGTCATCACTCCTTTCTTGGAACCAGCTAATCAAGTGGAAAAGAACACAAAAAACACATTTAGTCAGCAACATTCTACAAAAATCAAGAGGAAAAGAAATGAGTAATTCAATGCATGTCTACGACGCATCTCCCAACCAGTACCTTTTAGGAAGCACAAAATCAGGATATAAAGTGCACCACAGACCAACGGAGCCACGCTGGGAATAACTGTACTGTCTTCAGCTGCAATGACATACCTGAAGATGCTGATTCTTTTCGGTTCTGTAGGTAGTACAACAGCTGTTCAACCTCCGGCAGTTTGGAAGGATGGATCAGTTTGCATTTGTCCACTACCTCTCTGGCCAGGGCGGCGATGTCCGTGGCAGAATTCAGACTTCGAACCCGGATTCTGTGAAAGGAATGCAGAATCATCATCTAATTGCTGCTCTGGGAAAGAGCTAAGTCATGCAGAAAAGTTTGTCAGACAGTACATCAGTACAAAGGGTACCTCTTTTCTGTTTTGATATTCAAACTGAAAATCAGTAAATTCCCAAATTAAAAGAGCTCCAGTGTTGGAAGGAAAACGTCAAATTTCAGTTTGTAAATTGTATGTTGCTTTGAAACAATGAGAGATATTGTTTGAAACAACAACATGAACACATTTCCTAATTCCAGTTTTGATTATTTCATTCATTTAACTTGAACTTACTTGTGTTTTATTACTGGGGAAAGATGAATCATTAAAAAAAACCTGTGGTGCACTGAAAAAAAGTCTGCAAACTGACCACTACAATATATCTATAAAACCGCATGCAAGTATTCAAACTCGCCGTGCACCCAAACCAAGGTGTCCCACAGACATCCAGCCACCCCACTGGATTGAAACTGAGGCCGTGTCCGAAACGGGCTTCCAGAGCTATGGCTAGGTCTATCGTCGACACATCTCTGCACATTTCCAATGGAGGGAAGACCTAGACCTAGCTCTAGACAAGAGATTTAGATGCAGCCTGAGGTGGCATTGGCACAACTCACATTTTTTGGCATTCTTTCCTCTCTCCCAACATGGGGTCACCCATCTCCCCCAAGATGGTGGCCTCCAGTTCATAGTTGACCACCAACGCTTTCTCCGTAGGGTGGACATCTATGCTTCCTCCTTTCACTTTCCTACAAAGACAAACATATCAACAATAAAGTGCCACCTCAAACAAGAAAAGATTATTTATAAGGAGTTTGATTAAAACTATTAAAACTCAGGGTTTCAGATGTAAGATAAATTATGCATAGGCCCTATATCTTAGTCATTAACCCTCCTATGGTTTTACAGCACAAATGTGCACAAATGCCCACAGTCACTGGTGAGCATGTAGTTTCTATATGGAACACAAACATGCACAGGTTCAGTGTGTACACAGTTGGTTGCCAGCACAAAATGACCCAGGGTCTTTTGTGCAGTCCTCTTCACTGCATTTGGTTTACTGGACAATTATGCACATGAAACAGTGAAGCACAGTTCTTGGGCAGCACAAAAGTGCAATCTGATATTCCTGTGAGGGACTGTTGGTGCAGTGCACAACACAACACAGCTGTGCTTCTTTGAGGTGTTTACCAAATGACCCAAAGAGTGACTTCAGCATAGGAGGGTTAATCATGTGGAAATACATTGTGTTCTTAAACATAGCTCCTGTCTGTGTCTCACCAAGAACAGTGGTCCCTTCAAGACTCAGAGGGGCATATATATTCCCTTTCATTCTTTCGCGATATCCAACCCAATGACGAGTAATGCCAACTGTCACCAAGTTGCATAATTTCCAACATGGTCATCAGTATGATCAGACAAAAGACCAACCTCTCCACTCTCTGGCCTTGAAAAAGTTATTCAAATCGCGGGGAGGGGGGGAGGTTGGTCACGCTTTTCAAGCCTCAGAAGTGTTTATATTTTTGGCATTTTTCCATTTTAAGTGAAACCTTTGTAACATCTTTAGTTGTCAATCAGAGGGTTGGCCAAGGGGCGGGGATGTGTTGCTTCAAGGTGGGGGGGGCAAATATTCCTCAGGCTGTCTCATTCCACTTACGCAAATGTAATGGCTTATAAGTTTGGGCTATATTATACCTACATTATAATAATTACCTAGCATCCTAGTATCCAAAACTTACATTCTAAAAAAAGAAATTAAAAAAAAAAGATGTAAAGCGCCCTCTACAGGGCATGAGTAAAGGCACGATAGGCCTTTTAGGCCAAGTACCTAGACATGATCGGCCGTTAACAACACGGTTAAACTTAAACATCCCAGTCACAAACAAGTTGAAAACTGGTACTCAAATCAAACGTTAACTAGGCAACATCTGCCACAAACCTTTTCAGGTATCTTGCATCTTCCGCCTGCATGGCTCCGTATTTTTCATTCAAGCTATGGAACTGCAAACATGATTTCTCTAGCCAAAATATCCTACCCAGCCCCAGCTGTATGGAATTTACCTACAATTATTGGTATCCGTGTTTACATCCTACCAGGTGTCATCTGTTTACCGCATTAATATTTACGTCCTATTGGGAACCAGTGAATTTAATACCGATTTCAATGGTGCACAGCCGTACCGAATTTGTTTTTCAGTTAACATAATGTGCTTTGCATGCAGGAATACCAACAGGTATCATTAGTTCAATTTTTATTTTTACGTATGGCGAACGTTGGTGGTGACTCGTGGTAATAACATCATCGTAAAAACTGTAATTTCAAGGAAAAACCGCTTCGAAAAAACTACTCTTCGTGACAACCACAGAAACTTCGTTAACAGAATCAGAGACGGTTTCAGGATATAAAACTGGGTAGGTTTATACAACAGCGCAAATGGCGATGAACGTGCTCATTTTCTTATTGTAGACCTTGGGCCTAATTCGTATATTTCCGACAGAGTTCGATCTACCTTCATTATGGTTCCATCAATCCCATGGCATTTGCAGATTGGTTTCGAGCAATAGGCCCTAGGCCTACTTTTATTAAATTTTGGACCTTGGCGCTGCTCTGTAACATGGGCATGTTTTAACAGTTAGTTAGGCCTAGGCCTACTTGTAAATAAAGGTACCCGATATGCCCGAGGGGCTGCAGACATGCTAGGAAGTAATTTTGGACTGATACACATCTTCATGACTGCATGACCTTAGGCATGTTAGGCTTTTTTGTAGGAATTAGGCCTCGTTAATAAGAATCTGCGTGTTGAATGAAACAATTGTGGGGCAGCGTGGACGTCCGGGATTCTCACAAAATGGCAGGTATCGCGCCGGTGAAAACAGCGGCCATGGCGACATGCATGCAAAAGCCATGTACACACGTGCACGTTGCAGTTGTTTTCATTGGCACGCTGTGGTTGCTACTCACAATTCTGTGAAACTCCCAGATGTCCGCGCTGCCCCATAGTTAGTAGTCGGGTAGTGGTGGTGTCCTTGTACTTGAAGTACGGATTGCCAGTTTTCACATGTTCATTAATGAAGGAAAGAGTTCCATATCTGGACTCATTTGACACCCTGTGTTCAAAGCACACAAGACTGGTCTGCAAAATTCTGTTTAATGATTCAACATTTGCAGTGCTAAATTTGACTTTTTAGGAAATGTTATTCTCTGATGACAAATAATCTACTGCAAGGGAAATTAGTGATGTTCGTATATTGAATTCTTAGGTTCATGAATTTTGATCATATGTTTGCATCAAAGTAGGCCTACGTAGTATTTATTGCGTAATTTGGGGAGAATTCATGGGTTATGGATATGAAGTTTTCTGACATCAGGTCACACATTAAAACCAGATGATAACATTTAAATTGCTCAATCCCTTATAGAAATTGAGTGAGTGCATGGCCAGGCCCTCGTGGTTATCCAGTTGGCTTGAGTTTGACAGCACACAGTTGCAGAATTGATTTTCGGTGGGACTACGCTGACAAATTGAAATTTTTCCCCAGCTAAAAAGTCCCAGTATCTTCCTATAATGTTTTGAATTGAAGTTTTCCAAGTTAAATGTTAAGTTGCAATTTTTTTTTCATTTTGTATAAGTGATTTTAGTGTTTCTTGAGGATTTTTCAAAGGAAAGAAAGATTGAGATTGCGCTAGCTCCGAATTCCAGGACGTGTATAACCAGATGAAAGTTTGTTGCAGAACTTGTGGGAGAGTGTTTAAGTCTTCCAAAACACACACTGGGCATGTTCAGTTGCCGTCCCAGCAAAAAAAAGCAGAAGCAAATCGGTACTAATCCACAGTGAAATATCCACTGCCTAAAACAATGCAAAGGGAGTGGATTCTTATGAAGCGGTCCCAAATTTGTTTGGTTGCGCTGTTTCTTTATACCATTCTACTAAGGGCAGGCGACCATTTAGACCCGGTTTGAAAAGGGCCCCTCCCCCCCCGGTAAGCTCACCCTTTTGCAAAAACCCCTTTCATACCAGCTTGCCTACCGGCCTGGGATGCTGGACTGGTTGTTGATCTTGAACTTCTCCATCCTGGGG
Organism: Acanthaster planci; assembly: GCF_054643075.1. Taxonomy (NCBI): domain Eukaryota; kingdom Metazoa; phylum Echinodermata; class Asteroidea; order Valvatida; family Acanthasteridae; genus Acanthaster; species Acanthaster planci. Next base: position 15,705,408 of record NC_141787.1, on the reverse strand, counting down.
TCTATTGTTTGCAAGTTACTGGTACATGTAATCTATCCCAGAAGGAACCTGCTTGTGGTTTTTAATCCTTCAGCTCTATACAATGTTTGCACTAATCCGCTTAGACCCCTATTCATCTGTGGAAGCATGGTGGGGGAAGCCTTCCGTCAGGGACTTTGAAATGCTGATGTTCAGACAGGCGTGATACCGGCCTGGAGTAGCCTGAATACCGGGCAGGCATTATACAGGGCAGGCTACCAGGGGCCCTTTTCAAACCGGTCGGTTCAAATGGTCGCCGGCCCTAAGCGCTCAGTGAGTCTTTCGGGGAAACTAGAATGATGTACTTATCTCGACTATTTGGCAAGTTGACGTTCAGCTTCAAAGCACACCCCTTCTTTCAAGCAAAGGCTTGGAGGCTGGGGGTGTCACGTTTAACGTATGATTCAGAGCTTTAGTCTCTGAGCCAAATGATAGCTGGTTGGTTGCTCTCCTTGTGCGGTGTTCATTTGAAGAAAGGACCTAACTCAAGCTTATTTCCACTGCAGTCATCAGATCAAGACAGCTTCACTATGCCTCAGAAGAGTAACACTTTACCAGTCTGGGGCAATGAGGCTTCCATGAACCTCAACCCCCTCATCTTGACCAACATACAGTCCTCACCTTACTTCAAAAATGAGCTCTTCAAGTTGAAGACCTACCACGAAGTTGTGGACGAGATCTATTTCAAGGTAAAGGATTAGAGACGGTCCAATTACTTTGTCCTTTATTATAGAAGTGAATGAGCGATGGCAGTTAATGGAAACAGTTATTCATTCTCATTAACCCTAACCCCCTAGGCTCCTGCACTAGAAAGCATACTGAACCTCACAAAATCCAACAGGTTCATGTACTTGTCTATGTACTTGTACATGCAGGTTAGTGTACCAAACCTGATAAACTCCAACAGAATGAGCCCGTTGGAGTTTGAGTGATATGGTATGGATGGGTCTATGCAGTATAGGATGACTTGCACTGAACAGTACCAAACCTGACAAAATCAAGCATAGTCCAACAATTGGTACAGCAAGCCAGACACTGCACACAATGAACCCTGTGTGTCCCAACTCACACAGAATCCAACACCATCTCCCTGGGCCTTTCATCCCAAGTCTCACAAAATTCAACAACAAGTTCCTCAGGTACGGTACCAAACCTGCTAAAACCTCACAACACCTGCTGTTGGAGTATGGCAGGTTTTGGGCAGTTAGGGTTAATTTCCTTCAGTCCATCTGTTTCATCTTTCAGCGTCCAGACTCGACCACTCGGCATCAAGATAAAAAGTCTTTGATTTGGACAAGGGTTAGATTTTTCTTGATGCCTGTGTCTAACGATTGAATTAGAACTGCACATATTTATTTGATTTGTAGATTTGACATTTTACAAATTTAACTCTTGATCTTTGTTTTATGACCTGCGCCGTGTCTTTCTTAATCGGGCGACTTTTAATATGTCACTTTCTTTTATGCTCAGGTTGATCATTTGGAGCCATGGGAAAGGGGCAGTCGACAAACGTCTGGTCAGATAGGCATGTGTGGTGGGGTAAGCTCGATAATTGTTATAATTTTTGTAAACAAATATCAGTGGACCAACAAACCAGCTAATACCAAGGTTTTGTCTGGTAACTAAACCAAATGACATTTAAACTTGCATGCAGGAAAACTTGTCAATTTAGCAATTGTGCACGTAGCTTGTTAGCCGGTGAAGCATCTTGTCTGTTGGACACCTTGGAGGTCATTTTGCTCCCATAGTTTGTAAAGCCAAGTGGTAGGTGAAGCGCAAAACATTATAACAACTTTGGATGACTTTTTTTCAGTTCAAGGCAAAATGTGGAAGACAAGTTTGGAAAGCTCTAAAAATCCTTGCATGCCATAAAGCATGATATCTGTGGTACAATGTGAGTGTTGATGGATGCCAGGTTGTTTTTATTTTCCCAGTTGTCTCGTCACGTTCACTGCCGATAAAATGCTCATTTGTCTTTCTAGGTACGTGGCGTAGGGGCTGGAGGCATCGTCTCCTCAGCCTACTGTCTTCTCTACAAGTTGTACACCTTGAAGCTGACCAGGAAACAGCTGAACGGCCTCCTTACACACATAGATTCCCCTTACATCCGAGGGCTGGGTTTCATGTTCGTCAGGTAGGTAGGTGCCAAACAAACATGCACGCCGTATTTTAAGTCGGGATTCGTCGAAGTCAGTATGCATGTGGTCACACTTGAACTGAGACTAACAAACCTCAATCATTGGAGAATTTACGACTGCCCCGGTGAAGGCTTGCAGGAAAGGAACTGTTTTATCTTGGCTGGATTCCCAGCTGAAGTGGATCTCTATTATAACAGTTCTGTGCCAAGAGTGAAAGATGGCCAATTGATCTATGAACTCATGCTGTTAACTACACTCGGATGCAATGCCTCACTGTTGGAGCATTCACTTTTCTGTCCTGACCATTAACCCTAACCATCCCAAATCCTTCAAAATCCTCTGGGTGGTTTTGGAGGATTTTGGAGGATTGAGGCTGCATGGCAAAATTGCAAATTGCTGATTACGAAGAACGCATTGTCTCGAGGTTGTAGGTTGGACCTCATGTTGTTTAGGTTCAGCAACTGGTGCATAAATTCATGCCCACGTTATATGTGAAATCCTCCATACAGCTGCAGGATGCCAGTCACGCTGCCTCAACATAATCAGAGGAATTACCGGAGGATTTTGAAGGATTGAGGCAGTGGGCACCCCTCCACAGAACATTCAAGAAATATCGGAGGATTTTGGAGGAGTGAGGCTGGATCCTTTTTTTTTTCATGGTGGCTATTTGAGGATTTTGAAGGATTGAGGATGTATCCTAGCCAGAAGGGCCTAGGCGGTTAGGGTTATAATGAAATGGAAGAACACAATTCTGGAGATTGGAGATGTGCTGATGGGGAATATGTAAATCTTTGTTACTGTCGGCTTTCCCACACCTGCTTTGCTTTGTTTGTGTCATTTCTAAGATATACTCAACCACCTGCTGACCTGTGGGAGTGGCTGGAACCGTATCTGGAGGATGAGGAGGTAGGTTGCCATGGTAACTGAAACCTTTTTCTCTTTCTGTTAACCTTGATCCTTCCAGACCCTCCAAAATCAATCAAGAGGTTGTGGAGGATTTTGTAGGTTTGATGAAAGATTAACAAAGGTTTTCAGCAAGTTGCAAATTCATTAGAGTTAAATAGAAGTAGTGTCTGTTTATAGAGTACACCATTTCCACATTTTGAGTTATTGAGCTATCTCATGCAGATTGGAGAAAACATCCCAAATTCCACTGCTTTTTCCCCTATGTTATTTTAACTCATTTTCTGTATGATTTGAATGGACCGATTACTCTACTGTTGGATTTATTTATTTAAGGCATCTGTCAAAAAATAATTGGAATGTGAAAACTTGGCCCGAGTTTGCTATGTCCACGGACTTTGTGGAGTGAGTGAAAGATTTTATCAAGTCTCGGCATAGAAATTATGAAAGCAAATGTAGAATAATTGGTGGGCTAAACCACGCCACAGTGTTTAAGAACTAACAGATGGAGTCCTGTGCTACATGTAAATTCTGGTGAGTATATTCTTCATAGGAAGCTCATTTGAAATGAATGTAACTTAAACATGTGTCTTTAACTACCTGCATTAATCTCATCCAGAAAACTGTACGGCTAATCCCTCCGAAGATACTGATAAAGCATAAGTTTTGGGGGAAGACAACTTCAGAGAGAGAAACAAAATGTGATCGAAATTGCTTTGCACTTTTGCCTTTCACAAATAGTAACATGAAGATTAAAATGGCACGTTCTTTAGGTATAACATGTTTTTCTTTTTTTGTGGATCGGTTTTAGAGTTGTAAGAGTCTCTACCCAGCTCAGTGGACGTTGCTCTGTGATTGACGTGAGCTGTATCCCTTCCCTCATTAATGAGGTTAAATACACTATACGCTTAAATATTACTGTTTCTTTAGGTAGTTGTATCGGAGACTTTCACGCTAATGACCATTGCTGAAGCGACATGCTCGTGGTGTTTCGAATTGAGCTAGCCACAAACTAGTTTTTTCATTTACTCCTAGGTGTTGTGAGAACCACTGTTAGACTCTGTACAAAAAAGGTTGTTCCCTTAGAATAAAAATAAGTCTTCCAGGATCATTCCTGACTGAAAGGAAACTATTTTTACCAAATTGACAGTTTGTTAGGGATGTGATGAGTGGATTAGACTTTGCAACTGAATGCCTATTTGGGACACTGTTTATACATAACGAATCTCAAACTCTGTTCAATTGTCACTTGTAAATGGACAGGCAACTTGCCCAAATTGTTATTTTACCTGGAAGGGACAATTGAATGACTCCCTTTTTTCTCCTTTGTTACTGCACTGGAGAGGTTGTGTTGATGGTGTACATCAATCTAGTTAAAATGACCACCAGAGAGAACTGATGGTTTATTTCGATGGCTTTATTTTTGTTTTTGTTTCTTAATTAATCGGTCGTGACACTATCTACTTGCCTTTTTCAGGAAAGTTTTCAGTATGAAATTAAGTAATATGCATTTTATAAGATGATATATTAGCATAAATAACCAACTTTGAAACAAGCCTTTATCAATGGAAAGGTTCACCCATTCATATTTGGCTCTCTGCAATGACCAAACCAGTATCCACACTAAAAAGTCCTTCAGTTTGTAATGTGCTTTTTGTGTAGTATTGTCTTTCCATTTTAAACCTTGAACTGTCCTAACTGCATTTCTTTCCTGTTTATGTCTTTATTCTTCCTTGTGTAAAATCATGTGTCGCATTCTTCCTTTCTTGTCCTTCTGTTTCTCGGGTCTTGATGGATTGGTGTGGTTCTCTGTTTCTGTGTACCTCATGTACCTTTGTTCTCTCTGTGTCTGGTCCCCACCTGTTCCTACCCACCTGTTCCCCCTGCAGGAGATAGATTGCAAGGCAGGGTCTGGTAGTGTCATGACCATCGGTGAGATGGTGCGCAGCTTCTTGACCAAGCTGGAGTGGTTCTCAACTCTCTTTCCTCGCATACCGGTGCCCATCATGAAGGTAAGGCACCACTCTAGAAAGCCTGCCAACAGTTCTCGAACATTCGTGATTAGCAACTGCTGCCCTCCCTGAGTCTGGGGTGTAATTTTCGAATCTCGAATGTGAGCATTACCCTTATAACGGTATACACAGCTGGTCATGTCTTATGTACTTGTTTTGCATTCAGGACCTTGAGGTCAAGTTACAGGAATGGAAGGTTGGTTTCTTAGAGAGACAAAGACAGCAACAGTTGGAGGAGGGAACTGAAGAGGATGGATACCAGGAGATTGAAGGCGGCAGAGATGCAGAGAGACAGCCAAGAAATAGGTAAGCTGAGATTGCTGTCAATGTAAGAATTTCCTACCTCTTCTTCTCGGAGAGAAAGGATGACGCACTTTTTTTCCTGCTGATTTAGGGAAAAAACACGCAGTAGAAGTCGGGACCGCCATCGCAGTCGAAGCAAAGACCGTTTTCGCAGCCGAAGCAAAGACCGCCGTCGCAGTCGCAGCCGGGAACGCCGCAGCCGGAACGAAGACCGCCACCGAAGAAGCCGCAGTCGGGAGCGGAAGCGACGCAGCAGGAGCTCTGAGAGGAAGCACCGCAGGAGCCAGGAGAGGAGCAGAGAGAGACGACGCAGTAGGAGCCGCGAGAGACGACGGGAACGAGATGAGAATGATTACTCGCGGGCCCTGCAGCGCGAGCGGGAGCGCCAGCAGAGGGAGCGAAGGGAACGGCGCAGCTCCAGCCGAGAGAGACGCCACAGTCGGGACCGGGACCGGAGGAGCAACCGTGACAGGCGGAGAAGCCGATCGTCCGATCGTAAAAAATCACATTCCGTAGATAAAGAGCGCAGGAGAAGCCACAGTCCTAGTCAGGGACGCAGGTGATGCTGAATATTTAACAGTACTATTTCTTAGTTTTTATGTTCTGTGCGAGACATTAGTTTATTGATCAGGTGCTTGCCAGAATTGAATGTAATTTCTGTACTTGTAGTCTTGATTTTGAAAGCATCTCATCTGTTAAGGCGGGTTCATACTTTGAGTGAAAGCAAACATGCAAAGTTTTTATGTCAGATCAAATGTTCACACTGCATTTCACAAAAGTTTACGGCATTCAAGGCAGCAAATTTTGCGGCAAATGTTTCACAACATCAAAGTCACTTCTGTGTTCACCAGAAGTAGGAACCGCCCGTTATGGTCTTTAGTCATGCTATTCGTGGCTTTCAAAGGAAAGTTAAAACAGGTTGAGGCCCATGTATTCACGTTCAGAGGATTTCCTTCTTTTAAGGGAATGGCCCATCATTGCAGTCTACCCTGCAGTCCGACTTTCTTTTACCAGGTTCTTATCATTTTGATGAATGAGATGGGCTCACTTCTTGGACAGTGTAAAGCTGACAACTTGTCGTCATTACTCATTCATACAGAGATGCCCACATTAACACCAGCATTTCTGATTTGTCATGGATGATTTCTTGCAAGTGCCACACATCTTGAAAAAATGTTCAGGACAACAGTGGCTTTATCTACTGTTAAAATGTGTTTGTCAGATGGGTTTTAGGTTTTGGGTTTTACCACAACTAAAACATACGAAAATATGGCTGACGTTTCAGTTTTTTTGTTTTTTCCAGTTTTCTCATACGTACATATACGTTCCTGTGAAAAATGACCTGCTCATCAACCATCAGATCCAGAAATCATTCCCAGGTGTTGTCCTAGCCTGTACCATTTACAAATGTTCCTTGCTGGCTAGTTGTTTTAATAGTGCCAAAACACCTGCCAATGACTACTTTCTGCATGAACAGTGTTTCCAGAATCCCAGGGGGGCTGTGTGATTTATGTGTACATATGTCTTTTCTCTTTATAAAAAAAAACCTCACTGTTTGGTAGCTTAAATTTACTTCATGTCATAAACTGTTTGCAGTTGAGCTATATAACTTTTGTAAAGTGTTTGTACATATATGGATTTCTTACAGAAGGCTAAACTAGGTTTTAATGTGTTGGGGATTTCTTTGTTCATTCTGACTTGAACACTTAAACATTTTTTCAGGATTTTCTACCAAGTTATGTAAATAATGTCCAGCAGGAGCTTGTTATTACAGGAGAACATTTGGCACCAAAGAAGTCACTGACATAAATGGCCCATATTTGTAAATGATGTCTGTTGCATCATACACGGTCAGTCACCTCAGGGCAAGTTCGGATGTGAGCTATAGATCGTCCAGTAGTCAATTGTTTTTTAACACTGCGCATGCGCAATTCAGTTGCACTCACACAACTCCAGTCGGTCAAGTTTTTAAACTCGCATCATTACTCACATTTCACTGTTGGCTGCGATTCTAGCAGCGTTGCAAGGTCACTGAAAGCTCGTACAATTACTTGCATGTGAATGGTACCCTCTTATGATAAATGAAATTAGCTATTGATAACTAGCGATGCGACCTGACCCCTGGGTCTGGTCCCAAATGGTCAAGTAAATCGTACAAACATTCATCGTTCGGGCGGTGTGAGTCGATCTGTAGTTAATCATCATCTCTCGAACCTGCCCTAAAACTCTCTGCATTACTTAGAATATTCACCGGCACCTGACATGGTCAAGTATTAACTCATGATCACATGCTGGAATTGATTGTAAATATTGGCAAGTGTACAAGATGTGCCTTCCAGCCACAGGATTGGCTTATTGTCATTTAAGTTGGGTTTGCATGAGAGGTACATCTTGAAATATGTTGGGTTTCGCTCAGTATTCCATTACCTGCAGTCTTGCATTTTAAACAAGACAAGCTTTGGAAGCGTGTTCATCAGTAGATACGCTATGTACCTCAAAGGAATTTTAAAAAAAAAGGGAGAACTGTGCTTGCCTGCACTGTTTGTGACAGTAAGCCCTGATCCTCCTGGTGGTGGGTGGGGCTTAACTGGTGGGGCAAAAGAATGAATTTCCATGCATTCCCTTTTATAAAGTACTGGGTTTATACTCCTGAATCTTTCAAGAAGGCAAAACTACAAAATATAGAATTGAAGCTCACACGTCAAAGTTTGATAAATAAAGTTTCTGCGCAGTTGTAAATTACGAATATGATTTCCAAATACTTTTATTCATTGCAGTTACATTTTATTGAAATACTTTGGATTTGTCTATCCCAGAGGCCTAAATGGTTTTCCTAATTTTCAACGAAGTCATGGTTCTAGAACTTTTTTTTCAGTATGTATTTTGGAATAAGGAGTCTTATAATTGCAATAACGACACTATTCACTTCATCTATTGGTCAGTGTCATTTTAATGTCACAGTATCTAGTTAAAATTTGCATTTTATGCACTTGACATACACTCGACACAAATCAGAAAAAGACATACATCATACATAACAGATATACTCAAATATTGTTGAATTCATGCATGTTTATTGAGCATTTTTTTTAAAAGATTACATTACCATCATTCATAGATCTTGTTCTTTGATTTAAAGGAAAAGACTAGTTTCTATCTTCTGAAAAAGATGCGATTTCAATTCCTCGCTTAAAGCAGATTTTAAAAAGGCCCCCCCCAAAAAAATTTACCACTTTTATTTCTTTGACTTGAGGTCATTCGGCATCCGCCAGTGACCTCGTCATATCAGCTAACAGTGAGGTCATGTGAGCAAAATTACATGACACACTTGACCTTGAGTTCACATCTTGTGGGCCGCATACGAATCTTGAGGTCGTTCATGTACACAGATCTTCAACCTTTGACCTTAGTGACTTTAATGTCAAATCATCCTCATGAGCATGCTCTGACAGTTGGTTGTCAATTGGAAAGTTGCAAAATATTTCAATCGAATTTGCTGCAAATAATTCACAGGTTAGGAAACTGTATTCGAGAGCATTGTTATAAAGCAAAATGAGACTTTCATTCGGAATAAATCAATTCAACTTTAACTTCATCGTTTGGTCCAAAGTTGACAGTGGAAATTTCACTCTAAAAACCACTCCATTTTTAATCGAGAGAATAAAAAAGAACGATGAAAGTGTTCAACTTCACAATATTCAGTGAACCAGTACACATGATTCATTACAAAACCACCTTAAGAATACCAACTGGAGGATGGAAACCAAATTATTTCCCATTCGATGCGATGCAAATCATCTCAGTACATCATCATGTAGAATTAGTTTTGTCATGTCTTTGGATACTTCTCAATTGAAATTTAAAGAATTCCAAAGTAATACAATATGGAACCATACAGTGTTATCCTTAGCAATTTTTTCCTAAAATTATCAAGTCTGTATCAGCCTTTGATTAAATCATAATTGTTATATACGATGTGTGCATTTTTAAAAAGGAAAGTGAGACAAGCATGAACCAATTTCAGTCTTGCATATAAAAAAGTCGGTTGAAGTCTACTAACAAGACAATCAACCAATCAATCAACCAATCAATCAATACCACATTGATCATTTGCTGCCCAGTGGCATCAAGCATGTAGACATGCTGCAATGCTGGGACAGGACTCCAGACCAATCAATAACAACTCCATACCAGTGCAACATTATCTTATAAGCTTGGTGCCTTTTTGTTTCAAATAACCAACGTTCTTGATTTAGCTCTCAGAAGCCAAGCTTACAGAGAAATAATCAATTGCCTGTTCTCATCCTTGCCAATGGACCAATGCAGTTCCCTTGTACAGGTCTTTTACAAATGACACCTTTCTTTACAAATCGTGTCGTTTAAAAGTCAGTTATGACTGCAGCACTCAAGGCAATGCTCAATGCATGAATTTGTCTTCCCCAAGAGCGACTTGGCAATCTCCACCAACACTACCTGTGCGAACCTATAAAAATAGTATTCAAAACAAAACAGAATATTCCACCCAGAATAGTGTTAGGTATGCACACTGCACAGAATTAGAGTCCCTGTGCATTCTGATAAAGATGTCATTAAAAATTCAATAGACTGAAACACACTTCTGTAGATGGGATTTTCCTCTTTTTTGGGGAGAGGAGGGGAGACGAAATGAGAGTGTGATGTTGGATGTTCGAAGCAAGTTCAACTAGCTGAAGACTTTGAACAATCAAATATGTGCCGTGAAAGGAACCTTTGCAAGTGAAATGCCAACCACTTCTCACTTGAAGAAAACAGTTTCTATTGCCATTTTAGAAAGATGAAGATTAATGCACCGATTCTAGGCCTAATGTAAAATTACAAATGCCCTGATGTGGAATTTGAAAGTAAAACAGCAATCACTAAAACAATTCTGAAATGGCAATTTTTTAAAACCTATTCCTTAATTTTATCACAAAGAATAAATAAGTAGATGACATGAACTACTGACATCACAGGGTGGGATTCCAAATTTGATCTTCACTTCAGCAACCACTTCACCAAGCTCTATTCCTTCTAATCCTTCAGCATTTTAGTAAATGCCTCTGTCATTCTAAGATTTTTTTACACCCCACGAGGAGCATTCCTAACTTTTATAGTCTCAAGGATACTGCAAAGTTGATCTGCATGCTTTACACATACACATGCTTGAGAAGCGCACTTGCTTTGCGTTATTAACAAGACATTAACTTCACATTCAAATATTTAGGCATCCTGACATCGTTACAAGGATTACACTTTCATATATTTAAAAAAAAAAAAATTTGAACTGAGGACCAGCCTCAATCAATACAGATGCATCCTCTACAGACTACTGTTACAAATGTAAGATTTCTTGTATAAAATGTCACAATTTAAAATCAATACCATGCTCCATCGCTGTCTGGGTAAAGGCAAAATTAGCTGAGAAGTCTGATTCAAGCAATGCTTAAAAATTAACTTCTTGGGAGTGAACATGGCTTTTGAAACATGGACTTTTTTATGGGACTCTATAGATATATATGTTCATGTACAAGAATACTCTATGAGGAAAAACCACCATAGAGGTTGCTCTCGATCATTCACAAATCGGATGTTTACCTCCTAGTAAAGTTATTTACGGTTTGGTTCTGGTGGGTATAAATGTTTGGGCTTGTTTGAAAGTCTGAAGCACCAGCAACAACGCTTTTTTTTTGGGACATTTATAGTGGCAAAATGGGCACAACATACAAAAGGGCAAGTTGGGATAGCCTGATATTCTTTTCAAATGAAGTGCGAGTTTGATATTTGATGTTTTCAAATGAAGTGTGAAACCACTGACCCGTAAACTTGACAACCCATCATTTTAATTTGAACAAGAAATTAAAAAAAATTAAGTGTAGCCAATTTCTTGATTAATACTTCACTTCATGCTCAGCATTCCATTATTTTCATTAAATAGGTCAGAGCACACGGCCTTCACCAACTCCCACTTTCAGGATACATGTACTGGTTTCTGAGTAATGCTTCTTGTATACAAATCTTTATTACTCATACGCATTCAAGTCAAAGTCTGTTACAAGCCACAGATGAAGCATGTCTGTTGGATCTTTTCTCTTGGCAATGCATGGAAAATTTGCACCCATACAAACAACAGCTGTGATCTCCTCTTGCTTTTCTTGCACAAAAACATACAGGCAGCTTTAAAAGTTGCCAAATGCATGCAGGTGAAATCAGTTTTATTCCTCAGTCCCAGACCGAACAACTGGAGGAAAAAAAGTCACTTTTTGGTTGAATTTTTGGGAGTTGGATATTTTGGGAGTTATTTTGTTGGAGAGAAGAACGATAGACCCGCTTGAAGCAATATGCTGGGGGAAGTGTAGCAACACCCCAACCCCAAGTCAGTGTCTGTTCAAATGCCAGGTGAAAGGTGAAAAGGTCAAAGGTGAATGGTCTCTTTACAGGCCACAAAGGTATGGGACTAGATTCAACACAGGACATGCAAATGTTGCGCTTGTGTACAGTAAATAACAGCCTTCGGTTGGTAAATAATTGAAACATTAATAGAAAGTTTCACGCAGGCAGTGCTAAAGCAGAATTTCGCAGGCAGTGCTAAAGCAGAATTTCTTTTTTTCTTCATTACTTAAAACTGTGAAATTATTCAATAAATAATGAATAGAAAAAGGTGGTCGTAATCTTGGTTTCATTCAATAACATTAACAGATGAAATTCTGCCACTGTTTAATTCTTACAGATCGCTGCTTGAGGTATTTATATTCCATGATAGATACATGAAAATTAAAAGACCAAAAGGTGTTTAAAGCAAGTTTTAAGAGAAAAAAAGATGCAAAATGGATTAGGGACCCCTATATTATCTAAGGTTTCATCCTCAGCATGTCGTTACAGAACCATCCCTTTTTATGAGCCGTCCAAATAATCTGTTTTTGTTTTGTCCAAGACATAATTTGAAGTTTACAGCACATTTAGAGATTTTCTGTAGTGTCTCTAACAATGTGAGAGAATGTGAGATATACTCGAGTGTTACATGTACCAATACTATGTATAAACGACGTGAGGATAGCAAGAAATTACTCAGGCAGCTTTAGTTTGAGATCCATTGACCTCCATGAAAAAAATCACCTTTCAAAAGTTTATTAAGACAAAAAAGATGCTGACAGAAAAAAACAGGTAATTACACGAAAGAGTTAGCAAGAAAGAAATGACTAACAGGCAGAAACGCAAATAATTCGACAGATGTTGTGACTTTCTGCTGTTAACTCATTTCCGTGCAGCATTTGTAAAACAATCTTCGTGACTTGCTTTCAAATATACCGTTGGCATTGTCAACAAAGCTACTTGTGTCTTAGGGAATGTGTCACAGATATGAAAAAAAAAACAAAATTGTGAGAAAAAAAATGTTCAATTACTACAAAAACAAAATGACACTGTTGACAGATTTGCTTAGAATTCATAAGAAATATGAACCTTTGTTCATGTAATTAATGCTCTGAATGGCATACAGCCAAGTAGAGATTAAAACATCTTTATCTGCATCTGTGAAAACACTGCTTATATTTGCACTTAGTGCGCTGTGCGTTCTTTCCATTTGAAAATGAGAACAGAAAACAAAACAGACATAAAAAAATTGGTCGACACTCCCGGGAAAAAAACCCTGACTATACCCACTGGTGGTCCCTTTCCATACAAAAATCAGGAAAAAATGTGAAAGCATTTCTTGAGAGGCAAAGAAGAGAGAATCATTTTTAAATAAACTTGGCTGCGGAAAGTGTCATCATCTTCAAAGTGCACGAGGCGGGAACGATGTGGCAGATTGAGCAAGCTTACCACACGCTTCAGTGAGACGATAGAGGGCGCCCTTCCCATTGCCAAAGGCCGGCCGGGTAGTGGCAATCAGGAATGCTGGCACCTGTCCCGTAACTCCTCGCGTATCGCCTCCTTCACATGTAGTCATGACATCTTGTTGCCGCAGCCCTGCTTTCGTTGTCTTGTTCTGGAACGAGATAAAAAAAATAACATACATGAACAGCCATGATGGTATCTGCACCATTTCCAGGTGAACAAACTATGCCTTCATATCCGTGTTCACTAAATCTGATAAAGGCAGTATTCCATCTTCTGACAGTGTTGCATACGCTGGTGTACTGCATAAGGCCAAGTCAACCAATGCTGCAAACATATTTGTACACTTAGGCAGAAGAAATTTGCCCACACCGATGACCTCCATTCTTTCATTTCAGTGTTTATTTTGGTATACGGGCGGCACATCAAAATAAAAAACAAATACTGCAAGTGCTCTCAAAACAAGAGCAAAAAACCTACCAAACACAAGGTGTCATATAAACTCATGTCAGTGAATGAAATGTCAACTCCCACTTTACAAAGATTTGGTACAAGTCTTGTTCCAATATATAAAGTTAACTAACACCACATGATTCCCTGGATGTCATACACCAACTTCCAGTGCCTTGGGAGATCACCTCTGCAATTTATCAGAGTTGTAACCAAGTCATTTTTTTCCAAGTCAAGTCAAGTCAAGTCAAGTCCCAAATCAAATTTTATCAAGTCAAGTCTCAAGTCATTTTTTTTTCCAAGTCAAGTCAAGTCTCAAGTCAATTTTTCTAAATAATGTGCAGCAAAACTAAAGTGATAAATGTTTATAATTTCTTCGTTTTGTTCAGTACTTTATTGGTGGTATCTTTCACTCTTCATACTGACTGTCCTTAAATGATAATGACATGGCTTGCCTGTCTTAGTGTTGGTTTGTTGGTTGAACATGCACAATATTCACAATTTTTGAACCCAAAAATCACCACTTTCGGAGTAGACACGGTGTTCAGTCGCCATGTGTTGGGAAAGGAACAAAATTGGTTCCTGTCGTCATCGTTATCTACGTGCGTGCGGGAACCAGTTATAATAATTATGTTTGGTGCGCGTGCACATGATCGCAGTGCGAGAACCAGTGAATTTTTTTTTTCAAAAAGTAATTTTTCCCTCCCAAAAAATATTTAGGGCTTTTCTATTCAAATACATTGTACATGTAATAGAATCTGTCATAAGAGATTTTGAATTCACCGTTCCAGGTCGGCGCCTGGATTGGTGATGGTACATGTTGTCGTTTTCCAGTCTTCGCGCGCCTAGTGGTAAACCACTTCACAGTATACAGTGACGTGGGCTCTATAGAAAGACCGTTCTTAACGGATGTAATCAGACTACGCATAGGCCTATACCCCGGGCCCACACAAACTTCATACAGCTCGCACGTGCCATGACGTATGCATGATGTGCGGTGGTGCCAGTGGAGGAACGCCACGCGACGCCGAGTGTGGTTCTTTTGTTAGTTTGCATTTTTATTTATTTTAAGAAAAGATTTAATGTCAATAAGTCATTTTTTTTCAAGTCGAGTTAAGTCTCGAGTCTAAAAAATAGCAACTCGAGTGCGAGTCAACGACTCGAGTCAACAACACTGCAATTTATGAGCTTTTTCCAAACGAGTGGATTCGGCTTCGACTTCAGTTTTGCTGGTTTCAGTCAGAGCTTGAACAGGTGGTTTCAAATGCTGCTTCAAAATGGCTAGAACCAGCTTTTCAAAATGTAACAACTTGAACAAAGAGGTTTGAAATTGAGGCTTAAACCCTGATAACAAGGAATGAATGTACTGGCCCTACTGACACTGCAAATATTTGGCTTTCACTCAAACAACTCTGAGGACAGACAAAGCCTAATTACCTGGCCTCTGTTCTGGCATTGGTGTACTCGAACCACAAGACGTTGGGAATCAGGGTGGAATCTCGCACCATCAGGATCTCGGCTACTCTCAAGGAGACCACGCGGGGATAGAGAGGGGTCAGGAAAACCTAGCACAGCAAGGATATGCAGAAAAGTGGAAGGAGCTTCTAGCTTCACTTTGAGCTTTACTTTGGCCGAGTGAGGGTTTCCCTTAGACCGAGGCTGATACTGGCTCAAAATCAGATCCAATTGGGGCCCACCTGTGCAGTGGCATAGCTAAGGGGGCACGGGAAGCCACATTCCCCCTCCCTATTCGAGGCCCGTGTCCCCCCCGGTGTACCCCTCTCAGAAATTAAGGAAGGAAAATCTACTCAAAGTCCACCTTGGTCAGTGTTTTGACTGTGACAAAACCCACCGAGTGCCCCTTTCAGATAATGAGGGCCCCCAAAAGTACTCCGCTGCAAAATACACCCCAGTTACACCACAGTACCTGTGGACTCAGTTTTTTTTCCTACTTGACCATTGTTTTTATTCGAGATTCACTTTTGTGGATCATTTTTTGTACTGGTCTTTGTAGAAAACCTTCAAGCAAAAGTTCTTTTGTCTCAGGTCCGATGTTGGAAACTGAAGAAAATAACAATCAGTCCAAGTTTTTAAATCAGCAGAACTGCAGGTGGGATTTGAATATCACTGTTTCTAAGGAGTCTCTGAAGCACCACATACCTCGTTAAAGGCAAACCAAGGCACAGCCAGGATGGTCCCCAATAAGGCTCCGCATACCACCTGTCTCACAGTGTGGTAGGCAAGATACACTCTGAAATTAAACCAAACACATATCACACATCTTAAAAACACATCCCTCTGGATTCCCTCTGGGTTAGTTTCAATGTAGTTTTGATGTTGAGTTTAAAGAAGTCACCTGAGTCTCCATGTGCTTAAAAGTCTCACTGAAACATAAACTCTCAGAGATTAAACGCAATTCAGCCTTTTGATACTGGCTGATCTGTAAATGAAACAATAATCTTGACTGCACATTGTAAATTCTGTAAATTCTTACCTGCTAAAACTAACAATCAATGCTAAAACTGTGGTCCCTATGGCTAGACAGTGTTTCCACACTAACTCTAGTAGACTAGTGGAGCTATGCTGCTGAAGTCCTAGCCTGAGCACACAAAAAACAAAGATGGTCGTAGAAAGGGCCAAGACTCCCCGTAACAAACAAGTGTTTGTCAAATTAAGACTGTCTGTGATTTCAAATGAATACATGCACCCTTACTGTAATTAAAGATATTGATATATATCAAAGGGTATAAATATGAACGTCCTTTTTATAAAGCCACACACAGGCATTTATATGTGGTGAACGCAGATATGCATCCAACTCATATGACACAACAGTTCAGTTCCATATTTTCAAAATCAGTATCATTTTTAAGAGAATGAATTCTGTACACCAGGGTTTAGCACTTTTATCACTGACAACTCCTTTGCAAGGATGGTACAACTACCCAAAAAAATTGTTCTTTTTGTGAAGAAAACACCGTCTGATAAGTCAAAATACATGATTTTTGTGGTTTACTGTAGTACCTGACATAAATAAAGAGAACTACATAGACTGCAAAGAACCACATGAACTGGGAATGACTTGAAGGCATGCCGTACTCTGAGAACAACATCTCCTGATTACCTGCAACAAACAAAAAATCAATCCATAAATACAAAAAATACCAGCAAAAATAAATGTCTGCAATAAGCACACATTTTTCATTTTGGGTAAACTTTAATGACATGTCTAAAATTATACAAATTAATATGTATGTACCGTAGAAGGATTTTTAAAATTTTATCTTTTTATTTTCATTTTCAAGGTTCATTGTTCTTTCCCACCAGGCAGAGAAGTTGGCATTTTAATGAAATCAATTTCAGAGGAAAATCAATTGAATCAAAGCTCACTGAACTCTGAAAAACTAATCTCGAAGGAAAAAAACCAAGCAAGGAACTGGGAAACAATCTGTAAGAACAGGAGAAAAGTATGTGCACAGTAGCCATGGAAACTGTAGCCATGGAAACTGCCTGAGAGGACAGGAATAAAGCCCTATCATTAAAGAAAAAATCACGATAAAGGCACAAAAATCCTGAAGTTGTCAGTACACCTATGGACCGGTGATATTAAACATAAGTGATATGTAACAACATTACTGGTCCTTTTAGCAATAACTTGTACATGTAACTTGATACTAGGATTGTTAAGAAATATGTATTGGGTAATTCCAGAAATTAGGGGTCCATCTTATTTCGTGTCCCTGTCACATTTGACATATGATTATGTACCCATATGGGACTTTGTGCACAGAGGTTGTTGGACTTTGTTTTTCTGAGGTATGCCAAACCCAATACAAAAGCCAGCTGTTATGGGCCTACCAGACCTATCCCCACAGAATTAAACACTTTACTACTGTTCAATTCTGTGTGGTTAGGCAAGGTTAGGGTTAATAACTTATTTCTATGCTTTACAATTTGCATAGGGTTTTACATATACAGTACTACAGTCTGTACCGATGTTTCATTGTTTTCCGTGTTCACTTGGAGGGTAAGATAGATACAAACCCCGGTGCCTTGTGGACACTCAGGAGAATAGCAAATTCTAAAGAAGAAAAGGTCTCCATAAGGAATTCACAAAATAGATATATTTGGAAATTACTTAAATAGGAGGGTTTATTAACCCTAGCCATCCTCAATCCTTCAAAATCCTACAGGCGGTCTGGGAGGATCTTGGAGGATTGAGGTTGCATGGTAAAATTGCATTGCTGATAGCGAAGGATGCATTGTCTCGAGGTTGTGGGATAGACATTGTGTTGTTTAGGTTCAGCAACTGGTGCATAAATCCATGACCTCATGGTATGTGAAATCCTCCATACAGCTCCAGGATACCGTTCACACTGCCCTAACATGAGAGGAATTGCAGGAGGCTTTTGGAGTCCTGACTGAGGCAGAGGGCACCCGTCCACAGAACATATTCAAGAGATATCGGAGGATTTGGGAGGACTGAAGCTATATCCCATTTTTTCATGGGGGCAGTTGAAGGATGTTGAAGTATTGAGGGTGTATCCTAGCCAAAAGGGCCTAGGCGGTTAGGGTTAATGTGTAATTATCATTATATTTGGTTGAAAATGCATCTCAGGAAAGTGACTCTGGTTCAAATGCGAGTTTTCAAAAACACTATTTTACCTCCAAGTTTTCGGGTACACACAAATAAATTTTTGTATGTGTGTGTGTCAATGACTAGGGTTTTTCCCACAATTTAAGAGACACGGTGCCTGCAGCTTTGGTCTTCATTTCATCACTACTGTGAAAATTATTCACAGCAAAGTATCAAGATATGGCTTCTATCAGGCTGCGACATTGTTGGCTTCTCATACTATAATTATGGATACAATCACGAACGTACATGTATACGTATGTACATACATGTACATACATACATGTACGTGTACGTAGCTACACATTGTCACATCTCTGACAAGTATGCACTTTGCATGCACACTTAACGACATCTAATAAAAGTGATTACTATTGACAACCAAAGCAAAAAAGCAGGTTTAATGGGATGCATCATTCACTCTGCCAGTGTTTGGTACATGTACATCTTTAACTCTGGTTGGTAAGGCAAAATTACATTATAAACGAGGGCTCAAGGGTATTGTGTTGATTTAATATATTCAAATAACTTGGCCTTAGGCGTTCTATTTCCTGGGGAAGTTTTATGCAGCAAAAACTGAGATGACATCTTGATCTGTGAGGCTGTTTTCATTTGGCCTAACCTGCATTCAATTAGGAATCAGGAGAAATGCTACATGGAAATCTAGCTTCTAGGTTGACAGACAAACAAAAGGACAGCCTGCATGTCCAACAGACAGACAGACAGGCCAGTCACATGACTTACCCCTTGCAGGTCTTGGCTCTTTGATGATATGCTTTGTGATCCAGTTGACAAACTCGTTGAACAGGATTCCACATAAAAATGTTATCTGGAGGGTTAAAAAACAAAGGCAATGAGCAGGGTTTCTTTTCCGGGGAGGAAAGGGGAAGGGTTACAGCTAATTTCCTCCAAATATTACTCAGCTACTAAGCTTCCTGTGACTTCTACAATTCACTGACAACTAAGCAGTACATATGCATGACAACTTCTACCTTTTTTTTTTTACACATTTCAACAAAACTGGGGAAAGGTCTACCCAATGTTCAGCAAAAGCCATTTCAATTTTCAGTACAAGATCCATCCAGTCCCGAAACTCAAGAGTTCCTTTCACAACTCTATAACTGAATTACTGGCCAATGTTCTTAAATTGTTTCTGAAAAATGAAAGGGGATTTAGAGTGTGGCAAATGGTCAGTTGTCTCAGAATCCTTTCTAAAGACCAGACTCAAGACCAGTCACAAGTAACACAGTGCACAATGCCAAAAGAGGACTTGTGATGGTGTTAATCAATTACAACACAGTCAGAAATAAATGTAGACACAATTTCCAGAACACAAACAAGAATCTTTACACGTACACTTGTATGTAGGACATCACATGAGCCCTGTGGATGCATAGGCCTACACAAACATACATGTACCAATAATCACTTCTGTTTTTATTTTTGCACGGAGGAATAAAAGGACAACCATTAATGAAAAAAGATTTAAACAGCTGATTTGTCATTTGGATAGGTACATGTATGTGTACGGACATACGCAAATGCAATAGTATCCAGAATGTTTATAAAAAATGTACCTTTATAGTATCCAAAGATAGATCAGGGGAATGCCACATGACGGCCATGGCTCAGAGGGAAAAAAAGAGCAAACATTTGTTTTTGAAAAATAACAAGAGAGAAAGGTGACTTTGTGGGGTCTGTTTCATTTCCCTTCTTTCCACGTAAAAACAAAATGAAACCTCATCCCTCAGAAAGGCCCCCCTCATCCTTCTGGCCTCAAACCCCCCCCCAAAAAGATGCTCAGGTCCTGAGTCTATTTAGAGCTTCCAAGTTGCTCCCATAATGGAACAAGGTGATGGCCTTAGAATGGCAGTATTTGACATGAACATGCATTTTAACTGAAATACATCACTACGACTTTCTGATTTGATCAGAGTCACAGCTTCCTTCCTTGTCATCTCATGTTTAAGTCAGCTGATACTTTGCAGGCATAGGCTGCATCCGAATCTCTTGTCTAGAGATAGGTCTAGGTCTTTACTCCATTGGAAATGCATGGAGACGCGTAGACAATAGACCTAGCCGTAGCTTTGGAAGCCGGTTTGAGACACTGCCATAGTGTTCAAAATATGCTTTAAATGTACATGCATACTAGCCTCTAGATAGAGGATTCCTTATAGCTCATTTCTGCGAAACCCACAGAAATGTCACTGCAGTGCCAGACTTTCTCACAATCAAATTAAAAGTGGCCAGCGTTAGAAACTGTTGGTCCAGAAGGGTTAGAGTTGAAGAAACTGTTGGTCCAGAAGGGTTAGAGTTGAAGAAACTGTTGGTCCAGAAGGGTTAGAGTTGAAGAAACTGTTGGTCCAGAAGGGTTAGAGTTGAAGCAACTGTTGGTCCAGAAGGGTTAGAGTTGAAGCAACTGTTGGTCCAGAAGGCTTAGAGTTGAAGCAACTGTTGGTCCAGAAGGGTTAGAGTTGAAGAAACTGTTGGTCCAGAAGGGTTAGAGTTGAAGCAACTGTTGGTCCAGAAGGGTTAGAGTTGAAGAAACTGTTGGTCCAGAAGGGTTAGAGTTGAAGCAACTGTTGGTCCAGAAGGGTTAGAGTTGAAGCAACTGTTGGTCCAGAAGGGTTAGAGTTGAAGCAACTGTTGGTCCAGAAGGGTTAGAGTTGAAGAAACTGTTGGTCCAGAAGGGTTAGAGTTGAAGCAACTGTTGGTCCAGAAGGGTTAGAGTTGAAGAAACTGTTGGTCCAGAAGGGTTAGAGTTGAAGAAACTGTTGGTCCAGAAGGGTTAGAGTTGAAGCAACTGTTGGTCCAGAAGGGTTAGAGTTGAAGCAACTGTTGGTCCAGAAGGGTTAGAGTTGAAGCAACTGTTGGTCCAGAAGGGTTAGAGTTGAAGAAACTGTTGGTCCAGAAGGGTTAGAGTTGAAGAAACTGTTGGTCCAGAAGGGTTAGAGTTGAAGAAACTGTTGGTCCAGAAGGGTTAGAGTTGAAGCATGCATATGGAAGTCAACAAATAAACAGCAGTTACACTTGATCCATCATTTAGTCATTTGACCATTCCTGCTGCACCCTCTCAACCATTTTTGATGGGAGCATTTAAATCTAATTCATTTTATTGGGGGGGGTTTCTTTGGAGGATTTCTGTCAGTTTACGTGACTTTATTCTGTGACCAAAACTGCACAGACTTTCCACATTTTCATGTGACACAGACAGCCTTAAAGTGGTGCACAACAGGCAGTCTGGAGTCGCACTGCCCACTGCAGATGATCTACATACATCTACATCTTTAACTACATCATGTATATCTGTGCTAGTTAAGTACCATAATATTTACTACGAGAAACTTGTGCTTATGGAATATTTTAACTTAAACTAGTTAAGTACCATAACAGTTACTCCTAGAAGCTTGTGCTTATGGAATATCTTAACTTAAACGAGTTAAGTACCATAAGATTTACTACTAGAAATTTGTGCTTACGGAATATTTTAACTTAAACTAGTTAAGTACCATAACATTTACTCCTAGAAACTTGTGCTTATGGAATATTTTAACTTAAACTAGTTAAGTACCATAACATTTACTCCTAGAAACTTGTGCTTACGGAATATTTTAACTTAAACTAGTTAAGTACCATAACATTTACTCCTAGAAACTTGTGCTTATGGAATATTTTAACTAAACTACAATGTAATAAGGTATTCTGCTGGAAACAAGCTGAATGCAACACAATCGGAAACAGCCAGCATTTATTACAGGATGCAAGTTCATACTCTGTTTGATGAAGTCTCCTTTTTACTTTTGATCTAGATCAAGCCCAATGACCGCTTACTGACAATTATTCTCTCCTGGGCTCTGATTCAAGTTACTACTGACCGTGTGGATCTCTCTTCTGAAGAGAATGAGTGTTGCAAAGCCCACCAGAATGATGACAGGAGCCAGACTGATATAGGCCAAGGCTTTGCCGATGATGTCACCTGCAATCACATCCAAAACATAGCTAAGAAAAAAAAGGGAAGAGTTCCATATTTGGACATCACTAATTTTCCCTACAGAGGTATATCAACCAACAGAAAGCAATAACATACATGTCCTCAAGAGTCAAATTTAGCAGGGAACATATGTCAGCATTTACTTGCAAAATACCTATTTTCCTTTCACCCGGAAATGAAATTTAAGCTGCAGTTTATTGATAGAATTGTGCTATGGAATCGCGCTGTAGTTTGTCGCTGTCATTGAGCCAGAATTTGACCAATTAAAATGCAGATTTCACTTCAGGGTGAAAGGAAAAAAAAAAGAAAGAGGTAGGAGCCACTCCATAATTGGTCAAGCTGTTTTACTGCTTCAACTTACGAGACTACTGAGAGTGAGCACTTGTTGCAAGTCTTGCAGGGTTGTGGGTAAGCAAAATTCCGGTAAATTTGACTACATGGTAAACAACCCCCCCATGTACTATCAAACTGTATTCAAAAAGTACTAGCGAAATCTTAAGGCATAAATGTTCGTGACAACAGAAAATTTCTGAACAAATCAACGACTGAAATAGAAAAACTTCAGTCATGTCAGTCATGTCTCTTGGTCACTTACGCACTTGGTAACATTGCTATTATAAGGTTTGTAAAAACTGGATGTATACCTGCACATGGTGGATGTCTGACTGAAAAAAACACGAGCAGTGGTGGCAAAAGAACTAAATCAGTTAAGAACCAACTGGGTTACTTTCAGAGGGCAAAACAGAAACCAATTGAAGATGAGGCCGACAGTAAGTTCCCAAAATAGAGGGCGTTCTACTCCAGCATATGCGCCCACACCAAAGTGCATGTATGATGTAGGGTGTGTTTGCATTTTAACCATTTACCTTCCGGATATTCAACAAATGTGAGGGAGACCGGCCGCCATTGCACCTCCCCTTCGGCAGTGTGGTCCTCCCTTCCCGCTTCCATTCTCTGTCAGAGTCTGTGGTTGTTTCCTTGCTCAGTCTCGGCGCTGAAAGGGGAAATGCATTTCTATCTCGTGTGGTTGCAATATGCTAGCGCCGTGCAATGCAATTTGCAATGGTCGGATGAATGTTTTTAATTTACAACGTGTAGACCGCGTCAAACAAAATTACATGGCACGCCTAACTTGACAAACATACAAAATCGAGATCTCACTGTTAGCAGAATGCCATAATTTACTGAAATGATTTTGTCAGGCTGTTTGTAATTTTGAATTTTGAAACGGATACAACGATGGAAATTTAAGTATCGAGCGTAACCCCCGAACTTTTTTATCATCAAGTATACGTTTGTTATGGGTTACAATTCATTAATCTTTTGGGGTTCATGACGTTCATTCAGATTATTCCATTTCAAATTTGGGTGTAGAATCGTCCTGTACAAATGAGATGAAATACATCTGTTCAAATTAATACACACTATCCTGTTTAACTTACTTTAATTCTAATAAAACCATATAATTTGTGAATACATCATTGAAGATCATTACTTCTGCTAGAGAAACTACCCCGCGTAAAAGTGGACACTGCCGACAACGACCAAAATGGCTGCGCCCATGGCGAAAGCGCCGAAAGCGCTGTCTCTAGAAATTCTGGCTGAATGTAGCACAACAAAGGCAAGGACATGCAAGTTGAGGCTTCCACATCAATTAGTAGATACTCCTGTCTTCATGCCGGTTGGGACACAAGGCACAATGAAAGGTCTTACGACGTCACAACTTAAAAATCTTGACTGTCAGTTAATTCTTGGCAACACGTACCATTTAGGCATGCGCCCTGTAAGTTTAAATGCCTGTTTTTTTTCCGAAACTGAAATAACCTAAGTGCATTCTTTATGCCAGAATCCTATAAATCTATAGAAAGAATGAGGCCCGACAGATTTTTTTCAAGTAGCATTAAATTTTGCGCTGGAAATACTTTATAGAATTTCTGTGGAGAGAGAAAAAATTTATTCATTGCAAACAAAGAAACATTAACAAATGATATGTAGGCTTATCTTTTAAATGTTGTCGCAAGTTAAATATGTGAAACATGACATAAAATAGAATCCAAATTCCCAAATCTTCAGGTAACTATTACAGTAATCACACTGATATGGAAATGTCCACAATCACAGATCCATGCTAACACCATGAACACAGTATCATTATTTTGAGTAATACAATGGCATTTAACCCCTTCTCCCCACAGGGACCAGAACTGTTAGAAAAAGCTGGTGGACTTCACAACTTTATGAATTGGAACAGAGGGCTTCTTACAGTGAGTAGATTGTAAATGTCAGCATTGGAACGTTGTGCATTTATAAGATTAACAAGCTTCTTTGCAAGTTTGCAGCTGTTTGCTGATATTACCTATTCATGTTTGCCCATTGTTAAAGGTAGAATTTTTGTCACATTTCATATTATGACAAGAATGACAATACTTTGTTCAATAACTGGCCTTGACCAGTTTGAGCTGTAGTTTACACTCTAACCTTTGTGATTTCAGCCTATTTGGAATCTATTTAATTTCATCTGTCTATGGCATAGGATAGTGGTGGATTCCAGATGGTCTCGCTACTTGAATTGGCTGAAATTACGGAAGAAGGGGTAAAGTTCAGGTCTCCCTACACCAAGGAGGAGATGCTTTTGACACCAGAGAAGTCTGTGGAGATCCAGGCAAGCATCGGTGCTGATATCATCATGCAGTTGGATGATGTGGTGCACAGTTTGACGACAGGACCGCGAGTGGAGGAAGCCATGCGCAGGTAATGAGAGGGCTTCCTCTGTTCAGCACAGATTTGAACCCTGCCCAAATGATGTCTCCTTAATAGGTATT